>NC_087352.1:89401303-89704333 GCF_030014295.1 Loxodonta africana | reverse complement strand
CTTTCAGTGACCTCTGTCAGTTTGTTGTACTGTGGGGGTTGCATGTTGCTGCGATGCTGGAAGCTATGCCAACAGTATTCAGATACCAGCAGGGTCACCCGTGGAGAACAGGTTTCAGCTGAGCTTCCAGACTAAGACAGACTAGGAAGAAGGACCCGGCAGTCTACTTCTGAAAATCATTAGCCAGTGAAAACCTTATTGAATAGCAGCGAAACATTGTCTGATATAGTGCTGGAAGATGACCCCCCCAGGTTGGAAGGCACTCAAAAGATGACTGGGGAAGAGCTGCCTCCTCAAAGTAGAGTCAACCTTAATGACGTGAATGGAGTAAAGCTTTCGGGACCTTCATTTGCTGATGTGGCACGACTCAAAATGAGAAGAAACAGCTGCAAACATCCATTAATAGTCGGAACCTGGAATGTACGAAGTATGAATCTAGGAAAATTGGAAATTGTCAAAAATGAAATGGAACGCATAAACATCGATATCCTAGGCATTAGTGAGCTGAAATGGACTGGTATTGGCCATTTTGAATCAGACAATCATATAGTCTACTATGCTGGGAATGACAACTTGAAGAGGAATGGTGTTGGATTCGTCGTCATAAAGAACTTTTCAAAATCTATCCTGAAGTACAGTGCTGTCAGTGATAGGATAATATACATACACCTACAAGGAAGACCAGTTAATACAACTATTATTCAAATTTATGCAGCAAACACTAGGGCCAAAGATGAAGAAATAGAAGATTTTTATCAGCTGCTGCAGTCTGAAACTGATCGAACATGCAATCAAGATGCATTGATAATTACTGGCCTTTGGAATGGGAAAGTTGGAAACAAGAAGGATCGAGTAGTTGGAAAATATGGCCTTGGTGATAGAAACAATGCCGGAGATCGAATGATAGAATTTTGCAAGACCAACGACTTCTTCATTGCAAATACCTTCTTTCACCAACATAAACGGCAAGTGTGCACAGGACCTCACCAGATGGAACACACTGAAATCAAATTGACTACAACTGTGGAAAGAGACGATGGAAAAACTCAATATCATCAGTCAGGACAAGGCCAGGGGCCAACTGTGGAACAGACCATCAATTGCTCTTATGGAAGATCAAGCTGAAACTGAAGAAAATCAGAGCAAGTCCACGAGAGCCAAAATATAACCTTGAGTATATCCCACCTGAATTTAGAGACCATCTGAAGAATAGATATGACTCATTGAACACTAGTGACCGAAGACCAGACGAGCTGTGGAATGGAATCAAGGACATCGTCCATGAAAAAAGCAAGAGGTCATTGAAAAGACAGACCTTGTATCTATACATACCAATTGGATATGCAGGTAGTCCCCAACTGACGACTGGGTTCCTTTACGGTGACTACTTTGTAAGTCAGTTCTGATGTAAGTCGAATACTTCACTTTTCCCTTTCAGTTTTTTTATTATTGCCTTTTATTATCAACATCTTTATAAATCTTAACACTGAACATCTGCAAGTGAACATCTAAGAATGATAACATCAGCAAATTACACACTGCAACATCATAAGTAGTACGTATTACTAACAATAACAAAAAACCAAACCAGTTGCCATGGAGTTGATTCCAACTCATAGCAACCCTATAGGACAGAGTAGAACTGCCCGATAAGGTTTCCAAGGAGCAGCTGGTGGATTCAAACTGGTCCTTTTGGTAATCAGCCAAGCTCTTTAACCAGTGTACCACCAGGGCTCCAAAATGAACATAGGACAAGGATTTATTTAACACATTATTAATGAATCATTAAAATATTACAACTAGTTCAAACAGAATCCAAAGAGTAGGCACGTGTATAGGCATTTGGGAATGCTGAATGAATTTGCTTAATAGATACAAAACGGGCTTCTTCCACAGGGGAAATCAGTTGCACTTTCTTTGGACTTCATTTGTGTGTCTGTGGGCAAGAGTCATTTACATTGCTCCCAGTTCTGCAATTTACAGAATTGTAAAAAAAGCTCAAAGACTACAAAAGATGCAGGGACCCCAAGAATTAGATAACCTGGAAGGTGTGCTAGGCAACACCTAGCTTTTCATTGATGACACCCATCAATCATTTTTGGTCCATTTCAAATTTTTTCACAATTATTTCCTACAGGGTTTTATTATTGCTAGTTCTTTGATTACTTCCTAGCATTGTTTTGAGGATCAATAAAATAATGTATATAAAAAGTGCTTCATAGGTGGAGAAATTGGAATGCTTCTTCATTGCTGGTGGAATGTAAAATGGTGGCAGGCACTATGGAAAACAGTTTGGCAGTTCCTCAAAAAGTTAAACATAGAATTACTATATGACCCAGCACTTCCACTCCTAGGCATGTACTAAGAGACCTAAAAGCAAGGACTTGAACAGATATATATACACAAATGTTCATTGTAGCATTACTCACAATAGCTAGAAAGTGGAAACAACTCAAGAGTCCATCAATAGATGAATGGATAAACAGAATGTGATTGTTGTTGTTGCTAGTTGTCATCCAGTTGATTCTGACTCATGGTGACCCCGTGTGGTATATGCATACAGTGAAATATTATTCATCCATAAAAAGGAATGTTCCTATGCCACAACATGGATGAACCTTGAAAATCTTATGCTGAGTGAAATAAGCCAGACACAAAAGAACAAATATTGCATGATCCCACTTACATGAAACATCTAGAATAGGCAAACGCATAGAGATAGACAGTAGATTAGTGGTTACCAGGGGCTGAGGTGAGAAGGGAAAATGGAGTTCATCCTTAATGGGTATAGAGTTGTTGTTGGGGTCATGAAAAAGTTTTGGAAACAAATAGTGGTAATGGTGAACAACATTGTAAATATAGTTAATGCCACTGAATTGTACGCTAAAAAATGGTTAAGACGGCAAACTCTGTATTAATATACATATAACTGCAATACAGTTTTTAAAAATGCTTCATAAGCTGTGATGTATTTTGCAAATAATAGTTATAATATGAAAGAGAGAGGTGAAGCAGACCTGTCTTTGTATTCTACCTCTGACACTTTCTGTGTGACTTTGGGCCAGTCACTTAACATCTCAGTTTTCTTAGTTTAAGTCAGTATATTTAATATTCAGTGCACAAGGTTGTTCTGAGGATTAGATGAAATGATATATGTGAAACTACTCTGGTAAATAAAAATGTTATACCAAGACGAGGTGTTGTTATTCAGTAAATCCCTGGGTTTCCAACACCTGACTTACTGGCAATTCATATTTGTCCTTTAATGTTACGTAAACTTGCCCTCACTTTGAAACGATTGAACCAACCCCTACTCGCAACAAATTCTTCATCACAAGCACCTTCACTTGCTGCTCGTGCAGCTTTTAAATCACTGAAAAGGCTTTGGGCCTTTTCTTGCACGAAAGTAAGGCTAAGTAAGAGCCGTACGTGCCTGTTCCAATTTACCTACCATTGGACATAAAGACACACTTAGGAGCTGATCTCATTCGTAACCAGGATACCGCCTGTATTGGTGCCCTCAGCTTAGATTTGGGTTCTTTTTTCTTTAAGAAGAGGAAATATAGAATAAGAGGTAAGGTGATGAGTTCTTAAACTCACCAGGTCATTTTTACTACAAGTTGTAAATCACATGGAGAAGTCTTTAGCTTAGTAACAGTGATTTATGGTTCTCCTGTTAATCCCAAAGCACTTCTCCAGTATTCACCCACATGTCCTGATGGCCCCAGAGAGAACTTAGTGGTGCCAGGAATGGTAATGTTGATGACTATGGGGGCCTTGTGTCCCTAATTAAACCTCTGCCGGCTGTATTTTACTCTCTCAAGCTCTTCCCCCAGTGTTGTCATCCCAGAATCTCTCTTGGTTATCATGTAAAAAGAGACTCATTTAACCAGCCTGTGGAGACTCTAAGGAATTTGGAGGAAATTGGGAAGGAAAATCTTTGGCCCAGCACACTTCACTGGTCCAATTCTGGCTTTGTAATTCAGGAGGGATAAGAAGAGCTTGGAGCGAGTCCAGGCCATGACAGTGAAAGCATTGAAAGGAAATGAAAAATGAGCCCTGGGTAGCAGGGGTTGGGATTGCTTAGCCTAGAAAGGAGAAGGCTGGAGGATGGCTCTAACGTATGGAAAGATGGTTCCACGAGGCTGCCTTCCCACCAAGGCTGGCACAAGGTGAACGTTACCTTCAGCGACAGCTCAAGGTTTTTGGTTGTGCAGACTAAAGGACTTTCTGTGCAAGCCGGTGAATAGTATGGATGCATTAAAGAAGGTTGTACAAAGTTCTTCTCTAGAGATTTTGAAGAGTAAGAAAGGGGCTCTCTTGATCTGAAATGTTATACACTATGCCTCACTAGAAGCAGAGGCCTGAGTTGGAGTTAGGGAAAAAACTGAGAATAGGAAACCACCCTTGATTGCTCTACCTTGTTTATTATAAGTAAAGGAGCAGGGTGAGGGTAAGAGGTCAGCCGGGTAAGGGTAGCTGACAGGGCCACCCTCTCACCTCCTGTCCCTTCCGGTGCCCTGTCAGGGTTCTTCATTGGTGACTTCCAGCACACCCTCCTCACCTGGGATGCAGCATATACCACACTGTCTTTTGGCGGTTAGTTGACTTACCTACCTCTCCTTAGACTGAGCTCCTCAAAGATGGAGCCCTGGGTTTCTTCTGTGTCCCCAGTAGGACTCAGCCAATATTTGTCAGATGAATGCATTTACAAGCAATTCCTCAGCCGGCTGTGGCCAGGTCAGCAGACCCTCAGTGCCTGTGGCTCTCGTGGCAATCCCATTTAAAAAGCAACATAGGAGGCCAACCTTTGGGCCTGAGCTCCATTGAACCGTTCACCATAAAATAGTAAAGTCAGTCAGTCCAAATTTCAACATTAGTAGTGAGACTATTTTCAGCTTTCTCAGAGACAGCATCTGTAAATAATCAGGCAGAGGCGTTTTATAAAACAACACGGAGAAACCTCAAAGACTATTCTAAGACTGCAACATTTAAACAAGATTTTTAACCCACAGAGACGCCAAGATCAACATGGAGCTTCCTGCATGTAAAAGCCTGAAACTTCATAGCAGCGTGGGGGCAATGGCTACGGTTGCCTTTCCCCCTTTCTGAATTATATACTGCTCAGTGTTAATGTGAGCAGAGGGCTGGGATGGAGATGGGCCTGTGGGTTATGTAAGCCTCACTTCATTCCTTCATTCCTTCTGTAATACGGCATCTGTTGTGATGGTTTCGGTGGGGAGGTTGGGGGGTCACCAAGCCAGCTGGACCTAATGTAAGGCAAAAAGACCATTTGTAAGCCATGCCATGATTTAGGTCATTTATAATTGGGCTTTCAGTCTTCATAGAAAAATGATCAGGGCCATGTATTGTGTAGCTTTTTCTCTCACTAGAAGATGCTGTTCTTAAAATGAGGTTAAGTGACAACTATATGCCAGAGCCCTGGTGGTACAGTTGTTAAGAGCTACGGCTGCTAACCAACAGGTCAGCAGTTCGAATCTACTAGGCGCTCCTTGGAAACCCTATGGGGCAGTTCTACTCTATCCAATAGGGTTGCTGTGAGTTGAAATTGACTCAGTGGCAATGGATTTCATTTTTGGTTTATAATGCCCATGGAGCCCTGGTGGCGCAGTGGCTAAGAGCTTGGCTGCTAATCAGAAGGTTGGCAGTTCAAATCCACCAGCCACTCCTTGGAACCCCCCCCTATGAAAGCAGTTCTACCCTGTCCTATAGGGTCACTATGAGTCTGAATTGACTCGATGGCAATGGGTTTATAATGCCAATTTGTAGCACATTTGAAAGTCACTTTATTTTCCTTCCCAACTGGAAGGAGCAAGGAGATTATCTTCTGTGGAGACAAGAGGGAAGAGATGACTCTAAAGCTTGAAATCAAATTCATTCTTCAGCTCTCTCAACCCCACATAATGACCTCCTTGGGAGAAGAGGCCATTCTCTAGAGCACTTCTTCACCACCACTTCCCCCGTGGACCCCCACCCTCGAGCCAGGGGCCACATCAGCACATTCTGACCCGGCCAAACACAAGTATAAGTGAGTGAGAAAATAGAGGTTTCAAAATCATCTTTAGCATCAGTCCTGTCCTGTGTGTGTGTGGCCAGCATGATTTGAAAGCTACCTAAAGTCCAGTCTATTTCCCTCAAAAATCTCACTTTGTAGCTTCTCAAAGTTACCTGAAATTTCTGCTAGAAAGAGCTACTCTTAAGGCTCTTCTGGGGAGCTGTGCCCAGATGCCAAGGAGCCACGTCTTGTTACCTATAAAGGCTGATATTTGAACAGCTACCATTATAATACCTGATAGTTTATACAATATGGAAAAAAAAATATATATATATATATATATACTATAAAAGAATTTTGGAAGTTATTTTCTAAAAAAAGAATTTGATTTGGAAAAATAGTGTGTGCATTAATTTTAACCTGTATTCTGGCCTTGAGGGAAGGGCTATGTCTTCATTTTGTGTTCCTAGTTAGCACAGGGGCTGGCACATGCATTAAAAAAAAAAAAAAAAAACCCAGTAAATACTTTTTTGAATGAATGAGTGAGAAGAATATTTACAGAGTAAAAACCTCTGGGTGGCTAGTGGTGGGTCCAGTGGTATCTTCTTTCTTCAAATTCTGAGAAATTTGTATAAACACAAAGAGCAGAGTAGGAATTTTAAAAAAGCATTTACTACAATTTCAATAATTATATACTTTCTTTGTCCTGGATTCCGTATAATTCTGTATCTAAAACACACACAAACCACACCACTTCTCTGCATACATGCTTAGAATGTTATGCAGAGTGTATATTGCATACACATATGTGCACATGTGTATGTTTATATTTTTAAAGTTGTAGAAAATTTAGACTGTTAACTGTAGTTAACTCTGAGGAGGGAGATAAAACTGGAATAGGTACAGGGAACTTTCAGATTTTTACTGAATATACCTAACATATTTCTCACTCTTCTTACAGTGAACATGCATTTGTGTATCTCCAGTTCTTAACATGTGGTCTGCCACTTAGTAAACATTCAGTAAGTGTAAAACAAGTAGGTGAATCAGTGAATGTTGCTGTTAGGTACTGTCAAGTTGGCTCTGACTCATAGCAACCCTATGTACAACAGAACAAAACACTGCCCAGTCTTGCGCCATCCTCATGGTCATCGCTGTGTTGGAGCCCATTGTTGCAGTCACTGTGCTCATCCGTCTTGTCAAGGGTCTTCCTCTTTTTTCACTGACCCTACCTTACCAAGTATGATGTCCTTCTCCAGGGACTGATCACTCCTGATAACATGTCCAAAGTACGTGAGGCAAAGCCTCGTCGTCCTTGATTCCAAGGAGCACTTTGGCTGTATTTCTTCCAAGACAGACTTGTTCACTCTTCTGGCAGTCCATGGTATATTCAGTATTCTTTGCCAACACCATAATTCAAAGACATCAATTCTTCTTTGGTCTTCTTTATTCGTCATCCAGCTTTGGCATGCATACGAGGCAATTGAAAATATCATGGCTTGGGTCAGGCGCACCTTAGTCCTCAAAGTGACAGTGAATAGAGTGACATAAAAATTGTACTCAAATATTTGACTTTGAGAGAGTTAGAAGAGGGATGAAGATTAGGGAATTGCACTGAGGTCTTTGGGAAAAGAGAACACCGAGTCTACCACTGGAAAAGGCCATCAAAAATAGAGGAAGAGTTTGGGGTTGCCATCACTAAAACGTATATATCCCACTCTTAAAACCTGCCCCAAATTAGCCACCTCACTGCTATTGGCAAATAACATAATCCTAATTGTAGGTGCTCCCACGGGTGTATCTGTTGCCTGAACAAAGGCCAGTGGCCTGGGAAGAAGGCCATTAACTCTGATGACCTCGCCCCAATGGGGCTGGACAGGCATGATGGTCTGAAAGACGTTGGTGCTCACAGCCATGTTCAGGCAACACTAGGCTTGCTGGACCATCTGGAGAACTAACAAAGCCATCCTGGGAAAGGAAGGAACAATTCAGTGGCTCAACCATCAGTTATTTGCCTGGCTTAGCCACATAGGCCTGCCCTGTAGATTGATGTCCAAAAACTGACCCATTAACCTGTTGGCAGCTGACATGATCCAAATCCATGAAACCCTTTTTTGGCTTCTCATTTAGGAAACGAGGTGGAGTCATTTAAAAATGCTGAAGGGCAACTTGAAGTCTGTTTGAAGGAGTTGGTAAATAAATCCCAATGACAGGAATGTCTAGATCAGATGACCATCAACAGCCAATTGTTGGAATTACTTGAGTATTTTGACCAACTGAAGAAAAATGCCACTCAGCTGCAGTCTAGGGGGCAGAGCCCTTTCAAATGTGGCTGCAGCACAGACTTTCTGTGCATTACTCATGTAGTGAAGTAGGTGATTTAAGCCACTGACTTCCCAAATTAAAGGCACAAAAAGGCAGACATATAATTCCTTTAATTACACATCCATATTTCTCCTGCATTCGTTGGAAACGTTCATGTTTGCCTCCTGCTCCATCAGCCTATCGGAGAACATGAGTAGCAGTGAGCTGGGTAATCTATTCAGACCTCAGTTCATTTCTTTTGATGGTAGCCTTTCTCAGGGAAAAATAAAAAAGCACCATGCTTGAAGCTTAGAAGGTATGAAATCTGATTTCTGCTGAGAGCAGAGAAAACAAAAATCAAAAAACGAAACTCAGTGCCATCGAGTCAATTCTGACTCATAGCGACCCTATAGGCCAGAGTAGAACTGCCCCATAGAGTTTCCAAGGAGCACCTGGTATATTTGAACCATCGACCCTTCCGTCAGCAGCCGTAGCACTTAACCAGGACGCCACCAGAGAGCAGAGGAGAGTGGAGCATTTTACGATATAAGTGAGTCATCCCTTTGTACATTTTCTACCATCTGCTCTCTGCTGACATGAGCAATTAATAAAACACACTTGATTTATATCACTAGGAAGAAGATTCCATTTTTGTCTAGTTTATTTTTTTAAGTATATGCTTATAACCATAAAATAATAGTTTTCAAAACTCAGCAGTAGATACAGGCTTTGTTTTTAGAAGATAGGTAGCCCTGTACAATTTAAAGCTCTGTATTCTTTTTGTTAAAGACCTGGCAGCTTTTCATTATGTTGTACACAGCGTCGCCATAAGTTGGAGCCAACTCGATGGCAACTAACAGCAATGCTTTTTAAAACTATACAACCGTTTGCATATTTTATTTACGAGAACTAATTGAAGTAGGTACTTGCAGAGTTACGCGACCTTTTTTTTTTTCTGCCAAACAACATAAGAAAAAGAATTTTGGAGTTAAGCAGCTGTTCCCACCCCACAGCACCTGTTCTCCTTCAAAAGGAAAATGGCATTACTTATTATTTTCAAGGGTAGGGTTTCTGGGTTGGTTTGCTGATGATGGTGGGAGATGTGCTGGCCCCTCGACACTCTAACCCTGGCCTCACTGACATCATTTCAGGAAGCTGCTTGGTCTCGGAGCTGAGAAAAGCCTACCTGTAATTTCAGGGTCCTTAAATTTTTTTTTTTTTTTTTTTTTTTAAGCTGAGCCAAGCTTCACCAACACCATATTCCCAACAGCTACACTTGACTTTAGGTATGTCTTTGAACTTGTAACCCTTCAAATTAGTTTAATGTATTTGTTAGTTTGAATCTTTCTCAGTCACCTGTCATGGAACTGCATAATTCTTTGCCAAGTACATTCTAGTAGTGATTTGTCTTTAGTAGTCTAAATGATTTGAATACATGGTACAATATCTGTATCGTTCCTAAGTTATTGTACAATTAGGAGTTTAAGCCCTGGCCTGTGGGGTAATCTAGAACCCCATCCGCTTCCCCAAAAAACTTTTCAAGGGCTTTTAGACTTCTTTTCTTTGTATTGTATTTCTACAGAGGAGTTATAGCCTAGGTCGGTTTTGTGGCTTTACAAAACTTAATAAGGTTTTTCTTCTTTTCAATGTACCTGGAAATACTGAGGAATCACTGCATGCAAAAAAAACCAAACCTGTTGCCAGTGAGTCAATTCCGACTCATAGCAACCCTATAGGATGGAGTAGAACTGCCCCATAGGGATTCCAAGGAACAGCTGGTAGATTCAAACTGCCCACCTTTTGTTTAGCAGCCAAACTCTTAACCACTGAGCCCACCAGGGCTCCAGTGTGCCATAATTTCTAAGACACCCACTGGAAGCTAGCCAGCGGAATATGTTTTCCTCTTCTAAGACCAAAGTAACCTGGGGGCTGAAATTTCATTTTAGTGACACATACTTTCATAAATTGCTATCAAACATTTTATCATTTCATGTTCGAATGATTTTTCAGCTGCCTATTGCTGTGAAACAAACCACTCTCTAAAATTTAGTAATATAAAGCAATTCATTATCATTGTGTCTCTGATTCTATGGGTCAGAAATTCAGACAGGGCACAGCACGTACAGCTCAGCTCTGCACCACAAGGCCTGGTGGCCTCCACTGGGAAGGCGGGAATGGTTGAGAGGAAGAGCCAGGGGCTGACCCTGTAATCCTCTCTCTTCATATGTTCTCTCTGACTGGCCTGGACTTTCTTATAGAATGGCAGCCTCTGGTAGTCAGGCTTCTTACATGGTGGCTCAGGGCTCTAAGAACCATTTTCCAAGAGACAGAAAATGGAAGTTGCTAGTTCTTAAGTTGTTGCTGACTTTACCCCTACTGAGAGGAACAGCAAAGAATTTGTTGTCATCTTTAATCTACCACAGATGATAAGTCAATCTCTGTCATTTAGTACGTCTATATGGAGGAGAGTAGTTTTATCTCACTCTGCACCTTGCCTTAAGAATTTATGTGAATCAGTCATTAGGATGACGTAAAAATTCAACTGCAATTCATTTCAGAGTTCTTTGCTTATAAAGATTGTTGACAGCAAACTCAAACTATGACTCAGTAATCATTTAAAATATATACATAGGAGACTTCTGCTTGCTTACTTTGGACACGTCATCAAGAAAGACTAATCGCTAGAAAAGGACATCACAGCTGGTAAAGTAGGGTCAGTGAAAATGAGGCAAAGCTTCAGAGAGATGGGTTAAAAGGATAGCCACAACAATGGCATCAAATCAGCAGTCACGAAGACAGCATAGGCCTGGGCAGTGTTGCCTTCTGTTATACATAAGGTTGCCCTGAGTCAGAGCTGACTCGATGGCAACTAACAATAACAACAATATGATGCCTTATATTTCTTGGGCATTTTCCAAAGAACTTTAAGATATGTTATCGGACCCTTCCATCGGGCCCATGAACTTAAAGGATAGTGGGCATTATTATTGTTTTGTAGATGAGGAAGCTGAGGCTCTGAATGGTGAAGTGAAGAGTGCAGAGGCAGGACCAGAATTACATGAGTCATGTACTTTCACTGATGGCTTTCTTGAATTCTTTAATATAGGTAGAAGTTAACTGAAGACCGTGGGAAGGACTTTTTAGAAATGTATCATTTTGTCTGCTTATCTACTAGGTGAAGAAAAGACTGGTTCAGGTCAGAACTTAGTGTTTGCAGGGCTCTTACACTCATAAAGCATTTTCATACCCATTACGTCCTTTGTTCCACAGTCTAATCCCATGAGAAAGGTATTATGAGGAGCACCGTTTTTCAGACCCAGAAACAGAGGTACTGGGTGGTTAAGTAAACTGCTTATGGGCCACATGGCTAAATGATAAAGCTGAGGTTCACACCCAGAGCTTTACATTCTGAATCAGAGTCTCCCACTCAGATATACCCCCCATCTTTTTTCGTGGTATTTGCTTTTTTCCTAAGCTTTTAAAGGCTTAGAGCCCCATAGAAATGGTTTAGTTGCATAGGACAGGACCATTCTCTTCAGGGTCAAAAAGGGGAGGTCTTAGGGGACTGAATAACCCAAAAAGTGGTTAGAGAAAGGCAAAGGGATGGGGGCACGGCCTGGCATCATTGAAGGAAATGAGGAACACTCTCTAATTGCAGACAGTTTCAACTTTGTCTGACTGTCTCCAGGGAGAACTAAAACAGTTATGATTTCTCCTGATGTATGTGAAATCAGTTGCTACAGCAATGACCAGCGTTTCTTGGAACTTGCTGACAGCAGCAGGCCTGGGAAGTGAAATTTCTCCTCTGTTAATCATGTTTCTGATAGTGATGGTAACCAGTGGGTCCTACTGTTTCAGCAACCTGGACCATGACCACTCCCCACCATGATCTCCTCCTAGCCAGAAAGTACAGCATGGGTGGGCATGTTGACGATGGCCTTGGGAACATGGTTTGGCTGTGGCCACATTGGGAGGAAAGGGAGACAGGCTGATCAAGGCAGAAGAGGTAACAGGAGTTTAAGGTAGCTGCTTAGAGTTTGGAACCCAGCATTTATCCTGTATTGCCGAGTATTGGGTAGGTCAGATCTCTCACATACATGGTGTAGGTGTCACAAGAGAGAAGAGGGAATAAATTATTTAATATTTAATGCAAGCTAAAGCAGTATGAAGAAACACTTCCATTTTTCATCTAGATGCAAGTAATCTCTCTGAATTTTGGCCATAGCTTCAAGACCTGCTTCTTAGCTCCTGATTCTTTCCCCTCTGCACACTGGGCCTCTTCTGTACTCAGCCTCCTACCTGCATTGAGACATTTGCACTAGCCACTCCCTCTCCCCAGTTTGCTCCCCCATCTCAATGTGGCTAGCTCCTTGTCCTTTAGATCTCAGCTTAATAATCACCCCCCAACTTCCTTGAAGGAGCCCTGGTGCCGCAGTGGTTAAGAGCTATGGCAAGCTACAGCTGCTGACCAAAATGTCAGCAGTTCAAATCCACCAGCCCCTCTTTGGAAACCCTATGGGGCAGTTCTATTCTGTTCTGTTCTGTTCTGTTCTGTTCTGTTCTGTTCTGTAGGGTCTCTGTGAGTTGGAATTGACTTGACGGCAACAAGTTGACTTCCTTGAGGACTTGCTCCGAAAGCAGCCACTTTGATTCTCTGTGTAGTACTTACCACTATCTGATGTTTTTGTGTTAATTTGTTTATTGTGTGTCTTCCTCACCCCGTTATACCCATCTCAGAAGGCAAGGTCTTGGAGGCAGGGACCTTGTGTGTGTTGGTCACTAAGATAGCCCTCGGAACAGTATCTGGCTCAAGTGCTCCAAAAATATGTGTAAATGTAATGACCTGTTCCTGGTTGGAAACCCTGGTAGCATAGTGGTTAAGCACTACAGCTGCTAACCAAAAGGTTGGCAGTTCAGATCCACCAGGTGCTCCTTGGAAACCGTATGGGGTGGTTCTACTCTGTCCTATAGGGTTGCTGTGACTCAGAATCGACTCGATGGCAACAGATTTATATTCCTGGTTATCTGCAGCTCTATATGCCTGGCACACTTCCCCACTAATCCATGGCTTTGTGCATGCTGGACTCTCCACCTGGAGTGCCTTTCCCCTTCCTTTTTCCTTCTCTACCCCTCCATGATTAGCTTGCCAAACTCCATCTCCTGCTGTCCAGAAAGTCAGGCAAGACAAGTCTGCTAATTTTCGTTATTAATTATTGTTATTTAAAAAAACTTTACACCAATGTTCACTACAGCACTTTTCACAGTAGTCAAAATGTGGAAACAACCTAAGTCCATCAATAGGTGAATGGATAAACAAAATGTGGTACATATGTATAACGAAATATTATTCAGCCGTAAAGAGAAATGAAGTCCTGATACATGCCACCGTGTGAGTCAACCTTGAAAACATTTTGCTGAGAGAAAAAAACAACAAAAAAAACCATTGTTGTTGAGTCAATTCCGACTCATAGTGACCCTATAGGTCAGGGTAGAACTGCCCCATAGGGTTTCCAAGGAGCGCCTAGTGGATTTGAACTGCCATACTTACGGTTAGCAGTCATAGCACTTAACCACTACACCACCAGGGTTTCTGAGAGAAATCAGTCAACCTTAGGACAAATATCAAATGACCTCACTTATGTGAAATAAGCAAATATATAGGAACCAAAGCTTACTAGTGGTTACCAGAGATGGGGGGGGAGGGGAAGGGGAGTTACATTTAGAGGGCACTGAGTTTATGTTAATGGTGGTGGAATAAGTCAGAAAAAGGATAGTGACGATGGTTGTACAACATGTAGATTGTAATCAATGTCACTGAATTATACATGTAAAAATTACTGAATTGATAAATTTTTGTTATGTATATTCTTACCACAGTGATTAAAAAAAATCTTTACATACAGAGACCTGTCAGACCTTGGTCTTCTCTGGAGCTGGTGCCTTCCCCGTGGCCCCAAAGAGAAGCATCTGAACAATGTTCACGCTGGTGAGGGAGCATTGCAGGGCCATGGGAGACTCCTGGTAGTGAGAATGGAAACTTGAAGTTACCTCCCTGCTCGTAACAGAAAAGGCTCCCTAACAGAGGGAGGCAGGGAAGCCACTTTCAGTGAGTTGTGGGATTCCTCTAGGATAGAATAACACGTTCAACCAAAATGTCATAATTACTGCAGTGATTCCTTCAATACATCTCTTCATTCTCTGCTCTGATCCGTCTTTCTTTTCTTCCTTTCCTTCTTGTCAGATAATCTCTGAAAACCCAGTTCTGTTTCACGTTTCAATCGCCTGCAGTAGCCAGAGTGGGACAAGTACTTCACTAGCAGATGCTCCTGGCTGATGGTTTCCTTTTGCTTCTTCATGACACAGTTCCCAAACTGAACTTAAAATATCGGGTTTGGATTTTTATCTGTTGGACATTTTGGTTTCTTTAAGAAAAGAAGAAAAGAGGAACTGGAGAATCCAAAGAGGCTTAAAAGTCATCTCCCCACCCCACAAATATTGCACCCACATCTACTAGCTTGATGATAACACATCAGGGGGTAGTCAGAATCAATAGCCTGACCAGGAACTAGTGCTGTTGATTATAATTTCTCTCTTTTTTTCCTTCAGTCCAGTTTATGTTAAGCCTAACATATTTGATGCCAGAGTGTTGAGTACTTGAAGACAGACAAACATGAATTACAATTAGGTTCCTGTGTCACTCTGACAGACAATTGAATGAAACTTCCATTTTTTTTGGCACATTTGGCCAGAAAAGCTTTGAAGTTATTTATTCCTTTTCACTTAGTTCCTGAAGAGCCAATTGTTTTTATATGACACACCTGCTTTCCAGCGCCCTCTATGAAGTCCTAGAGATCTAAATGCAAACCCTTTAAATTTCAGAGAAGTCCTGGACTCTTAGCAAGTAAGATAGCCCAGCATATGTAGACAACAAAAGAGACAAAGTTTATGCATAAATCAATTCAATATGTATCTATACTAGGGGATACAAACGTTGTTGTTAGCTCTTTTCCAGTCGGCCCTGATTCATGGTGACACCATGCATAATGGAACAAAACACTGCCCAGTCCTGCACCAGCCCCATGATTGGTTGTGGATGAGACCTTCATAAGCCATTGGCTGATTTTTGGAAGTAGATTGCCAGGTCTTTCTTCCTAGTTGATCTTAGTCTAGAAGTTCTCCTGAAATCTGTTCTGCATCATAGCAACACCAAGCCAGACAGGTGGTGACCATTCATGAGGTGCCTTGGCTGGGAACTGAATCCTGGTGGTGTCCTTCATGGAAGGTAAGGATTCTACCACTGATAGACCACTGCCCCTGTACAAACATTTATATGAGACAAATAATTATGATTTGTGCTGCAGCAGTCTGGATCGGGGTAGTATGAAGTTAGGCATACCTTTGGGTCTAGACTGTTGAATTCCCATTGGGATGGAATTAGATACTATCTCATCCCTAGGCCTAGAGGGAGAGAATATTACTACAATATAAGGAAAAAAAAGAAAGGCAGCAATAACTTAGGTATTAACTAGGTAAAACCAAAACCAAACCCATTGTGGTTAAATTAATTCTGACTCATAGTGACCCTACAGGTAGGAGCCCTAATTCTTCAACTTGCTAGTGTTACGACTTTGGGTTGGTTATTTTACTTCATTGAGCCTTAGTTGCCTCATCTGTAAAATGGAGATGGTAATAATTCTTACAATAATTCTTATATCATATAGAATTGTTGCTATGATCAAAAGAAATTACGAAAATATGTGTTAATAAACTGCAAAGCTTCATGCAAATGTTTATTCTCATCACTTTGACTTTATAATGTATTTAATTCTAGTTAAATTATTATAAATAAAAGCTTTATTTCAAGTTTGCACAAATACATTTTGAATTCAAATCTTTGCAAATACAGGGCTATTCTCTTGTCTTTGCAATAGCAGCTTTATTTGGGGCAGAGAAACAGTGAGATAATCTAAGTGAAATATTCTGTGCTCTGGTAAGAAAATTCCTCTTACCTTCCCTCCTAGTTATACAGGTGGTCACATAATTAAAAATTATGCATGTACCATTTTACATTCTCACCAGCAATGTACAAGTGATCCAGTTTCTCTGCATCTTCATCGGCATTTGGTTTTGTCATTTTTATTTTAGCCATTCTGATAGGTGTGTAGTGGTATATCATTGTGGTTTTAATTCGCATTTTCCTAATGGCTAATGATATTGGATAGCTTTTCAGGTGCTTGTCATCTGTTCATCTTCTTCAGTGAAATGTCTGTTTATGTCTTTTGTGCATGTTCTATTTGGGTCATTTGCCTTTTTTTTTAAATGTTGAGTTTTAAAAGTTCCTTATATATTTTATTCTAGTATTTTGTTGGATATATTTTCTTCCACCCTGAAATTTATCTTTTCAGTCTCTTAACAAGGACTTTTCCGGGGCAAAAATTTTAATTTTGTTGCTGTTCAAGTTTAACAGTTCTTCCTTTTACTCATTATACTTGTGGTGTCAAGTCTAATAACTCTGCCTAGCTCTAGATCCTGAAGATTTTCTCCTATGTTTTCTTTCTAAAAGCTTTATGGTTTTATGTTTTACATTTAAGCCTGTGATCCATTTTTGGTTTTGTGTAAGGTGTGAGACGTAGGTCCCTATTCCTTTGTTACCTATGCATGTCTGGCTGCTCCAGGCCCATTTGTTGAAAATGCCCCTTCCTCCGTTGAATGGCTTTTGCACCTTTGTCAAAAATCAGTTGGGATTATTTCTATTTTCTTTCTTTTTTGAATTTTATTTTGTTATTGTTGTTGAGAATGTACAGCAAACCATACACCAATTCAACCATTTCTACAGGTACAATTCAGTGACTGTCTCAGTCATCTAGTGGATGGCTTTAATGAAGAGAAACTTATTTCCTCACAGTAAAAAAAAAAAAAAAAAAAAAAACAGTAAAGTAGGCTAAAAGTCTAAATTCGGGGCGTCTGCTCCAGGGGAATGCTTTCTCTCTCTGTCGGCTCTGGAGGAAGGTCCTTGTCCTCAATCTTCCCCTGGTCAAGGAGCTTCTCAGGCACAGGGACCCCAGGTCCAAAGGATGGGCTCTGCTCCTGGTGCTGGTTTCTTGGTGATATGAGGTCCCCAACTCTCTGCTAGCTTCCCTTTCCTTTATCGCTTGAGAGAGAAAAGGTGGTGTAGGCTATACCCCAGGGAAACTCTCTTTACATTGGATCAGGGATATGACCTGGTAAGGGTGTTACAATCCCACCCTAATCCGCTTTAACACAAAATTACAATCACAAAATGGAGGACAACCACAGAATACTGGAAATCATGGCCTAATTAAGTTGATACACACATTTTTGGGGGGACCTAATTC
This sequence comes from Loxodonta africana, assembly GCF_030014295.1. Classification (NCBI taxonomy): domain Eukaryota; kingdom Metazoa; phylum Chordata; class Mammalia; order Proboscidea; family Elephantidae; genus Loxodonta; species Loxodonta africana. The sequence goes on along the minus strand of NC_087352.1, from coordinate 89,686,657 downwards.
AATCCATGACAGTGACATTACATTCTTCGAGTTGTACAACCATTCTCTCCCTCTCCTTCTGAGTTGTTTCTTGCCCTTTAACATAAGCTCACTGCCACCTAAGGTTCCTATGTAATCTTTCGAGTTGCTGTTGTCAGTTTGATCCCATGTAGATGCTTCTTAAAAGAGCATAATGCTCAAGGCAGACATCTTTTACTGTTGCTGTTGTTTTTAGGTGTTGTCGAGTTGGCTCCGACTCATAGTGAAATAAAATAGAAAAGTTAAATAGACCAATAAGCACTAAATACAATGAAATGGTAATCAAAGATCTCACCTCCAGAAATCTCCAGGCCCAGGTGATTTTCATGTGGATTTTACCAAAATCTCAGAGAGCAGATAATTCCTATCTTAGACAAACTACAGAAAATAAAAAAATAATGAAAGCGCCTCTATGGTGAGGCTTGTGGAATCCTTTTTCTAAAACTGGGTATAACTGTTGTTAGGCCCCGTTGAATCAGTTCTGACACATAGCGACCCTAAGTATAAAAGAACGAAACATTGCCCAGTCCTGTGCCATCCTAACAGTCGTTGCTATGCTTGATCCCATTGTTGCAGCCACTGTGTCAATCCATCTCCTTGAGAGTCTTCCTCTTTTTCACTGACCCTCTGCTTTACCAAGCATGGTTCCTTCTCCAGGGACTGGTCCTTACTGATAACATGTCCAAAGTACGTGAGACATAGTCTCGCCATCCTTCCTTCCAAAGAGCGTTCTGGTTGTACTTCCTTCAAAACAGATTTATTCATTCTTTTGGCAGTCCATGGTATATTCAATATTCTTCACCAACTCCACAATTCAAAGGTGTCAATTCTTCTTTGGTCTTCCTTATTCAGCGTCCAGCTTGTGCATGCATATGAGGTGATTTAAAACACCTTGGCTTGGGTCAGACGCACCTTAGTCTTCAAGGTAACATCTTTGCTTTTCATCACTTTAAAGAGGTCTTTTGCAGCAGATTTGCCCAATGCAGTGCATCTTTTGATTCCTTGACTGCTGCTTCCATGGGCATTGATTGTGGATCCAAGTAAAATGAAATCCTTGACAACTTCAATCTTTTCTCCATTTATCATGATGTGGCTTATTGGTCCACTTGTGAGGGTTTTTGTTTTCTTTATGTTGAGGTGTAATCCATACTGAAGGCTGTGGTCTTTGATCTTCATCAGTAAGAGCTTCAAGTCCTTTTCACTTTCAGCAAGCAAGGCTGTATCATCTGCATAAAGCAGGCTGTTAATGCTTCTTCCCCCAATCTTGATACCCTGTTCTTCTTCGTAGAGTCCAGCTTCTTGGATTATTTGCTCAGCATACAGATTGAATAGGTATGGTAAAAGGATACAACCCTGACCCATACCTTTCCTAACTTTAAACCATGTAGTATCGCCTTGTTCTGTTTGGATAACTGCCTCTTTTTCTATGTACAGGTTCCTCATGAGCACGATTAAGTGTTCTGGAATTCCCATTCTTCTCACGGTTATCCATAATTTGTTATGATCCACACAGTCGAATGTGTTTTCATCATCAGTAGTCATAGGTAAACATCCTTCTGGTATTCTCTGCTTTCAGCTAGGATCCATCTGATGTCACCAATGATATCCCTGGCTCCACATCATCTTCTGAAACCGGTCTGAATTTCTGGCAGTTCCCTGTCGATACACTGCTGCAGCCGCTTTTAAATGATCTTCAGCAAAATTTTACTTGCATGTGATATTAATGATGTTGTTGGTGTTGTTAGGTGCTGTCCAGTCGGTTCCGACGCATAGAGACCCTATGCACAACAGAACGAAACACTGACCAGTCCTGCGCCATCCTCACAATCGTTATTATGCTTGAGCCCATCGTTGCAGCCACTCTGTCAATCCACCTCGATGAGGGTCTTCCTCTTTTCCACTGACCCTGTACTCTGCCAAGCATGATGTCCTTCTCCAGGGACTGATCCCTCCTGACAACATGTCCAAAGTATGTAAGAGGCAGTCTCGCTATCCTTGCTTCTAAGGAGCATTCAGGTTGTACTTCTTCTAAGACAGATTTGTTCGTTCTTTTGGCAGTCCATGGTATAGTCAATATTCTTCGCCAACACCACAATTCAAAGGCATCAACTCTTCTTCGGTATTCCTTATTCATTGTCCAGCTTTCACATACATATGATGCGACTGAAAATACCATGGCTTGGGTCAGGTGCACCTTAGTCTTCAGGGTGACATCTTTGCTCTTCAACACTTTGAAGAGGTCCTTTGCAGCAGATTTACCCAATGCAATGCATCTTTTGATTTCTTGACTGCTGCTTCCATGGCTGTTGTTGTGGATACAAGTAAAATGAAATCCTTGACAGCTTCAATCTTTTCTTCATTTATCATGATGTTGCTCATTGGTCCAGTTGTGAGGATTTTTGTTTTCTTTATGTTGAGGTGCAATCCATACTGAAGGCTGTGGTCTTTGATCTTCATTAGTAAGTGCTTCAAGTCCTCTTCACTTTTCAGCAAGCAAGGTTGTGTCATCTGCATAATGCAGGCTGTTAATGAGTCTTCCTCCAATCCTGATGCCCTGTTCTTCTTCATATAGCCCAGCTTCTCGTATTATTTGTTCAGCATACAGATTAAATAGGTATGGTGAAAGAATACAACCCTGACCCACACCTTTCCTGACTTTAAACCAATCAGTATCCCCTTGTTCTGTCCAAACAACTGCCTCTTGATCTATGTAAAGGTTCCTCATGAGCATAATTAAGTGTTCCAGAATTCCCATTCTTTGCAGTGTTATCCATAGTTTGTTATGATCCACACAGTCAAATGCCTTTGCGTAATCAATAAAACACAGGTAAACATCCTTCAGGTATTCTCTGCTTTCAGCCAGGATTCATCTGACGTCAGCAATGATATCCCTGGTTCCACGTCCTCTTCTGAAACTGGCCTGAATTTCTGACAGTTCCCTGTCAATATACTGCTGCAGCCGTTTTTGAATGATCTTCAGCAAAAATTTGCTTGCATATGATATTAATGATATTGTTCTATAATTTCCACATTCGGTTGGATCACCTTTCTTGAGAATAGGCATAAATATGGGTCTCTTCCAATCAGTTGGCCAGGAAGCTGTCTTCCTTATTTCTTGGCATAGACGAGTGAGCACCGCCAGTGCTGCATCTCTTTGTTGCAACATCTCAATTGATATTCTGTCAATTCCTGGAGGCTTGTTTTTCGCCAATGCCTTCAGAGCAGCTTGGACTTCTTCCTTCAGTACCATCGGTTCCTGACCATATGCCATCTCTTGAAATGGTTGAATATTGACTAATTCTTTTTGGTATAATGACTCTGTGTATTCCTTCCATCTTCTTTTGATGCTTCCTGCATCATTTAATATTTTCCCCGTGGAATCCTTCACTATTGCAGCTCGAGGCTTGAATTTTTTCCTCAGTTCTTTCAGCTTGAGAAACGCCGAGCATGTTCTTCCCTTTTGGTTTTCCATCTCTAGCTCTTTGCACATGTCATTATAATACTTTATTTTGTCTTCTAGAGAGGCCCTTTAAAATCTTCTGTTCAGTTCTTTACTTCATGAATTCTTCCTTTTGCTTTAGCTGGTCGACGCTGAAGAGCAAGTTTCAGAGTCTCCTCTGACATCAAACTTGGTCTTTTCTTTCTTTCCTGTCTTTTCAGTGACATCTTGCTTTCTTCATGGACGATGTCCTTGATGTCATTCCACAACTTGTCTGGTCTTCGGTCACTAGTGTTCAATGTGTCATATCTGTTCTTCACATGGTCTCTAAATTCAGGTGGGATATACTCAAGGTCATATTTTGGCTCTCGTGGACTTGCTCTGATTTTCTTCAGTTTCAGCTTGCACTTGCATATGAGCAATTGATGGTCTGTTCCACAGTTGGCCCCTGGCCTTGTTCTGACTGATGACATTGAGCTTTTCCATTGTGTCTTTCCACAGATGTAGTCGATTTGATTTCTGTGTGTTCCATCTGGCGAGGTCCATGTGTACAGTCGCTGTTTATGTTGGTGAAAGAAGGTATTTGCAATGAAGTAGTCGTTGGTCTTGCAAAATTCTATCATTCGATCTCCAGCATTGTTTCTGTCACCAAGGCCATAGTTTCCAACTACTGATCCTTCTTCTTTGTTTCCAACTTTCGTATTCCAATCACCAGTAATTATCAATGCATCTTGATTGCATGTTCGATGAATTTCAGACTGCAGCAGCTGATAAAAATCTTCTGTTTCTTCATCTTTGACCTTAGTGGTTGGTGCATAAATTTGAATAATACTCGTATTAACTGGTCTTCCTTGTAGGTGTACGGATATTGTCCTATCACTGACAGCATTGTTCTTCAGGATAGATCTTGAAACGTTCTTTTTGACGATGAATGCAACACCATTCCTCTTCGATTTGTCACTCCCAGCATAGTAGACTATATGACTGTCCGATTCAAAATGGCCAATACCAGTCCATTTCAGCTCAGTAATGCCTAGGATATCGATGTTTATGTGTTCCATTTCATTTTTGACGATTTCCAATTTTCCTAGATTCATACTTCGTACATTCCAGGTTCCGATTATTAATGGATGTTTGCAGCTGTTTCTTCTCATTTTGAGTCGTGCCACATCAGCAAATGAAGGTCCCGAAGGCTTTACTCCATTCACATCATTAAGATCGACTCTACTTTGAGGAGGCAGCTCTTCCCCAGTCATCTTTTGAGTGCCTTCCAACCTGGGGGGCTCATCTTCCAGCACTATATCAGACAATGTTCCGCTGCTATTCATAAGGTTTTCACTGGCTAATGCTTTTCAGAAGTAGACTTCTGGGTCCTTCTTCCTAGTCTGTCTTAGTCTGGAAGCTCAGCTGAAACCTGTCCTCCACGGGTGACCCTGCTGGTATCTGAACACCAGTGGCATAGCTTCCGCATCTCAGCAACACACAAGCCCCCACAGTACGACAAACTGACAAACATGTGGGAGGATATTAATGATATTGTTCGTCAATTTCCACGTTCAGTTGGATCTCCTTTCTTAGGAATAGGCACAAATATGGATCTCTTCCAATCGGTTGGCCAGGTAGCTGTCTTCCAAATTTCTTGGCATAGATGAGTGAGCACTTCCAGTGTTGCATCCATTTGTTGAAGCATCTCAATTGATATTCTGTTAGCTTCTGGAGCCTTGTTTTTTCACCAATGCCTTCAGTGTAGCTGGGGTTTCTTCCTTCAGCACCATCCGATCCTGATCATGTTACCTCCTGAAATGGTTGAACATCGACCAATTCTTTTGGTATAATGACTCTGTATATTCCTTCCATCTTCTTTTGATGCATCCTGCATTGTTTAATGTTTTCCCCATAGAATCCTTCACTATTGCAACTAGAAGCTTTAATTTTTTCTTCAGTTCTTTCAGCTTGAGAAATGCTGAGCATGTTCTTCCCTTTGGTTTTATATCTCCAGGTCTTTGCTTATGTCATCATAATATTTTGTCTTCTCAAGCCGCCCTTTGAAATCTTCTGTTCAGTTCTTTTATGTCATCATTTCTTCCTTTTGCTCTAGCTACTTGATGTTCAAGAGTAAGTTTCAGAGTCTCCTCTGACATCCATTTTGGTCTTTTCTTTCTCTCCTGTCTTTTTAATGACCTCTTGCTTTCTTCACATACAAAGTCCTTAATGTCATTCCACAACTCATCTGGTCTTGGGTCATTAGTGTTCAGTGTGTCAAATCTATTCTTGAGATGGTCTCTAAATTCAGGTGGGATATATTCAAGGTCATACTTTGGCTCTTGTGGACTTGTTCTAATTTTCTTCAATTTCAACTTGAACTTGCGTTTGAGCAATTGATGGTCTGCACCACAGTTGGCCCCTGGCCTTGTTCTGACTGATGATATTGAGCTTTTGCATTGTCTTTTTCCACCAATGTAGTCTTTTGATCCCTGTGTATTCCATCTGGTGAGGCCCACATGTAGAGTCACCATTTATGTTGGTGAAAAAAGGTGTTTGCAATGAAGAAGTCATTGGTCTTGCGAAATTCTGTCATGCTATCTCCGGTATCATTTCTATCACCAATGCCATATTTTCCAACTACTGATTCTTCTTCTTTGCTTCCAACTTCTGAATATCAATCACCAGTAATTATCAGTGCATCCTGATTGCATGTTCAGTCAATTAGAGACTGCAGAAGTTGGTAAAAATCTTCAGTTTCTTCATCTTTGGCCTTAGTGGTTGGTGCATAAATTTGAATAATAGTCATATTAACTGGTGTTCCTTGTACTTCCTTTTACTAGTTAGGCTAAACTAATGTTTAGTTTTAAGAAGACTTCTGGAGATGTTTTTGGTTTAAGGTTTAAAGTTTATCTCAAGTTGTTTGGTTATTTGGGTATTCTTTATATCATTTATTTCTTTGCCAGGACTTCCTATTTATTTTCTGAGGCTTTGTATTTTCTCATTTCTTTCAAATACATTTGTAATTGCTCACTGAAACAATTTATCATGACTGCTTTAAAATATTTATGAGGTAATTCTAATATCTCTGTCACCCTTGTGTTGGTATCTATAGATTGTCCTTTTTTCATTGAGTTTTGCATCTTCGCAGTTCCTGGGTGGAAACCCTGGTGGTGTAGTCTTTAGGAACTATGGCTGCTAACCAAAAAGCCGGAAGTTGGAATCTACCAGGCGCTCCTTGAAAATCATATGGGGTAGTTCTACTCTGTCCTGTAGGGTGACTATGAGTCAGAGTCGACTTGATGGCAACAGGTTTGGTTTTGGTTCTTGGTTATGACAAGTGATTTTTAATTGAAACCTAGTCATTTTCATACTTTGTTATGAGACTGCATCTTATTTAAACCTTCTGGCTTTCTCTAGCAGTGCTTTGGCAGGGAGTAGGGGGTTATGACCTCATTATTGCCAGGTGGAGGTAGAAATTCAGGTTTACTGCTTGGCCTCCATTGACTCCTAAAAGTAGGGGCTCCTCATTATTTCCAGGCAGGGGTGAAAGTCCCAACTCACCTTGTGATCTGCACTGACACAGCAGTGGGGTGGCCTCATTATTACTAGGCATTGGTGAAAATCCTATCTCTGTACTAGGCCTTCTCAGACACCACCCAGCAAGAGTGTTGATGTACCTCATTGCAGCCTTCTGAGATAGTCTTTGCTGGCATGAGTGGAAGTAGGGCCACAGTTTTTTCTGTGGTGTTTGACTGGAGACAAGTATTTACTGTTTAAAAGTTTTCTGTCCTGCCCTTTGGCTATGTGTATATATATATATATGACCCCCATGTGTTTGTCAGTTTGTCGTATTGTGGGGGCTTGCATGTTGCTGAGATGCGGAAGCTATGCCACTGGTATTCAGATACCAGCAGGGTCACCCATGGAGGACAGGTTTCAGCTGAGCTTCCAGACTAAGACAGACTAGGAAGAAGGACCCAGCAGTCTACTTCTGAAAAGCATTAGCCAGTGAAAACCTTATTGAATAGCAGCGGAACATTGTCTGATGTAGTGCTGGAAGATGACCCCCCCAGGTTGGAAGGCACTCAAAAGATGACTGGGAAAGAGCTGCCTCCTCAAAGTAGAGTTGACCTCAATGACGTGGATGGAGTAAAGCTTTTGGGACCTTCCTTTGCTGATGTGTTGCGACTCAAAATGAGAAGAAACAGCTGCAAACATCCATTAATAATTGGAACCTGCAATATACGAAGTATGAATCTAGGAAAATTGGAAATCATCAAAAATGAAATGGAATGCATAAACATCAATATTCTAGGCATTAGTGAGCTGAAATGGACTGGTATTGGCCATTTTGAATCAGACAGTCATACAGCCTACTCTGCTGGGAATGACAGCTTGAAGAGGAATGTTGTTGCATTCATCATCAAAAAGAACGTTTCAAGATGTTGTTATGCTTGAGCCCATTGTTGCAACCACTGTGTCAATCCATCTCATTGAGGATCTTCCTCTTTTTCACTGGCCGTCCACTTTACCAAGCTTGATGTCCTTCTCCAGGGACTGATCCCTCATATCACTGGTGTTTCCTGGTTGCCAGCTGCTTCAGCTCTGAGTCTGGGATATATGATGTTATGGATTGAATTGTGTCCCGCCAAAAAATGTGTGTCAACTTGGCTAGTCCATGACTCCCAGTATTGTGGGATTGTCCACAATTTTGTCATCTGATGTGATTTTCCTATGTGTTGTAAATCCTACCTCTATGATGTTAATGAGGTGGGATTAGCGTCAATTAATGAGGCAGGATTCAATCTACAATATTAGGTTGTGTCTTAAGTCAATCTATTTTGAGATGTAAAAGAGAGAAGTGAGCGGAGAGATACAGGGACCTCATACCACCAAGAAAGCAATGCTGGGAGCAGAGCAGAGCCATGTTCTTTGGACCCGAGATTCCTGCACTGAGAAGCTCCTAGACCAGGGGAAGATTGATGACAAAGAACTTCCTCCAGAGCCGACAGAGAGAAAAAGCCTTCCCCTGGAGCTGGCGCCCTGAATTCAGACTTCTAGCCTCCTGGACTGTGAGAGAATAAATTTCTGTTTGTTAAAGCCATCCGCTTGTGGTATTTCTGCTAAAGCAGCACCAGATGACTAAGACATATGAGGAAACAAACAAAACAAAACAAAAAACAGGGAACTCATCACCGTCTCAATCCTCAAGTTTTGAGGTCTGCCGTCTTCTCACTACCTTTCAGAGTATTCTAACGTTTGCTTTGTATCTGATATCCAGGGTTTTCAGTTGTACTTAGCAGGAGGAATAGGAGAAAGTATGTCCATTTCATCTTTCCTGAAGTGGAAATCCTAGAGCTTTCATTTTTAATTAATTGGCTTAGTTTTTCAAGCTCAGTATTTTATGAGCGCGCTGCACCACTTAACAAACCAGAAGGATACCAAACCACCTGCAGGAAACACTTGTTTCTAGGATTTATGTAAGAGGGAAAGTGTAAATGTAAAGTGCTTGGCACTTTATACATTATTTCACTTAATCCTCACAATAACACTACAGAGGGTATTATTAACCCTGACTTACAGAGGTAAAAACTGAAGTTCAGAGAAATTAAGTAACTTGTTCCAGATCACACAGCTAGCAGGCCAGGTTTGTCTGAGATTTTCACCCCACTGCATGCCTCAGTCAGCTTATTAGCTCACCAGGGCCAACATGATCTTTCCTGCTTCTTTTGCATACCCAAGCTAGTAAATCACACTCAGCTCCAATCAGTGGCAGTTAAGTGAACCGTATTCACATTTGTGTCATTATGTGTACATATCTAAATAGAAATGTACTCTTGGAGAGGAGTTCTATGCATATGGTAGGTAATTAATAAATATCTGTGCAATCAAATTAGTGAGCAATTTCACAATGTTAACTTGTTCCAGGTTTAGGGTATGTTCATGATACAACAGACTGATTCACATGTGAATAAATGTCTACAAAATCATAAATAAAGGAACCCATTTGGCATTCTTTATGGTAATGGTTGCTTTTGGGGTAAGGAGACATTCTTTTAGAGCCCAGAACATTTGATTGCATGAAAAATAATTGATTCTGTATAAGACAAATAAGTTGATAATAATTGTGGAACACAATCATCTCTGAGACAGATATTTCTACCCCTATTTTAATGTGAAATAAGTTGTTGTAGAAAAATGATTTTCTAAGAAGCTCTATATACATTGAGTTTTGACCTATTTCCTGTCTCAGAAATTTGACTTAAAGAATTAATTTTAGATTGTTTTCCTCACTGCCTTTTATATCCATATATATATATAATATATATTTTTTTTCTTTTTCTCAATATCTGGCAATACTTGAATTCCCTGGAAAGCTTCAGTTTTGAGACAGTTATGAATAATTCAAAGTTAATCCTGCATTCATTCCTTTCCAAGGTGAAAATCTAATATCTTTGTGTGTGTGTGTTTATGAACCACAGGATTATTTTTTGTTACAAGAGTGGTTGAAAAGGAAGACTGTTGAAAGAAAGGCAGTGTGTGATGTTTCATTTATTGAAAGCATAGATGGGATTGCGTATCTGAAGAGAATGTTTCTGATTCTCAAACTTAATCATTCTTGATCCCTGCTGAGGTAAAAGGAAGAGACTGACCTTTACCGGTATCCTGTTGTGGGCTGGACAGTGTGCTGACCGTGCACAAACGTTGCCTCAGGTATCAGTATCTCTAGTGACCAATCAGGAAACTGTAAGTGATAGACCAGGGATTGAACTAGGTCTGTCAGACTCTAAAGCCTGTGCTCTTTCAGGACACTGTCCTCACACCATGCTGAAAGGCCTTCTTAAACTAAAAACCAAAGACATTGACTTAGCCCACTGTACTCTGAACAAGAGTTATGAGAGATTCATTTCTTAGGTTAAAGCCAGTCATAGTCATTATTCCTTTGTCTAGTCATTTATTGTATTCCTTCCTTCTAATCCAAAACCAAAATATGAAAACCCATTGCCGCTGAGTAAGTTCTGACTCATAATGACCCTATAGGACAGAGTAGAACTGCCCCACAGGGTTTCCAAGGAGTGGCTGGTAGATTCTAACTGTCAGCCTTTTGATTAGCAGCCGTATCTCCTAACCACTGTGTCACCAGGTCTCCCCTTCTAGCCCAGAGCTTTCCAACTCTGACTGCACATCAGAACCTCTTGGGAGCTTTTTAAAAACATAAGTGTTGGATGCCACCCCCAGAGATTCTGATTTAATGGGGCTCAGGTGGGGCCAAGGCAGCTATTTTTTTTTTTAAGTTCCCAGGTGATTCCAGTGTGCAGCCAGGATTGATGACTTTGCAGTCTCTTCAGTCCCTCTAATCTCAAACATCACTCTTTTTTTTTGTAATTAAAATTTCTAGATACGTTTACTGTCTTTGAGGTTTTACATACTTTCTACCCCCAGAGACATCACTAAAGAAAAGTCAGTTGCCATCAAGTCAGCTCCAACTCATGGCAACCCCATTTGTGTCAGAGTAGAACTGTGCTCCATAATATTTTTATAGGAGTTTTCAGAAGTAGATCACCAGGCCTTTCTTCTGAGGTACTTCTGGGTAGATTCACACCTCCAACCTTTCGTAGAAGCAGCTCTGAGATCAAGGAGCACACTGCCTTGCCAACAAGCCATAGATTCGCTAAAATGGTTCTGTCACAGGAAGAGCACATTGATACTAGGTGCCCACTGTAAACTCAGATTGTCCAGCCTTCACCCATGATTGTTGGGTCAGTCTGCTCAGGGTGCTGGCCAGATGGCCAAAGCTAACTTGAGTCTAGAGCCCAGCACTGAATAGGGAAGTGATTACCCAACGAGACAAAAGATGAACCAAAGAGAAGTATGACCCTGTTCTAGAGAGTACTGAGGGCCACGCCAGCATCCAGTATTGGTCCAAGGGCAAGCAGGCAGTCAGCAATGGTCAAAGGGTCAGAATCTCAGGTGACATGACCAGACGGGAATAGGATGGAATGGGAAGATCTGTGACTCATTTGTATGGATACCAGTTGGGTGGCTAATTTTTCGTTCAATTTATACAGCCCCATCTTTAGTCTCACTTTAATGTGTGGCTTCACTCTGTCTTTTGAATATTTTGTTTCATTTAGCAACACAAGTTCATGACTTGTTCAAAAAAGTCTTGGTTTATAATACTATAAGCCAGTTCCCCATAAATTGCTACCACACAGATAATATCTTTAAACATATGAAATGGCATTTGGAATTTTGCATTGTTAGAGTAAATTTTAATCCATCTTAGTGTCTTGTAAATAATCAAGGAGAGGAATGATATTTTTGTTTTACCATTTGCTTGGTGTGTATGTGTGCTACATTTTCCCAAACTTTGAAAAACAATTGCTAATAAACAAACTAAGCCACAGGAATTATTTCAATTCAAGAGAATAAACATTTCATGAAATCAAAAGAAGTCACCAAAGTTCATCGAGCAATGCTCTCCTTACCACATCACACTAGCACGTCCTTGGTACCACATGTAGAGATAAAGGAGTCAAAGTGACCATTTCATGCTTGATTTTCAGATGCTTTTGGTATCTCATTTTGTCTAAACATGTACCAACCAGGAGTACATTTAGGAAAAGAGGAAGATGACCTGGGTTGGTTGTTGTAGTTACTCAACTCAAGAGCAGCACAAGAAAACCCCTTTCTACTACCCCTTATTCCTATGTCACCACAGGCATCTGAGAACAAAAGATGAGAAGACATCCTGTCCCATGTTCACTTGGCTTCAAGTGACTCAGAAGGCTGCCCAATGGCCCTAGTAAAATTGGCTATGGAGATAGTATGGACCTTTCAGACTTGAAATAATAAGTTTTTTCTTACTTTTACCCAAATTAATTGGATAGTTTCCGCAGTTCTCCACTTTGGTTAGCTAATGAAGATATAACTTTAATAATCAGCTCCATTTATCTTTTGGATAGAAATTTCCAGAAGAAATGAGATTGATGTGTTTTTAGCCAAAGCTGTCTTTTCAGAAAGATGGATCATGAAAGGACATTGCAAGTACAACAGATGCCACCAAGAAAACATTCTTTGCTTATACACTTTTCTTTTGTGATTATGTTGTTGTTAGGTGCCATGGAGTTGGTTCCAGCTCATAGCAACCCTGTGTACAACAGAACAAAACACTGCCGGGTTGTGTACCATCCTCACAATTGTTGTTATGCTTGAGCCCATTGTTGCTGCCTCTGTGTCAGTCCATCTCATTGAGGGTTTTCCTCTTTTTCACTGACCCTCCACTATACTAAATATGATGTCCTTCTCCAGGGACTGATCCCCCCTGATGACATGTCCAAAGTATGTGAGACAAAGTCTCACCATCCTTGCTTCTGAGAAGCATTCTGGTTGTACTTCTTTCAAGACAGATTTGTTCGTTCTTCTGACAGTCCATGGTATATTCAATATTCTTCACCAGTATCACAATTCAAAGCATCAGTTCTTCTTCAGTCTTCCCTATTCATGGGTCAGCTTTCGCGTGCATATGAGCCTATTGCAAACACCATGGCTTGGGTCAGACACACCTTCAAGGTGACATCTTTGCTTTTTAATACATTAAAGAGGTCCTTTGCAGCAGATTTGCCCAATGCCCCGAGTCTTTTTATCTCTTGACTGCTGCTTCCGTGGGTGTTGATTATGGATCCAAGTAAAATGAAATCCTTGACAACTTCAGTTTTTTCTCTGTTTATCATGATATTGCTTATTGGTCCAGTTGTGAGGATTTTTATTTTCTTTACATTGAGGTATAATTCATACTGAAGGCTGTGGTTTTTGATCTTCATTAGTAAGTGCTTCAAGTCCTCTTCACTTTCAGCAAGCAAGGGTCTGTCATCTGCATATCGCAGGTTGATAATAAGTCTTCCTCCAATCCTGATCCCCTGTTCTTCTTTACATAGTACAGCTTCTTGGATTATTTCCTCAGCATACAGATTGAGTAGGTATGGTGAAAGGATACAGGCCTGACCCACACCTTTCCTGACTTTAAACCATGTAGTATCCTCTTGTTCTGTTTGGACGACTGCCTCTTGATTTATGTAAAGGTTCCTCATGAGCACAATTAAGTGTTCTGAAATTCCCATTCTTCTCAGTGTTATCCATAATATGTTTTGTGACTATAGATGTGTATTATTAGCGTTAGCAAAGATTAGAGGTTAAAGTCTACCCAGAGGTGCCTCGGAAGAAAGGCCTGGTGATCTACTTCAAAAAAATAGCCATTGAAAACCCTGTGAAGCACAGTTCTACTCCGACACACGTCGGATCACCATGAGTCGGAGATAACGGTGACAGCTGGTTGGTTTGCTGGTTATGAACACAACGAAACGATTTCTTAGGAATGACTAAACCACATCCTATGATTAGATACAATTTACCGTTCACATGTACGTACAATGATCCTACTAAGGAGATGGTTACCCCTCTTGGCTAGCAGTGCTCTTGTTCAGTCTGAGTCCCCTCTCTTGTGGTCTTGCCCTACGTGATCTGATATGCATTTCTACTTCAGAGTCCTTAAACCAAAAACCAAACCAAACCCAGTGCCGGAGTCCTTAATGCTGGTCATAAATAGCTCTTGGTATTTGTTTCCTCAAGTCTAGTCTTTAAGAACTAAGTATTTAAAATCCCTCTCAGTGGGACTGGCATTTTTCTGAGTGTTAAGACTACAGGTGCCTGTTGCCATCGAGTCAATTCTGACTCATAGAGACCCTATAGGACAGAGTAGAGCTACCCCATAGGGTTTTCAAGGAGCGGCTCGTGAATTCAAACTGCCAACCTTTTGGTTAGCAAGTGAGCTGTTAACCACTGTGCTACCAGGGCTAAGACTACAGGTAGGAAGCTTAAAACCCCTTTTGAAGGGCAGAGTAACATAGCCTTTGAAGGAGAAGTGAATATGGATGAGCCATTGGGCAGACACACGGATACCAGGACACCCTGTGGAACACTTTAAACCTCCAGTCACATCATGCCCAATTTTACGCACTCTTGCTTTTGTGTACATGGCCCAGCCCACCAAGATGTTCTCGAACATACACCTGAAAGCAAGGATGAAACTTTCACTGCTGCCCAGCACAGGGGTGGGATTATCATACCAGCCATGGAGATAACCGTAATTCAGGTACTGCTACAGCCCTTGATCGTGTGCAGTTTGAACATTTCACAAGGAAGAGTTCTCCTGGATCTCTTAGATCTCTCCCAGCTCCCCTAACTGCAGTAGAGGAGACAATGGTTGGTCACCTCCTCACCTCACCTCTGGCTAGCCTTTAAATTGTCTGACCACATTGCATGTTAAGAGTATCTTCTTTCCTACTGTCATACTGCAGTTTTGCTCTATCATGCTCTGCGTGGGCATAATTCTGAGTAGAATACAATTACAGAATCACAAAAACTAAAACTGGAAGGGGTTGAAGGTTATTGAGTAACCCCACACCCTCGTTTTACAGGGGAGGAGACCATAAACCAGGTAATGTTGCAATTGGGCTTTGAACCCATTGGTTCTGCCTTACAGTGCGAAGCTCTTAGTGCTATCTGAGAATACAAGCCCTTGTCAGAGCCAAGCGTTAGCTCCTCCAGAAGAGGCGTGGACTTTTTGGGCCTCTCAGGTACTCTGAGTCCAAGGTCATTGTGGGGCACAGCTAAAATTTCTGCCTTCTCTTTCTCTGGACCCTGAAGAAAGAAGGCTTGAAGCCTGCTGTGAAGCCTCATGTGATGTCATGTGGCCACTGCCATGCCCCCAAGAACAACCATTAAGGCAAATTTTTTAGTATATTTCTTTGAGATATTCCTCAAAGCATCTCTAATGGATAAGATAGCCCAACTTTATAAACAGGAACATTGAGACGCCAAGAGGATCACTGTGAATCTCAGGCCGGCATTAGTACTGGCCCTGCCAGTTACAGCCCAAAACTTTCAGTCCGTGACAATCACAGAACTCAAAGGACAAGTCCTTGGTGACAATTAGAATGTTTTTTTTTTTTTTTTCCTGATGAAAACAATTATACTTTCATGACCAACTAAGGGGCCTAGGACTAGTTGGCTTTTTGAAAATCTGGTCTGTTTCTCTTGGACTAAAGGTTGACTCATTAAAAAAAAAAAAAAAAGCAAAACAAAAGTAATTTCATTGCTTTGAGTGGCAGAGTTGCTGGAGCTTTTACAGAGGATTTAAAAGACCAGCCAGTATAGGTGGTTACAGATCTGAAGAACTGTAGTGCAAATGAGAACACTTGATTTCACTCATGAATAACTCATTTTAGGTTCCTAAACACTGAGAAGGTTGTAGCAGCCGTCAGAGTGCAGAGTGTTGAAAAGGGTGTCTGCAGGTCCTAGGTGAAGTTGCCAGGTCTTGATCAGAAGACATTCATGTGTAAGACAGGCTGCATTCCATTCAGCCCTGGCCTTCTGATGCGCTAATGAGGTTGATGTTCCCATATAGATAATCCCCAAGGAAATAAAATTCCATTTACTAATTGAGTCTTTCTTGCACTAGGGATAAAGGATCCCTCTTAACAAATTGAGGAAGGACAGTTTATTTTTCAGGAAGCTGGAAACATATGTTCCCAGATGCTGCCTTGCTACAAAATTCAGGGAAAGAAGGTTTAGGCTATTTAAAAAAAACAAACAAACCCAAATTGTTATTTTTAAAAACAGAACAACAAGTCCTTCAAAATAGTAAATGTTACCAGAACAATAATAAATAATGGCACAAATGCCCATTTTAAAAAACAAAGTCAGGCATGTCTAATATTGCATAACTGACAAGCATGTGCTCAAGGATTTCTGCGGTGATTCCAGGGCTTAGAACCGGTTCTTCCTGGTTTAGTCAGAGCCAAGGAAGCATCACTGGAACAGACCTGAATTTTTAGAAGTTGGGTGAACTGGAATGGGAAAAAGCCCTGCTAGAAACTTAATCTCCTTAGAAATCAAGGGCAGTGCATGTGTTACATAGCAACCAAATCTCTTGCCTGTGGGACTTTGAACAGAATGGGAAACAGTGGTGCCCCATTCAGAGATGGCAGCTGGCTGTGCTGCATTGAATATGTGTTGCTCTCCACAGTCGTGGAAAGAATCCAGTCTCACGAATTAGACTCCTGAGAGGGCTCACTACACCTCTTCAGAGGCCCCATTCTAGGGCTCTGACCTCTAATTTTTTCTGTTCCAGTTACTGTTCTGGATCACACAAACTGTAAAAATTTGGGTCTGTTCCAGTTTTGCTTTATCAGCTATGGCTGTACTGGTTTGAATCAGTTCAAAGCCCTAGAGGATTCAAGACATATTCTGACAGTTCTAAACATCCATCACAGATTCAAGGATATGTCTCAGGATTCCAGAATCACAGTCTTCCAGTTATGGACCGTTGGCAACATACCAAGTGTTACTGAGACTCCTCTGTGTTTGCACAATAGAGCTAACATACTACTCAGTATAAGAAAGTACCTGGGGTGACGTAACTCTTCAGGAAGTCTAATAAAGAAGAAAGAAAATGTGCCGTTTAAAGCTAGAATTGCTTTACTGAAGCATATTCAAAAAAAAAAAAATTTTTTTTTTTTTTTTTTAACCACCCATGAAATACAGTGGCCTTTCCATACCGGAGGAGCAGTGGCTCCTTTCTCCTGCATGCCCGGGACCCTTGTTACCCTTAAGTTTTATTACATGTTGAAGTGTACACTATTAGTCATTCCAAGTGCATGACACACTTGTTGTTTTGTGCCGTTGAGTCAATTGCGACTCATAGTGACCCTCTAGGACAGAATAGAACTGCCCTCTGCGATTTCTTAGCAGTTTGAATCCACCAGCTGCTACTTGGAAACCCTAGGGGACTGGTCTACTTGTCCTAGAGGGTCTCTATGAGTTGGAGTCGACTCGAAGGTGACAGGTTTGGTTTGGTTTTTGGTAGTCTTTACGGAAGCAAACTGCCACACCTTTCTCCCGTGCAGTTGCTGGTGGTTCAAACCACCGACCTTTCAGTAAGCAGCCAAGTGCTTAACCATTGCGCCATCAGGGTTCCTTCATGATAGATTAAAAGGATTTCATTTTACTTGGATCCACAGTCAACAGCCATGGAAGCAGCAGTCAAGAAATCAAAAGACGCGTTGCATTGGGTAAATCTGCAAAGGACTTCTTTAAAGTGTTGAAGAGCAAAGATGTCACCTTGAAGACTAAGGTGTGTCTGACCCAAGCCATGGTATTTCCAATCGCATCATATGCATGTGAAAGTTGGACAATGATAAGGAAGACCGAAGAATTGACGCCTTTGAATTGTGGTGTTGGCGAAGAATATTGAATATACCATGGACTGCCAAAAGAACGAGCAAGTTTGTCTTGGAAGAAGTGTGGCCAGAATGCTTCTTAGAGGCAAGGATGGCGAGACTGCCTCTTACATACTTTGGACATGTTGTCAGGAGGGATCAGTCCCTGGAGAAGGACATCATGCTTGGCAGAGTACAGGGTCAGCAGAAAAGAGGAAGACCCTCAACGAGGTGGATTGACACAGTGGCTGCAACAATGAGCTCAAGCATAACAACGATTGTAAGGATGGCACAGGACCAGGTAGTGTTTCGTTCTCTTGTGCATAGGGTCGCTATGAGTCGGAACAGACTCGACGGCACCTAACAAGAACAACAATTTACTCTATAAATTATTAAACATGTAATTGGTGTTTAGGACTACAAATTGCTCCATTTTTTAGACCACACCAGTGCTTCATTATCCAGTACCTAGAGCTTATCCAGATTAGAATTTATCTGGGCCCTTTTGTCTTCTAGATACCCACTTACCACTATCTTTTTGCCATTTTATTCCTCTCTAGCACTACCAACAGATGTGGACTAGGGCACAAGTGGAGATGAAAGGGGTTAACCATTTATACTAAGAAAGCTGGAAATCCTTGCTAAAACGTTGTCATGGAATTTTCTATAGACTCTGAATAAATAGAGCCTCTTGAGACACCCACACCCACGCCCTTTAACGAGGGTTGCCTGAGGACTGAGCTAAGAACTGGGGCCTGTTATGAGTTGGGCTACTCCCAAGCAAACTCTGAAGCAGATGAAAATAAATTTCCCAAGTGCTCCACCACTTTGCTTGTCACACATCTGTCTCTGGCCTCCTTCTTTTGGTGTATGTTTGAGGAGAGGAATCTATTCCTTTCAAATACTGAGCATCAGCCCCTTGAGTAAAAACTCTACTGAACTAACAACTGATAATGCAAAGTATGATTCTTTCCTAAAACCAAAAACCAAACCCAGTGCCGTTGAGTCGATTCCGACTCATAGCAACCCTATAGGACAGAGTAGAACTGCCCTGTAGAGTTTCCAAGGAGCGCCTGGTGGACCCGAATTGCTGACCTTTTTGGTTAGCAGCTGTAACACCTAATCACTACACCACCAGGGTTTCCCTTTCCTAAAGCATTTGCGTTTTGACAGGGATTAAAACTCAAGCCTACCACCCATCTATCAGTTTGTTGTACTGTGGTGGCTTGCGTGTTGCTATGATGCTGGAAGCTATGCTACTCACATTTCAAACAACAGCACGATCACCCATGATGGACAGGTTTCGGTGTTTTCAGACTAAGACCGGCTAGGCAGAAAGGCCTGGATAATTACTTCCAAAAATTAGCCAATGAAAATCCCATGGATCATAATAGAATATTGCCCGATATAGTGCTGAAAGATGAGTCCTTAGGTTGGAAGGCACTCAGAATACACAGTGGCCACAATAATGGACTTAAGCGTGGCAAAAATTGTGAAGATGGTGCGGGAGCGGGGAATATTTCATTCTATTGTGCATGGGGTCGCCATGAGTCAGAGCTGACTTGGCAACAGCTAACAACAACGAAACTTCAACAGTCCGCCAGGGAGAGTTAGAGAAAGCTTCCAATGAGGGTGGAAACTATCTGTATACCATTCACCATTGTGAACAATCGCCAGGGCCCGACACTTCAGGAGTTCAGTAAGTACTTGTCAAATGAATGAGTAAACGAATGAATGACATGATATGCATGACACAGCATGGCCTGCTGTTTGGGCTCTTTTGCTGAGTGATGATCCCAGCTGACAGGAGCAGTGCCTACAGGGGCAGAGAGCTGCCCCATGACATGTGATGAGAGGGTCCCCTTTCCAGTTACCCGCTTGCTGCTCCCCGCCCTGCCACACTTCCCCTCTGTCCCTGTCACGTGCCACCAGCGCTGGTGGTCCCTGCCCCAGTTGTCTGAGGCTCAATCTGTCAGTAGCATCCTACATTTCACCCTGGAAACCTCAGAGAGTAGTGTGCATTTTCTGGGATGGTATTTTAGGTTTGTGTTTTCTCTGTTGTTTTGATTGGATTATTTGGTGGGTTTGCTTTTTAAATAGTGCCTTGTGCTGCTGATAAAATAGCCCCGTGTACTTGGGTGGCCACGAAATGATTTGCATGGTTGGGACCTAGTCTGTTGTTTTGAGTTGGTAACAAGATCAGAGGAATTTGGAGATGTTTAGGTTAGGATTCAGGTCTGGACACTACATATACACCCACTTTTAATTCCTTCTTCCTTTTATTATTTAAGTCCACGGACACTTAGAGTCAATATATAAACATCTCCAAGTCACACGAGAACAGGCCCCTGTGGAATGTGTGCGCAAAGCTGTCGGTTTCGCACCCCCCCGCCACCCCCGTTGCCCCCAGGAAAGCCTGGAGGTTTCAGATGTTTCAGTCCATAATCTTCAGTTGGCTTCAGTGTCAGTTTTCTTCTCACTCTTTATATAGTTACTGACTTCTTTGAATTTCAGTAAGGATGGCACGGAGCTGGGGAGTTCCACGTTACAAGCTAACTCTTCTACAGTTTGAATGTTCTGTTCTCGTCCATGAGATTTCCCTGTTCCTGACCTTACTACAGAAACCCTGGTGGTGTAGTGGTTAAGTGTTGCAGCTGCTAACCAGAAGGTCTCCAGTTCGAATCCACCAGGTGCTCCTTGGAGACTCTACAGGGCAATTCTACTCTGTCCTGTAGGGTCGCTATGAGTCAGAATCAACTCCACAGCAATGGGTTTGGTTTGGTTTTTGGACCTTACTACAGCCATCCTCCACCCTTTCCCCACACCCTTCCTTACACCAGGGCTCCGCTGAGTGTACAGACTCACTTCTCTCCTTCCCAAAGAAGCTCAGGCATGGAGAGACTTGGCTCAGAAGGACCGATGGTTTTATGGTTTTGTTTTCTCCATTTCAACATTTTTCAGATGTACAGTTTAGTGATATCAACTACATTAATAAAGTTGTGCAATGATTACCCATGATCATTGCCAAATTTCCCATCATAAACAAACTCACTGCCTTCTCAACAACTAGGGCCAGTGGTTTTTAAGCAGAAAAGTCTTCACTGGTAACACTGGAGAAATCCGCTGATCTTGTATTTTTATCATAGAAGTGGGTGGAAAGGGGAATTTGCTGCTAGTTCCTTTCATCTTGATGGTGGTTGCTTTTCTTGGAAAAGTAGCAAAATTCCTCTAAAACTAGAAATAGTCACTTTCAATATTGAAAATGTATGTTAACAGCTCCAATTTGTTCAAGTCTCAAATGGGGTAAAAAAATCAATTTACTAAAGGTGTTAAGACTGTAGATATTAGTATTGCTGAACAAGAGGCAGTGTGGGCTAATGGGAAGAGGAGTAACATGTCCCTCTCTTACAGTTCCAGTGCTTTTTTTGTGTGTGTGTGTGCTTTAGGTGAAAGTTTACAAAGCATTTTAGTTTCCCATTCAAAAAGTTATACAAAATTTTTTCATAATATTAGTTGCAATTCCTGCAATGTGTCAGCACTCTCCCCCTTTCCCCACCGTGTTCCCCATTTCCATTTGTCTGCTTTTCCTATCTCTCAGCGGCTTCCTTTGCTTAGTCAAGTTGTGTTGACTTCCCCTATATTGTGTATTGCCTTTCATTTCATCAGAGTTAACACGTGTCTACTATCTACTCAGAGGTTGCTTCTCCTCTTCCCCTCCGTGGTAACCCTCAAAGATTGTTTCTTTCTGGGTATAAACCTTTTCTTGAGTTTTTATAATAGTGGTCTCATGTAATATTTGTCCTTTTGTGGTTGACTTATTTCACTCAGCATAATGCCCTTGAGGCGCATCCATGTTGTGAGATGCTTTGCAGATTGATCATTGTTCTTTATCATTGCGTAGTACTCCATTGTGGGTATGTACCATAATTCGTTTATCCGTTCATCTGTAAATGGGGATTTAAGTTGTTTCCATCTTCTTGCTATTAAATAATGTTGCAGTGAACATGATTGTGCATATGTCTATTCACGTGATGGCTTTTACTTCTCAAGGATCTTTTCTTGGAGTGAAATTGCTGGATCATATGGTATTTCTATTTCTAGCTTTTTAAGGAGGCACCATGTTGTTTTCTATAGCGGTTGTACCATTTTACATCTCCACCAGCAATGTATGAGAGTTCCAGTCTACCCACAATCTTGCTAGCATTTACTGTTTTTTTTTTTTTAATCAGTACCATTCTTGCAGGGGTGAGACGGTGTCTCATTGTGGTTTTGATTTGCGTCTCTCTCATGGCTAATGATAGTGAGCATCTGTTTATGTATTTGTTGGTTGCCTGAATGTTCTCTTTGATGAAGTATCTGTTCATGTCCTTTGCCCATTTTATGACTGAGTTGTCTTTTTTGCCGAGTTGTTGAAGTTTTCTATATACTTTAGACCTTTATCAGATGTCGTTGCCAAAGGTTTTTTCGCAGTCTGTAGGTTCTCTTTTTACTCTCTTGAAAAAGTTTTTTGATGAGCATAAGTATTTAATTTTTAGGAGGTCTGTCTTAGTCATCTAGTGCCGCTATAACGGAAATAGCACAAGCGGATGGCTTTAACAAAGAGAAATTTATTTCTTCACATTAAAATATGCTAAAAGTTCAAATTCAGGGTGTCAGCTCTAGGGGGAGGCTTTCTTTCTCTGTCAGCCTTCTCATCAGTCTTCCCCTGGACTAGGAGCTTCTCTGTACAGGGACTTTGGGTCTAAAAGATGCACTCTTGCTCTCGGTGCCTCTTTCTTTCTTGGTGGGTGGTATAAGGTCCCCCTGTCTCTCTGCTCTCTGCTCACTTTTATATCTCAAGAGATTGCCTCAAGACACAATCCAGTCTTGTAGGTTGAGTTCTGCCTCACTAACACAACTGCTGCCCATCCTCCCTAATTAACATCATAGAGGCAGGATTTATAACAAATAGGAAAACCACACAATATCGGGAATCATGGCCCAGCTCAATTGATACACACATTTTTGGGGGAACATAATTCAATGCTTGACAAGGTCCTAGTCATCCAATTTATCTTCTGGAGTTTATGCATCTTTAGTTATGGTTGATAATCTATTTATGCCACAAATTAGGGACCCTAGCATTGTCCCTATGTGTTCTTTCATGATCTTTATAGTTTTAGGTTTTACATTTAATTCTTTGATCCATTTGAGTTAGTTTTTGTGTGTGGTGTGAGGTATGGCTCTTGTTTCATTTTTCTGCAAATGGACATCCAGTTTTATCAGCACCATTTGTTGAAGAGACTATCTATTTCTTCCCCATTTAATGGACTTTGACTCTTTGTCGAAGATCAGGTGTTCATAGGTGGATGAATTTACTTCTGCGTTCTCAATTCTGCTCCATTGGTCTTTGTGTCTGTCATTGTACCAGAACCAGGCTGTTTTGACTACCATGGTTTTATAGTAGGTTCTGAGATCGCGGAGTGTGAGGTCTTCTACTTTGTTCTTCTTTTTCTGTAATGCTTTCCTTGCCTGGGGTTGCGTTCCTTTCCATATAAAGTTGGTGATTAGTTTTTCCAGCTCATTAAAGAATGTTGTTGGAATTTGGATCAGGATTGCATTGTATCTATAGATTGCTTTGGGTAGTATTGCCATTTTCATAATGTTACGTCTTCTTATCCATGGGCATGGTATGTTTTTCCACTTATGAAGGTCTTTTTTGGTTTCTTGCAGTAGTGTTTTATAGTTTTCTTTGTGTAAGTATTTTACATCCCTGGTTAGATTTATTCCTCGGTATTTTTTCTTTTGTGGGGCTATTGTAAATGGTATTGTTTTCCTGATTTCCTGTTCAGAGTCTTTGTTAGTGTAGACAAATCTGACTGATTTTTTTATGTTGGTCTTGTACCCTGAAACTTTGCCGAATCCTTCTATTAGTTCCAGCAGCTTTTTTGTGGATTCTCTGAGATTTCCTATGTACAGGATCATATCATATGTGAATAGGGATAGTTTTACTTCTTACTTACCAATATGAATGCCCTTACTGCTCTAGCTAAGACTTCCAGCACACACAATGTTGAATAAGAGTGGTGATAAAGGGCATCATTGTCTGGTTCTTGTTCTCAGGGGGGATGCTTTCAGTTTCTCTCCATTGAAAATAATGTTGTCTGTTGGTTTTGTGTATATGTCTTTAATTGTGTTAAGGAATTTTCCTTCTATTCCTATTTTGGTAACAGTTTTTATAAGAAATGGGTGATGGACTTTATCAAATGCCTTTTATGCAGTTGTGATCATGTGATTCTTTTCCTTTGTTTTATTTATGTGGTGAATTATGTTGATTGATTTTCTAATGTTAGACCATCCTTGCACACCTGGTAAGAATCCCACTTGGCTGTGATGTATTATTTTTTTGATATGCTGTTGGAGTCTATTGTTGAGAATTTTTACATCAATGTTCAGGAGAGATATTGCTATATATATATATATATATATTTTTTTTTTTTTTTTTTTTTTGGTGGTGTCTTTGCCTGGCTTTGGTATTAGGGTTATGCTGGACTCATAGAATGCATCCATAAGTATTCCTTCCTTTTCTGTGTTCTGGAATAGTTTGAGTAGTATTGGTGCCAGCCAGGGCTTTTTTTTTGTTGGTAGTTTTTTTTAATGACCTCTTCAATTTCTTCTTTTGCTATGGGTCTGTCAGATTTTCTACATCAGTTTGTGTTAGTTCAGGTAGGTAGTATATTTCTAGGAATTTCTCCGTTTCCTCTGGGTTTTCAAATTTGTTGGAGTATAATTTTTGTAGTATTCTGTTACCAAAAACAAAAAAACCAAGTCCAGTGCTATCAAATCAATTCCAACTCATAGTGATCCTATAGGACAGAGTAGAACTGCCCCATAGAGTTTCCAAGGAGCACCTGGTGGGTTCGAACTGCCAACCCTTTGGTTCTCAGCCATAGCACTTAACTACTATGCTACCAGAGTTTCCAGTATTCTGTTATGATCCCTTTTATTTCAGTTGGTTCTGTTGTAATTCACCCATCTCATTTCTTACCTGGGTTATTTGTATCTTCTTTTTTCTTTTGTCAGTTTGTCCAGTGGTTTCTTTATTTTATTGATCCTTTCCAAGAACCAGCTTCTAGTCTTGTTTCAGTTGTTTTTCTGTTTTATTTCTGCTCTAGTCTTTATTATTCCCTTTATTCTGGCAGCTGTGGACTTACTTTGCCCCTCTTTCTATTTGTTTGAGTTATAGGGTTAAAGTATTGATTTTGGCCCTTTCTTATTTTTTGATGGCTGCATTTATTCCTATAAATTGACCTCTCAGCACTGCTTTAGCTGTGTCCCAAAGGTTTTGGTATGTTGTATATTCATTCTCACTTGACTCTAGGAATTTTTTAATTTAATTTTTAATTTCTTCTGTTACCCAGTGGTTTTAAGCATGGTGTTGTTCAGTTCCCAAGTATTTGATTGTTTTTCCTTGCTCTTCCTGTAAATGATTTCTGCTTTTATAGCATTGTAATCTGAGAAGATGCTTTGTATTATTTTGATATTTTTTAATTTATTGAGGCTTACTTTGAGGTCTAGAATATGGTCTATTCTAGAGAATGATCCATGTGCACTGGAGAAGAATGTGTACTGTGCTGCTGTTGGGCAGAATGCGCTGTATATGTCAGTGAGGTCAAGTTGGTTGATTGTGTTATTCAGATCTTCTGTGTCTTTGCTGAGTTTCTTTCTACTTGTTCTGTCCATCATCAAAAGTGGTGTGTTAAAGCCTCCTACTATTATTGTAGAACTGCCTATTTCTCTTTACATTACTGTTAGGATTTGTTTTATGTATTTTGGAGCTCTGTCCTTAGGTACGTAGACATTTATTATTGGTTATTTCCTCTTGGTGGATTGATTCCTTAATCATTATATAATGCCCTTCCTTGTTTCTTATGATGGAGTTTTTTAGTAACTGTGTGATATATTTTTTCCATCCTTTGATTTTTTTTTTTTTAACCTATTTATGTCTTTGTGTCTAAGGTGTGTCTGTTGTGGGCAACATATTGATGGGTCATTTTTTTTTTAATCCATTCTGCTACCCTCTGTCTCTTGACTGGTGTGTTTAAACTGTTTACATTTGGTATGATTATTGATAGATACGAATTTACTGCTGTCATTTTGTTATGCTATTTTTTTGCATGGGTGTGTAGTGTTGTTTCTTTATTCCACTTAATTTTCTGTGCTGAGTTGTTTTTGTTCATGAATCAACTTTTCATTTCCTTCATTTTTGTTGATTTTGTGTTTACTGGGTCTTCTTTATTTTAGTGAGTAGGTTTGTTAATTTCTTTGTGGTTACTGTGAAGTTTACCTTTATTATCCTATGTTTAAAACGGTTATTTTTTTTAATTGTTTTGACTTCCACACCATATGGAAGTTCTATAACTACACCATTTGTTCTCCCTCTTTGTTTAGAAGTTGTCGTTGATTTCAGATTGACATCTCTGGTTCCCTGTTTCAGCTTTGTAGCTTTAATTTTGAGAGTTCTTTGTCTGGGTTGCTATCTGGGTGATGTCGTCATGTGTCTTGGTCTCAGCTTGTTGTCTGATGTCATTGGTTTTCTGTCTGAAGGACTCCCTTTAATATTTCTTGCAGGGTTAGTCTGGTTTCTACAGATTCTCTTAATTTCTGTTTATCTAGGAATATCCTAGTTTTGCCAGTGTTTTTGAGAGACAGTTTTACTGGATATATGATTGTTGGTTGGCAGTTCTTTTCTTTCAGGGTTTTATATATGTCATCCCATTTCCTACTTGCTTGCATGGTTTCTGCTGAGATGTCAGAGCTTAGTGTTATTGACGTCCCTCTGTATTTGATGTTTTGTTTTTCACAAGCTGCTCTCAGAATTCGTTCTTGGTTTTGGACATTTTCATTATGATATGTCTTAGTGATTTTCAGAAACCCTGGTGGCATAGTGGTTAAGTGCTACAGCTGCTAACCAAAAGGTTGGCAATTTGAATCTGCCAGGCGCTCCTTGGAAACTCTACAGGGCAGTTCTACTCTGTCCTATAGGGTTGCTATGAGTCAGAATTGACTCAATGGCAGTGGGTTTGGTTGGATTTTCTTGGTAGTGATTTTCCTTTGTGGTCTATCTTGTGTGGGTTTCATTGAGCTTCTTGGATGGAAACCTTCCCATCTTTCAGGGAAGTTTTCTGCCAGCAACTCTTTGAAAATTATCTCTGTGCTTTTTCTTGTCTCCTCCTATGCCTGGATTCCAATCATGCATAGATTGTTCCTCTTGATAGTGTCCCACATAACTCTAAGGCTTTTTTTCATTTTTCTTTATTCTTTTTTCTGATTGCTCCTCAAACAAATTAGTGTCAAGGAATTTGTTCTCTATTTCGCTGATGCTTTCTTCCTTCAATTCAGTTCTACTTCTGTGTCCTACCATTGAGTTGCCTCTTTCTGATATTTTATTGTTAAGCGTCTGTATTTCTAGTTGCTTTTTTATGATTTCTAATTGTGTGTTTTGTCATTTTGTTCTTGTATTGTTTTCCTGAATTCTTCTAGAGTTTTGTCTGCGTTTTCCTTGATCTCTTTGAGGATCCTATATGTAAGTCTTTCAAATTCCTTATTAGGTAGTTCTATTGCTGTTTATTTCTCAGGAATATTTTCTGTCCCTTTATTTTGAACACTTGCTTGAGTCATCTTATCCTGTATCTCTGTATGATTTAATATTGTCTGCTGTTTCTAAGGCATTGAGGTATTATTTATTGATTAATTTTATGTTTGTTTGCTATGTCTTGGTTTTTTGTTTTGTGGTGACAAGTGTTGGGTGCTCTGTGTCCCTCCACAGCCCTTATGGGATCATGGGGTCCTTTCAGGTTGGTGCTAGTAGTTAGTACATTTACTGGAGAGCAGGACAGGTCATCTTTGTAGTCACAGAGTAGCAATGCTGCCCTGGTGGACAGAGTAGGCCCTTTAGTAGGCACGAATTGGTATCTCAGTAGGTGGTGGGAAGTCAAGGGTTTTCAGTACATGTGCAGTCAGCCTACAGACACTGGCTGAGTGTGGATAGGTGTTGCAGCAGCCAGGTGTTCACTGGGTATTGACACAGGGAGTGCCTACTTGTCACTGGAGTCTGTTGGGATGTACCTGGCAGTCACTGGTGATGGGATGTGCCTGCCAAGTTGTGCTGGGTAGTCACTGGAAGAGTGCACAGGGGTGTGTCTGCTAGTCACCTAGCTAAGGTGGGATGCACACCTGTTGGTTGCTGGGTAATGGCGCTGTGCATTTCCAGTTACTGCATGGGCTTAAGGGGATCCTGCTAATCACTGGGCAGCAGACACAGGGGCGTTCCTGCCAGTTGCTGAGCTGCAGGTGTGCTCCCACCAATCACATGCAGTGGGTGTTCTTCTGCAAGTTGCCAGGCCGCAGGTGCGCTAGCACTGGTTGTGTGCAGCAGGCACACTCCCAGCAGTATATAGGCTGCAGGTGTGCTCGCAGTGGTTGCCAGGCTGCAGGTGCTGTCCCAACCAGGCAACAGGTGCTCTCCCCCTGGTTGCTGGATTGCAGGCGCACTCCCGCAGGTCGCAGGGAAGCGGGTGTGCTCCTGCCAATCACTGGACTGCAGGCGCACTCCCACCAGTTGCCAGGGTGTAGGCGCACTCCTGCAGGTCACCAGGCTTTGAGCACTCTCCTGCTAATTGCCAGACTGCGGGCACCCTCCTGTCAGTTGCCAGGAAGCAGGTGAACTCCTGCTAATTGCTGGACTGCAGGCACACTCCCACCAGTCACTGAAAAGTGGGCATGCTTCTGGTGGTTGCCAGGCTATAGGCGCTCTCCCACCAGTCTCCAGATAGTAAGCATGGGCATGCTTCTGCCAGTCATGGGTGTGGGGGGCTCTTCTGCTGGGCTGCCCCAGGTGACTGGCATTTGCCCTGTTTAATAGGGGGGCACGTGGAGGCTGGCTGGATGGGGGACCTCTAGTTACTACCCTGTGATTTTACTATTCAGTGGGTATTTCCCAGCCAAATGGTCAGGCTCTGCCACTTGCGAGGAGCCCTTTCCCCAATTGTTGGCTCTCTCCCTTCTCCGTGGTCGGCAGGATCACTGCAGCTCCTGCACCATCCTCTTGCACTTTCCCTTTTTAGCCCTGTTTGTGTCCTGCTCACCTTGTTTCATTCCAGGCTTGTTTGCATAGGATCTCTGTCTCCTGTTGTGAGTTCCATATAGTTGCCTTCCTGTGCTCCTCACCCAGGAATGCTGCCTGCTTTGTCCTAAGATGACCACGCTGTGCCACACTGGGTAGCACGGAGCTAAAGGTCTGCATCTCTCCACGTCTGCTGTTTCTCTTTCTGTATCTCTGTCTCTCTTTCCACTCGGGGCTCAGTCTAATTCTTCATCCTTCTGTTTGATGTTCAGGGTTCCAAGGTTGTGATCTGTAACTGTTTCATTTGGTTTCTCGGGTCTTTGATGTAGGAGGACATTCTGATGCATCAGTCTAAGTCACCATCTTGGCCTCCTCCTCCATTGCTTTCATGATATTGCCTATGGAGTAAAGATGTGTGAAGACAGGTCATGCTTTTTAAAGAAATATAACCTAGAAAGCTAAGCTACCTACCTGCTTCCTTCTGGAGGTATTTAAGACATTTGGATATGTTTTATATCTGTAACTTCCTTTTCCTTTGTAAAAACTGCTCCAAACCAGAAATGGTGAAAACATGAAGTTAACTGTGAAGCTATCATTTTCTGGCAGCCCCAGAACCCTCTGTATTTTTCCTGACTGGGTGACACAGTGTTAACCCTAAGTGAATAGGCAAGTCTTTAGTCTTTTGTCTCCAAGTTCTCAAATTCAAGGGCAGAAAGTAGACTGTACCTGTTACTTACACCCAGTTAAATGCATTTACCAGTTGTATTATCTAGTTTTAACAAAATCAACCTTCTCAAAATGGACACGTGGCCTAAGATATTCCTATAAATGAACCATGGATTAAAAATAGAACTAATAATACAGACCCAAAAAACAAATGCAAAAAAAAAAAAAAAAAAAGGCAGAGGTAGCACATCTGCAACTCCTACTACAAGCTCTTTGTCAACCAAGATAGAAACAGTGACACTCTAACTTGATTTGGCTAGAATTTGGCCAGAAAACCTTCACAATTATCAAAATACCACTTGGAAATATGGATGAAAATTTACATCTGTTATTGTTACAGTGCAGAGCCCTGGCAGTGCAGTGGTTAAAGCACTAGGCCGCTCACCACAACGGCGGTGGTTCAAACCCACCAGCCACTCCACGAGAGAAAGACGTGCCAGTCTGCTTCTGTAGAGATTTACAAGCCTCGAAAACCCTGTGGGGCAGTTCTGCTCTGTCCTAGAGGGTCACTATAAGTCGCAATTGACTCAGTGGCAGTGTTTTGTTTTTAGTTGTTACAATGGTCCCTGAATGGAGCAGACAGTAATGTGCTCAGCTGCTAACCAAAAGGTTGGCGGTTCCTGTCTACCCAGAGGCATCTTGGAAAAAACACGTGGTGATCAACTTCTGAAAAATCAGCCATTGAAACCCTATGTATTTTCACAGTTCTATTCTGACATCTGTGGGGTTATCATGAGTAGGGATTGACTCAAAGGCAACTGGTTATTATGATAAACCTCACTCTAAGTATATTTTGCTCTTGAATTATTACATAAGGATAATGACATGTGTAGATAACTTATAAAAGTTAAAAAATAAGGAATAAATAAAATAAGGGACTTTGGGAGTACAGGTTCAAAATGCTTCGAACTTGCTTCTCTAGGGAATGGTATCAGAGGATGGTAGCATGATCAAAGGTAGGAATGGTGGCCTCAGAGGACAGAACTGCCTGCAAACAAACTTGAAGGGATGCTAGAGACCACTGATGAAGAAGTGAAGAACTTGGAGGAGATACTGTACAGACTAGGAGGATGGGAAACTACCCTGTCTTTCCAGAGATGCTCAGAACTAAGGAAAGTAGACACAGACTCAGCAACGCAACAAGTTACATCTGGGAGCTGGTTTTAGGGCAGACTGGGTATCCCAGGCTCTGTGGCTGATGGAATGAGCGATGCATTAGTTGAGGCCTGTGTGGCACAGATACCCCATTCCAACCTTTGTCCAGCCCTCTGCCCAGGTTCACATTCACAGAACACACACAGAGGTATATGGTAGGCTTTGATTCAAACCATTGGCCTCTTGCATTTAATCAGTTCCTCTACTTGGAGTTTCCGTCACCTTTAGATGTTTCTAGGGAAAGAAGGCCTATGACCTCTCGCCAGGGCCACTGCATTTATTTGTGCAGGTTTTTCTCTGCATAAAGGCACCCAGGATGGCTGATCCACCTGGAAGGAACACTTTTTTTTCCAGCACTTATGTTGGCTGGCCATGGCCATGACCAAGCCATGAATTCTGGCAGAATAGAACCACATTCAGGAAAAAAAAAAAATTATGATGAATTTTCACTTTTCATCTAGGAATATGGCTGTGTGAAGGCCCAGGTAAAGTAGGTTCACGTTACAGTCATCATAGGTTTTGTTAGAGAAGTTGCTTGAAGTCAGATTGGGTGCTAGAGAGAAGCCCAATGTAAAAAACACATTGCAGTTACCAAGACACATCCCTGAGCTAGCAGGGATCTGGGAAAAGAAAGAGCATATGGACTTTATTTTGTGATAAAGACTTCTTGAGTGATTGTCCAAATGCCATTTGTTTCCAGAAACTAACAAGCCTTGTATTTCTCCTTCATTAAAACTCATTGCTGTCAAGTCACTTTTGACTCATGGGGATCTCATTCATTACCCGCTGCCATTCCCCCATCTTCCCTAACTCCCTCCCAGTCTGGCCAAGAAGGAGAAGGATTAGTTGTCACTCCAGCTAGGATGTGACAAGAGAGCTCATTGGAGGTTGAAGAGGGTGTCATGTCCATTTACAAAGCTGGTAGCAAAGTAATTAAACTGAGCAGCACCAAGGGCCCAGACCAGCAACTTGGCAGTTCTTTCTGTCACATTCTGTGCTCTGGGGCACAGAGGGCCTGTAAATTGTGCAGTAATGGCTGGTTCCTCAGCAGGAATAAACATGTGCTTTGAGTTTTCCAAATGAGTCAGACGCACGCTGCGAGATAAATGCTGATAGCAAGCAGATGTGACGTGTGCTTTGCAAGAGGGACAGATGGGGGGGGTCGTGTATTGGCATCTTCCACACCCCTCCAGATGATAGACTGACACGTAATGGGACCTGGTCTTTTAACAAGAAACACTGGGTGGTGGGTGATTTTTTTTTTTCCTTTCTTTCCATAAGAGGAATCTACATGTTAAGCCTTAAATGTAAACGTGTTCTGGCTCCAATTTGTCGGCTGACTCTAATCGTCTCAGAACTTATATAAACTCTAGGTGAGTAATTTCCCCAAGTACAGTACCCCCTTGGAATGCATGTACTGTGAACTCAGATTAAACTTTTAACCTCACATTTTTCTGGGAAGGATTATTACCCATGTTTTTATTGTTTAAAAAGGCAGTCAGGAACTAAAAAATGCCCTGTGCTCTTTCAGTGGTTGAGTTGGCACATCCTCTTATGAGCCTTTCCCTTGGACTGGGGATTATGGACACAACCTGGTCCCCTAAAAATGGAATGAGAGGGACTCTTGTACCGGAAGGCAAACTGCAATGCATCTAGACTCTCTCCTGCCTTATGACACTCTAAATTGAATGGTGAACTGTTTTTAGGGCTCTGTGTCCCTCCATCTCAACTACAAAATCCCTGAATGTCTTTTTGCTGATGTGCCAGTTGCCAAGTGACATACCACATACATCAGCAGAGCATGAGGTCTCAGTCCTAGATTTCTGCTATATTCCATGCTTGGCTTTCATTCACCTCACCTCTTCTTCCAGCAACTGGATCCACAGATGTTAGGCTATTCAAGAGTGTTTGGCAGGACCAGTCCCAGATGCCAAACTTGAAGATACATCTCTTTCCAACTTTAGTCACTACCCTTGTACCCGTTAATCACTTGCTCAAACCTTTAACTGAGTCAATTAGACCTTCAGTGACAGATATTTTTACTGCATTGGCATCAACATGAAAACAAGTAGACTGGTTTATTCTTCTGGGACCTTCCCATTATTCCTACTTCGTTTTTGTTTGATGACTACCAAAAGGAAGTGGTCATGGTGTCAGGGAAGAACACTGGGCTGGGAGTCAAGTATTGGTTCTGCTGCCAACTCATTATGCAGCCTTAAATAAGTCAACTATCTGTCACAGCCTTAGTTTTTCCATTTATAAAATAAAGGTGTTGGACTCAGTGCTCTTCCTTTTGAAACAGTTATAATTCCATTAGCTTTACTGTAAGGTTTGGAAGAAAAGTGAATACAAAAGTATGAGGCAAAACTGGAAAACCTTCAAGGTAGAAGGTCGCTGCTCACCCTATTGAATGTTGCACAGGGATGCCCCTTCTAATGTGTTTTGTTGCAGGATTCTGTTATAAACACTGTGGTGCTGTTTTTATGTTCTGTTACATCATACAATGGTATTTTAGATTTTTGAACAAATGAGAAATACTATTCTGGAGGCTGTGATAGTGCCATTTCTACCCCAGGGTTTGGAAAATTGATTGACTAATTGGTTGCTGGTGCTAACTTTTGTTATAACTCATGTATATTTATGCTTTTATGCCCCCAGTTACGCCAGCTGCCTCCCATCCCCCTTTCTGTGCCCCTGTCATCTGTCCTAACCAAAAAAAACCAAACCTGCTGCCACTGAGTCAATTCCAACTTACAGCGACCCTAGGGAATTACAAAGCAGAATCAGGCACACTGTTTATGTTTCTGGCTTCACTTGATTGCTCTTCTGGTGCTGGCCTCATAAATGGGCACACACCTGGAGTTTGGCCAAGTATCAATAATTTTACAGGCATTTGTTGAGCATCTATTAATGTATCTGGGATTGTGGCTAGATACTAAATGGGCATTGGCTTCAAGGAATTTATGATCCACAAAGGACACAGATGTGTACATAGCCTACTGGAATATACCACGATAATGCTACACTGGTAGTATGAGTGAAAAGTTGTAAGGGAACAGAGTCAGGAACTATGAGTTCTGCCCGGATTTAACTTGATTAAGAGACAGGCAGGAGCCTTGGTCAGGTGCTTAAGAGCTCAGGCTGCTAACCAAAGGTCGGCAGTTCAAATCCACCAGCTGCTCTTTGGAAACCCTATGGGGCAATTCTACTCTGTCCTATAGGGTCACTGAGTTGGAATCAAATCTGTGGCACACAGCAACAACAGCAAGGCTAAGGGCATTCCAGGCAGAGAAAGCTTATAGGTTGATGCAGAACAACATGAAAGTTGTTGACACATTGAAGGGATGACGAGAGTCAGTATGATGGGATCATAAAAGTCATGGTTGAGTGTGGCAAAAGAGAAAGCGGGAAAAGGAAGGTTAGAATTTAGAAGAGCCTTATGCAGTACTGATGAGTTAAGTACACATTTGTTCTCAAAAATATTCAGGGGGATTTACAGAAACACAACATATAAAGAAATTTGAAGTGTAGGAAGTATAAAGGATAAAAACAAATAAGGTCATGTACAGCTGTTAATATACAATTCATGTAGTTGTTAGAGGTGGGACAGAATTTTACTCTGAGCTCCTTAGACACCAAAGCAAGAAGGGAAACATGAAATTCACAGTACCTACATTAGAAAAAAAAAAAAAAGCTGCTCAAGAGAAGCAGGCTTAGAGCCAAGGGAAAATTTCTTCATTGATTGTCATCAAAGGTTCAATGTGTGATACAGTGGAAACGTCCTCAACAATATCAATTTTTATAGGACTGTTTCTTGTAACGTCCTTCTGTGTAAGCCAATGGCATCCTGCCAAAGTGTAATTCAGTAAAAGCAGCTCTACACAGGGCCAGAGCAATTCAACCTAAGCCTGCTGCTTTTTGATGGTTTGGCTTGATGTACGGATACAATTTAGGGTACCTAGAAGAATAGATGTTCTTCATATCTTTTAGGCAATCATCCATGAATATTATTTCTTACAACGGGGCTCTTAAAAACTATTGGACAGTAGGCAGTGAACATGAGCTTCTATT
The DNA here is from genome assembly GCF_030014295.1 of Loxodonta africana. Lineage (NCBI taxonomy): Eukaryota > Metazoa > Chordata > Mammalia > Proboscidea > Elephantidae > Loxodonta > Loxodonta africana. The sequence continues at coordinate 89,651,880 of NC_087352.1, read as the reverse complement.
CATTGGCAAAAAACCTCAAGAAGGAAGGTGTTTGAACTTCGGGTTATGTAACAAGGGAGAGAAAAACATTTTTTCCAAAGATTCTCAATTATGGAAGGGGAGTAATTGCTAATCCTAGGCTAATAAGGCAATTCCAGGGCTCAGCTCAGCCTGGGGTTAGGGCAGGTGGCAGAGTGAAGTTCCCTGGCCTGACAGCACGTCTTGCTGTGAACTCTAGATTGACAGTGGCAGGAAAAGGCCTCATACATACTATAGAAGTAAGGTGTGACTGAGCAGCTTTTGAGATTTGCTCCCTTTCCTTAACAACTGAAATAGTTATGTAAATGGGAGATCTGGGTCCAAAAAGTTTTTTTTTTTTTTTTGGTCTTAGAAGACTTGGGGCATTCACCAAATAGCATCTAAGTGAAGGCTAAAAGTGAGTGTAAGTTTTGCCAAACACAAATACCAAGAGCCATGTGTTTATATATCATGGTACAATATATAAATTATGCTCTCATCATTCCCATCTAATATCTAATTTGAATCACATAAAAACCTTGTACAGATACACCAGTGTTCATAGCAGCATTATTCACAAGAGCCAAAAGGCAGAAACAACCCAGGTGCCCGCCAGCAGATGGATGGTATAGCCATAGGCTGGAATGTTATTCAGCCACAAAGAGAAATGAAAGCATTATACTGTGTGAAATAAGTCAGACACAAAAGGACAAATATTGTATGATACTTCAGGGAATTATTTAGAATAGGCAAATGTGTAGAGATCAGTCTTTCAGTGGTTAGCAGGGGCTCAGGGGAGGGAAGAACGGGGTGTTATTGGTTAAGGGGTGTTGAGTTTCTGTTTGCAGCAATGAAATACTTTCCAGAATAGTTGGTGATGTTTGCACAACATGGTGCATGTAATTAATGTCACCAAATTGTACACTTAAAAATGGTTTCATGATAAATTTTTCCATGTATATATTTTACCACAATAAAATTTTTAAAACAATAATAACAAAACCAAAACCCTTGTGCAGAACAGGTATGATTATCCCATCAGACAGATGAAAAAACTAAGGCTTAAAGAAGTGAGTGCCTTGATCAAGTTGGCATGGATGATGGAAGAGAGAACCAGGATTATAACCCAGGTCTTTTGATTTTAGTACAGTTATATTTCTACCTTTCCAGTCTCAACTGACTTATCTGAAAGAATAGTGAATTGGGAGTCATGATAACCTACAGTGGGTACCTGCTGGAAAAAAACCACCAACTCCCTGCAGTGAAGTTAGGAAAAAAGTCGGCTGTGCAGGCAGGAGTGCTGAAGTGACGTATCTGCTCAGGGGAAGACCAGTGCTCACTGGAGCTGCGCCTTGTGAATGGCCTCAGGTATGGACTGGCCAGAGACACTCCAAGGATTTGTTCATTTGACCTCGTATTTATCAAACATACAAAATCGTGTTGCCAAATACGAGTGCGTGGATGTGTATTTTTTTAGTATAATGTAAGAGTACTACTACTGCTACCCGTTGCTGTTGAGTCGATTCTGACTCACAGTGATCCTACAGGACAGAGTAAAACTGCCCCATGGTGTTTCCAAGGAGCGCTGGTGGATTCTAACCGCCAACTTTTTGAATAGGAGCCTGAGCTCTTAACCACTGTGCCACCACGGTCTCTACATTAGTTCCATAAATATTATAGAAACGTTAAATCATCTTATAATGTTGATATTCAGTGACCAAATCTCCCCAAAGGTACTCACTCAGTGTGAATACAGTGATGAACTCTGTGGGTTGCTACAGTTGCTTTTCTGAGCGGTATCAAAAACCAAACCCATTGCTGTTGAGTCAATTCTGATTTATAGCTACCCAAAGGACAGAGTAGAACTGCCCCACAGGGTTTCCAAGGCTGTAAATCTTTTCGGAAGCAGACTGCCACATCTTTCTCCTGGGAAGCAGCTGGTGGATTCAAACTGCCAACCTTTTGGTTAGCAGGTGAGTGCTTAACCACTGCACCACCAGTACTCCTGAGTACTGTGCTTAAGTAAAAATAAACTGTTGCTGCCTGCCACCTGCATTTTCAGTGACCATCTAACTCACCATCATGTTCAGTATCTAGTCACATTAGTGTGCAATGGAGAGTCAGTGGGTATAGAATAAGGTCAAATCCGGAAACCGAAGTCATTTCCGGCACAGTGCATTGAATTGTGAGCTAGTATCCCAAAAGACAGGACTCTCCTCCCCATCAACCAGAGACCCACAAGCCCTCAAAAGAAATTGTTGCCATATAGCACCCCAAATCCTCAGTTTATATCTGGGGACTGGGAGAAGGGGATTCTAGGTCCCAGTACAGTGGGCAGACCTGGTAACTCATTGTGGGTTCATGAAAAACTGAGACACTTTGGTGCAGTTACTTGCCAAAAGGTTTCCAAAAGTAGCCCAAACCCAAATTGATCAGAGTAAAATGTTTCAGAATGTTCTTTCCTGTTGTCTTCTTTTTGGGCACACATAGTACCATTCACCTGTCGCAGTTGGCATCTGTACACATGCCTAAAATAAGAGGATAGGTAAGCCCCTAAGTCTCCTTCAGCTCAAAACATTGAGAGTTTACAGAGACTGAGTCTGCAAAGGTGCAAGTGGCTACATACCAAATGGCCTTCTTCCCTCCCAGTAACCAGTTGTCCAGTGACAACCACATATGTGTCAGAGTTGAACTCTGGTCCATAGGGTTTTCAGTGGCTGATTTTCCAGAAGTAGATCATGAGACCTTTCTTTCAAGGAGCCTCTGGGTAGATTCAAACCACCAACCTTTCAGTTAGCAGTCGAGCATGGTTAACCGTTTACACCACCCAAAGACTTCTTCCCTCCAGTGTCCCAAATTGTTTGAGTTCATGCCCAGTCAATTAAACCTAGAAATTCAGGTTAAAAAGCTGGGGAGGGAGAGGGTATGGAACTAGTTTCCTGTGGATACACAGCTGCTCACAGCTGCTTCCTGGTAGACCCGGGATTGTTGCTATGGAGACAGTGTCTGTCTCACCGTGTAGTAGGCCAAGGACTGCCCCACTGCCTTATTGTGACCTGCTACCAACAGCAACAAGGGCATGAGAAATCAGGGCCTTTTTAACTCAGGGCTTACAATACCTGCACCCAGAATGTTGTTGTTTCCTCTGTTACCTTTTCAGTCTTTTTGCACAGACTCTTTTCCTGAATGATCTTTAGTGTCTTGAAGTAGTTAACGAAATTTGCAAACACGTCAGCCCCAGGGAGTAGTCCTTGCTCAGAAAGATTCTAAGGGTTTCGTCTTGCCTCTTTTCAGAACCAACTCAGAGAAGGAGAGGCACAGGGCAGATCTGCTTCCATATCGAGCCAGCCCATGGGCAGTGGGACTCGCTTCCCTTCCCAGCTTTTGGGGTGGCCTGAGGTCTGCTCTTGGGAGATGCACGTGTGATTGGGAGCAGCATAGCCCCCTGCTGTGTAGAGCACCTGTGGGTCCTGGGAACAGCATCATGGTAAAATGGCATCCTGTGAAGTGAGAGTCTGGCAATGCATTAGTTCCATGTTTTATTTTCCTTTATTCGTGCTTTTAAATTGAAAGGAAAAGTTCCATCAGGATCTTATCTTTGACCTTTCAGTGAGAACAAAAGCCAGTCATCAGAAAGCTGTAGATGATGAGGTCTGTGGATACCAGAGCAGAAAATGAATTCACATATGTGGCCTCGACTGTGAGTGTGATTCTGACCACAAATGAGCTTTCCACATCCCTCAGTCAGGCCGGGGGATTAGCGGCTTTTCAGAAGTTCCAGGTTTCCAGCCCTGTTCTTCAGGCCTGTGTCTGTGGGTGGTACTGAGTGGGGGGAAGGGAAGAGGAGAGGCAGAGGATTATTCTGAATTAGTGGAGGAAGACCAGGGACTGACTTGTGACCTGTGACCTCTTGGTCAGATTTAAGAAGCCCAAAAAGGGCTTGCTGTTACGGGATCTTGGATACTTTCCATTTATATGTATATAATATACATAAAACCAGTTGCCGTCGAGTCGACTCCAACTCATGGCGACCCCACGTGTGTCACAGGAGAACTGTGCACCGTTGGGCTTTCAGTGGCGGATTTTTTGGAAGTAGATCACCAGGCCTTTCTTTTGCGGCACCTCTGAGTGGGCTTAAACCTTTAACCTCAGAGCTCTATCTCATTCTTTTAAATTGCTGCATAGTATCCTGTATCATGGTTGTGTGTGTTAAATGGACATTTGTGTGTATATATATACACACACATATAGCCTGCTTTTCACACATTCTTTTCTAATTGTGTCTGAGATAATTTATTTCCCAAAGTTACATTCACTGAAACTCTGTCAGTTATAAATGTAATTGTATCAATAAGCTAATCTTTTTCAATTTTAAATACCCTTGAGAGAGTCATAATGAGTTGTTTTATCTTCACACCTTCAGGTTACTTTCCTCCAACACTTGGCTTAGATACTGTACCAGAGAAGGAGTTTATTATAGGAACCAAGGAGGACTGAGAAGGAGGGCAGCAAGTCTGGCTACCACACTAGGAACTGCCCTTAGCTGGCAGGCACCAGGCACAATGCCATTACCTGGCAGGCACCGGGCCCAAGCCTTTACCTGGCAGGCACTGGTCACAGTGCCGTTAGCTGGCAGGTACCGCGAGCAGTGCCGTTAGCTGGCAGGCAAAGCCTTTACCTTTACCTGGCAGGCACTGGTCACAGTGCCATTAGCTGGCAGGCAAAGCCTTTACCTTTACCTGGCAGGCACTGGGCACAGTGCCGTTAGCTGGCAGGCAAAGCCCTTACCTTTACCTGGCAAGCACTGGGCATGGTGCCGTTAGCTGGCAGGTACCGGGCACAAGGCCATTAGCTTGTAGGCACCAGATGCAATGGAGGGAGGAGGGTGTTCAGGAGGAGGAAGAGAAATATAGAGATGGAGGCAGGAGGACCCAAAGATGAACTTCTTCCTGTGTTGACAGTGTAAGTAAAGCTGACCCTGGTTTGGGGAGGAAAGGTATGTGCTCCCCCAAGAGTTCCTTGGCCTGAAAGAAAGGAAGCAACAGTAGGTGAGAATCTTATAAACATGATCAGTTATTGCAATTACTGGTATGTCTACTCTTCTTTACCTGTCCGTGGGAATCAAATTTTGTGGCAAAAGCTGCCTCATATGTCACATTAATTAGTTGGTATCCATCATTGCTGGAGTTCCTGTGTGGTGCAAACGGTTAACATGCTCACTTGCTAACCAAAAGGTTGGAGGTTTGAGTCTACCCAGAGGTACCTCAGAAGTAAGCCACGGCAATCTACTTCCAAAAAATCAGCCACTGAAACCTTATGGAGCACAGTTCTACTCTGACACACGTGGGGTCGCTATGAGTCAGTCAGCTCAACAGCACCTGGTTTTTATCCATCATTGCCAAGAATACCAACACGTCCATGTGTGTGACATATCAGCTCTCAGACATGCTTGACCACAGATAGCCAATGAAATGACTACAGTGTATGAAAACTGGGGTTTACAAACTTCACTCCTGGCATCTGGGGAAACACACCTACATACAAAAACATTCTGAGTGGGTCTCTTTCTAAAGAAGACTGAGGGATGACGTTAGACCCTACTCTGAAGCCTCGTGAGCATGTGCAGTGGTGGTGGCGCCATGTTAATTAAGACTAATGGCCAAAGGAGCCATTGCAGATGATCCAATTAAGCAAATTTAGTTAGAGATTATACAGATAACTCTGATAAAAACATCAATCCTGTTCAATTTTACAAGGCCTCTATTTAAAATGAGGTGGTATTTGACTATAATAAAATAGTATAATAAGTACTTTACTGTGTTTTGCCATTGTGGAAGCTGACGGCTACTTGCAGTCTTAACAATTAATATTGAAGCTTGATTATTTCAAGGACCAATTATGTAGATGGCTTATCACCAAGCTCTTTTGATTTCGTATCTCCCTGCTTCCCAGTTGGGACTGTTTCACAATTCATTAGCCCCTTGATTAGAAGGTAGAAATGAAAGAAGGTGAAACTCACATTTGCCTGCCCTCTAGCAGATGCAGTAAACTGTTTTGTGGGGAAGATATTGGAACTATTGGCTTAAACGGGCTTTTGTATTCCCCATGGATTAACGTTTGCTTTGATTTCCCTGGCTCCCCAATATTAAAACCCATTGCAGTCAAGTCGATTTCAACTCATAGCAACCCTAAAGGACAGAGTAGAACTTCCTCATAGGGTTTCCAGGGAGCGCCTGTTGGCTTCGAACTGCCAACCTTTTGGTTAGCAGCCATAGCTTTTAAACACTATGCCACCAGGGTATCCCCCAATATTAGAGCTAATAATTGGTCGAACTGAGTATTTCGTGATAGTGTAAAAAGTAAAGTCAGGAGGATTCTGCTCTATATTATGTTAATTCTGTCACAAGTAAGGAAAATAATAAACCCAACAAAATAGCGAAGCTCTCTAGAATTACATGTGGGGTTGTGCAGTAATTACACTCATCAGAATGATTTCTGCTTAACCCTGTAAACCCCATAAACACTCTGAATTTTGGAAGTAGATCACCCGGCCTTGCCTAGCCTTAGTCTGGAAGCATGGCCATGGATGACCGTGCTGGCATTTGAAATGCTAGTGGCATAGCTTCCAGGATCACAGCAGCATGCAAGCCACCACAGTAGGACAAAGTGCCAGATGGGTAGTGGCTATGAAAATAAAAACTAAAATGAAACCTGTTGCCATCAAGTAGATTCCGACTCATGGCAACCCCATGTATTACAGAGTAGAACTATCCATAGAGTTTTCTTGGCCTTAATCTTTACAGAAGCAGATTTCCAGGCCTTCCTTCAGTGGCACCACTGGGTGGGTTCAAACCACCAACCTTTAGGTTAGTAGCTGAGAGCAAACTGTTTGTGCCACCCAGGAACCTGTCTGTGAAAATAACAGAGTTATAAATGGTTGTATTTGAATAATGGCACTATAAAGATTGGCCAGTTCTCAAATATTACATAGGAAAACACCACCGAAGAATTGAGCTATGGCACAGAAGCCTTCACACATTTCCTGTGGAGGGGAGGTGAAAAATACGATATTTTAATTGGTGGAAAATTTATCATGAGGCTTAGACTGGAAACAGATGTTTCTCTGCCTGTTGCTGTTGAGCATGGAATTTTTTAGAGGAGTGAGGAAGGGAATCAGAGAGGGGTTGAGAGGATAAAGACAAGCAAGGTAAAAGGCTAGTAGAAGGGTCCTGTAGCCTCCAGTAACATCTTGCTTAGGCACTCCTCCTAGTCACTGCCATGGGATAAATTCCTTAATGCCTGCTTCAGTTTCTCGTCCTGATACAAGAGAACACTAGCTTAAAGCAGCACATACTTTATCCCCCTCAGAAAAAGAAATAACAAATAATTAAGGCCGAGGCTCACAGGGATCCAAGTTTATTAGCAATAAAAGGCAGCTGTGTTGACAGCTCTACCAATTAATCTGCCAAAAGCTAGCATGTCAGTGTGTTAGAAAACACAACCAGAAACACCCAGGGGTCTATACAAAGCATAGACAGCAGTCTTGGAGAACATGGGGCAGCCGCTGGGCACTCCACCCTTTGGTGGATGCCATAGTGTCTGTGTTCTTTGCCCAAAGAATTCTGTGCCATGTGGTGGACCCCTGGGGCTCAAATCTAGTGTACACCACCCTCTCCTGGAGGCCCCTGTCCCTAGGAGGTACCGGTAGAAACAAAAAAGTTTGGAAATTAAAAATGTCGAGTGCCTCAGACACTTTTCACATGTGTTGTTTCACTGACCCTTCAGCATTCCACTGCTTGAGAAGTACAGTGTAAGCGTCCTGGTTTCCACAGGGGAGGAGACTAAGACACAGAACTTCCAAATGCAAGTCGCCTGGGCTCCCACCTCCCTTCTGTTCCCAGAAAGATGTGCTTTCCCAGGTGAAGCATCAAGAAATGTTAGTTGTAGAACTGGTTGCTCTGAGTTTATGATGTGATCTTGCACAAGTCATTTAACCTCTCTGATCCTTGGCTTTTGTATCTGAAAATGAGAAGTTAGAAACTGTAAGGTCTCTTGAGGCAGTGCATCTGCAACTTCAGTAGGCGCAGGAATTGCCTGGGGGTTTTGTGAAAATGCAGATTCTGATGGAGTAGTTCTGGATTCGGAGAGGCCTGAGATTTTGCATCCGCACAAGGTGATGCTGATGCTGCTGTGATCCGCAGAACAAACTTGGAATAGCAAGGTCTTATAGCATTATCATCCCAGTATTCCAAGATGGCGGTGACCATGTCCTGGCCTTTCATGATTGCTGCCTGCCATGTCAGATCAGGTGCCTCACGTTGTTGGTGGTGGTGGTTAGCTGCTGTCGAGTTGGCTTCCAACTCACGACAAACCCCATACACAGTGGGACAAAACACTCTCCAGTCCTGTACCATCCTCACCATTGGTTGTGGATCAGACCATTGTGATCTATAGGGTTTTCACTAGCTGACTTTCAGAAGTAGAACACCAGGCGTTTTTTCCTAGTCCATCTTAGTCTGGAAGCTCAGCTAAAACCCATTCAGCATCATGGCAACACGCCAGCCTCCACTGACAGATGGGTGGTGGCTGAGGTGCACTGGCTGGAAATCGAAATGGTCTCCTACATGGAAGACAAGTATTCTACTGCTAAACTACCACTACCTCCACCCTTGCGTAGTAGGTGCTTAGTAGTATTGGCTCTGTGAGACTTAGTATAGAATAAGCGGCTCAAAGGGACAGAGTCTAAGGGAAGTTTGAAGCTTTAGAAGCTCAATGATTCTGTAATTTCTGGAAGGTTGCATTCTTTATGGGCCAAACCACAGCCTGGCCTTCTCCCCCATCCCTACCCACAGTGGGTTCCCTGGTAACCTAACTTTCCCCACGGTGGCCTTATTCTCCACCCTCACCCTGTCTCCGTTTCACTCTGACTGACTTGATCCTAAATGAAATCAGCCTTAAAGAACATCAGGTAAAATGCACCTTAGTATCCCTAAGGTTTTATTTATTTTGCAGATTAAATCAGATCTCCCCCGGGTACATTGTGACATAAAAAGTTTTGTCCTCCACTCCAACTCCCCTCGGTGTTCTGGAAACCGGTAGTAGTCTTCAGTGGTAGCTCTGTGCCTTTTCCATGTGCAGGACCAGTTACTGTTCTTAGGAATGACTGCAAAGACCAGAGGATAGATTTTCATTGTCTCTCTGGGGACACATAGTCCATAAACTCAAGACAGATACATATGAATTCAAGAGACTGAAATAATTGGCCGCGAAACTTTCTTTTTTTTTTAATCTTACTTTAAACCACTTTCCTAGAGCTGAGTCAAATTAGAGTACTTTAGAAATAGGGACTCCCTATGTTGGGCCTGTAAAGAAGTGAATGCTGTTTTTTTAACCTGATCTATTCTTACAAAGCCCCAAAGGACAACACTATGTATTTTCATATGCCTGTCAAGGGACAGAGTCAGTTCCAAATATTTGACCTAGATAAATAGATTACCACTCACTTCGTCTGAGAATATAAGGGATAATTAACCTGGACAACCATATAAACAGCAGGGATCTCCTCCAGAGTGTCTGCCTTCTTAAATCAGCAGATAGCCTCCTAGATCGCTGCTACAGCCAGGCCATTTAGCATGCTGCCATTTATGGCTGCTGCTTTGAATTGCTCTAAAGAACTGTGTGGTATTGTGGAAAGACACTTCAGGCATTTCAGCCTTCTTGGGTTTATTCCTATATCCCAGCCTACTCATGTTTATTCATTTGGTAAGTAAGGTTTATGATGGGTTTGTTCTCTGGACTTAAAACAAAAATTCTTTCTTTATTCTGCAGAGTTAGAAATTCATCAGTTATTAGCCATCGAGTCCCTAGAATCACAGACACCTGGAATCAGAGTTGCATAAGTCCTTAAAGGTCATTAAGTGCAGTTCCCTGCCAGTGCCTGATGTCTTGCTAGGAATCTCTGCCCAGCAGGGGTCTTCGTGCTCACTTATGCTCACACACATTCAGTGATAGGTCACACATTCTCTCAAGGCCTCCTAGTCCCTCTTTGAAGCATTCTCATTGGAAAGTTCTTCCTTAGATTGACTCGAAATCCACTTCCCTCTCGTTTCCACCCTTTGATGCAGGGAAAACAAAACCATTTCCTCTGACGTATGACAGGCCTTCAATTATTTGAAGGTGAGTGACACTCTCCTGAGTCTGCTCTCCTCCATGCTCCCTGCCAGTTGTCCTTAATCAGACATCGCACTCTTCACTAGCCTGGTCACTGTCCTGCACTGGCACCTTCTTCTCTCCAGCCTTCCTCAAGTTTGTGGCTCAGCACTGGAGCCCTCCTCCAGGTGTGGCTGATCTGGTTTGAGTGGGATGAGCATTCTAGAGCGGTTGTTCTCAACCTCAGCAGCACACTGGAATCGTGCCTGGGCCCTGCATTCAGAGATCCTGATTTAATTGACTTGGGATGTGGTCTAAGAAGCAAGATTTTTGAAAACCTGGTGTATCAAACATAGCCAAGGTTGAGAACCACTGTCCTAGATTCTTTACTAATCAGAACCACTGATGGCAGCACCATTGAGTGTAGAGAAGGGGTGAGGGTGGAGGAGAAGCTCTAATCTGCTGTTGAATTGGTAGGTGTCTCCATAGGCTGGAACTCTTATTTGTTTCTAGGTTTTTAGTTTTCATCTTGATTTTTTTTTTCTTACGTTGATACAAAACCAATGTAATTATAACTTCAGCCTCACAGGTGAGCCCATGTTTTTGTTACATGTCTCATTTTATTTTGCCTTCTAGAATGTTTTGATGAGGCATTCAGGGAGTTGGGTTGTGGGGGCATATACGCCCCCCTTCTGAGATACCACTCCCCTCCCCACCTTGTCCCACTATACATTACCCATTAGCCACACCACATCACTAACCCACATTGCATTTGCTACTGGCTTAAACTCCTGAGTCTTTTTCACTTGTAGCACTACTAAGCTGTTATTCCTGTCTTATACTTTGGCAATTTTTTTTTAATAATAAATTTACCTTTAATATTGATAAGACTAGGTGAGAGAATGTGGCTCCTGTGTGCCAAAACAATGAGCTTCCTAAGCCTGGGCTCCAGAATTAGACCAATTTACCTACCCACAGTGCTGAAAAACCACAGACCGCCCCCCCTGCCCCACCCACCGCCACGTGGTTGGGGACTGCCCTTGTAAAACATACAGCACAGAGGCACAGACTGGAACATATGTTCCATCTGCAGGCAGACACCTCCCGCCCAAAAATGCACCTTAAAAGGAGAGAAGGAGAGGGGACTACTATATATTGGCGTGGCATGGACCACATTTGGTGTGTTCTTTGTAATTGCACGCTCTCACTATTACCTATACGATAATCCGGTGATGAGTATAATGATGCCCATATTACAGACAAGGAAGCTGAGGCTCAGAAGGGCCTAAGTGCTAATAAATGGTAGCTCCAGGATGGACACCCAGGCCATGCTCTGTCCACCACACTGTACTGCCAAGGTAAGGAAGGACCTTCATCCCTATCAAATGTCATGAGATTGGATTTGCTGCACAGTGCCAGCCTTCCAAACCTTTTGAATCCTCTTTCTGCATGCCATGCCGGTTAGGAAAACTTAATCCACTGTGATGAGATGCAGAAGACTTCGAAGATACCATTTCTACCTATATTGTCTAGGAAATTCCTATATAAAGAAGTAAGTTGGTCCATGGTTTTGTGAAACTGATCTTTCATTCTGGACTCTGTGTATATAAAGTAGCAAAAAAAAAGGGGGGGGGCCTTTTTCATCAGTGTGTATGAATGATTTATACGGGTAGTCTCTAACCTAGAACAAGAAAGCTCATTTGTAAGGCAGATGTTTGAGGATTTAAAGATACATTTTGCCCTAAAAACAAACTTTTACTTGGTAGTCGGATCTTTTGGCCATCTGCAATATGTTTAACCCACAGTGTACCAGATATGTAGTAATAAAGTTGCTATTTGTTATGGGTTGAACTGTGTCCCCCCAAAATGTGTGTTGTAAACCCTGACCCCTATACCTGTGGTTATAATCCCATTTGGGAATGAGTTTTCATTGTTATGTTAATGAGGCAGTATTAGTGTATGGTATGTCTTAAGTCTATCTCTTTTGAGATACACAAGAGCAAAAAAGGACAAGGAGAGATGGGGGAAGACAGATGCCATGTCCCATGAGGTCTCCAAGGAACCAAGAAACAAGCTGAGAAGAGACAAGGACCTTCCCCAGAGCCGAGAGAGAGACAGGCTTCCCGTAAAGCCAGCATCCCAAATTCGGAACTCTAGCCTCCTAAACTGTGAGAAAATAAATGTGTTTGTTGAAGCCACCCACTTGTTTTTCTGTTACAGCAGCACTAGATAACTGAGACACTGTTCCAACCCGTCACAGGCACATCACACGTGACTCTGGCAGTGCATTCCGACCCCTTGTAAGGCTCCTGTCTCCCCCAGTGTTGTAGTTGGTTTTGGGGAGGGGGCGTCTCTAGAAGATCACAGACTCGGTCTACTTGTTGAACGTGCCCAAATAATGAGTTCTTGACATTCATAAATCCAGCAATTATTTTCTTAATGAGAAATGAAGTGTTTTAACGGAAAACAAACCGCACCAAATTTCAGAACTGCAGAATGCTTGAAATTTAGGTCGTCCTGCCAGTTTCATGCCAGATTTGTTGAAAATGAGGTTTTGTCTCAGCACATTTGACTGTTTCAAAAATTCTCCCTCCATAAATACCTACTTCTGCACTTTCCTGTACGTGCTCTGGAATCCAAGGGTTCCCTTCCTACATTTACGTGATTTTCTCTGAGTCTTGGTTCTCCTGGCTTTGAGATTTATAAAAGTCTCAACTTCTTACCCTAGTGACTTTGGCATTCTTTGGGAAAGGTCTAATTAAAAACAATTAAAATTTAGGTGCCCAGGGTGCTGGGAGTGGCAGGTGTGACACTGCACAAAACCCCATACCTGTCTCTCTCTGTGCCGTCCCTCCATTTTATCTACTTCCTCTCTCGTGCAAATGAATATACTCTGCCTGAGTTGAAAGCTGAGTGTCTTAGTCATCTAGTGCTGCCACAACAAAAATACCGCACAGTCTCTCACAGTCTAGTAGGTTACAAGTTCAAATTCAGGGTGTCAGCTCCAGGGGAAGGCTTTCTTTCTCTGTTGGCTCTGGTAGAAAGTCCTTGTCTTCAATCTTCCCTGGTTGAGGAGCTTCTCAGACACAGGGGCCCCTTGTCCAAAGGACGTGCTCTGCTCCTGGTGCTTTCTTGGTAGTACGAGGTCCCCAACTCTCTGCTCGCTTCCCTTTCCTTTTATCTCTTGAGAGATAAAAGGTGGTGCAGGCCATACCCCGGGGAAACTCCCTTTACCTTGAATCAGTGACCTGAATGAGGGTGGTGTTACAATCCCACCCTAATCCTCTCAACATATTATTACAATCACAGAATGGAGGACAACCATACAATACTGGGAATTATGGCCTAACCAAGTTGATATGCACATTTTTTGGGGGGGGACATAATTCAATCCATGACACTGAGAGCAGCACATGAGGTCTCTAAGTACTTGGTCCAACGTATTGGGCATCAAAGCTGAGGCATGTATGTTAAAAATAATCCAGAGCAGAGGGAAGTAGGATTCTTTCTTCATCGCTGGAAAAAAAGTAAAGCTCTTACCTCAGCTTTGGGTAGAAATCTTGGCTTTTTCCTCCGGAAATACAGCTTCATCTTCTCATTTGTGGTTTTTGTGCTAGTGCTTTCTGAATCTGGCCTTGCAAGCAAAGCTACCAGATGGCTCTCGTCCTGTGCACCATCCAGCCAGGCTCGAGTGTCCAGTTGATGAATGAACTCCTCCCTTGCACGTTTGACCTTTTTATCTCCACCTTTTCCCGACTATGCAGCTCTGGACGCTCTCGATTGAACCATCATGGATGGAGATTCATGAGCCCCCTCGGGAGCAGATAACTCTACTCTAAATCACTTGTCAGAAGCACTCAAGGCCACTACTTAGCGGAACATTAGAAACAGTTTTAGAATTTTGAACTTTGACCTAAATAAATTGTGATCCCTCTGAAGTTAGGTCTTTCTCCTCTGCTCTTCATTCCTTTTGTTTTTGTTAACTGCCATTGAGTCAGCCCCTGACGCATGGCAGCCCCATGTACAATGAAATGGAATACTGCCCCATCCTGCACCATGCCCATAATTAGTTGCGGATTAGACTGTTGTGATCCATAGTGTTTTCCTTGACTGATTCTCAAAAATAGATTGCCAAGCCTTCTTTCCTAGTCCACTGAAACCTGTTTAGCATCTATCTTAGTCATCTAGTGCTGCTATAACAGAAATACCACAGCTGGATGGCTTTAACAAGGAGAAATTTATTCTCTCACAGTGTGTTAGGCTGAAAGTCCAAATTCAGAGCATCAGCTCCAGGGGAAGGCTTTCTCTCTCTGTCGACTCTAGAGAAAGGTCCTTCTTGTCAACCTTCCCCTGGACTAGGAGCTTCTCTGTACAGGAACCCTGGGTCCAAAGGACACGCTGTGCTCCTGGTGCTGCTTTCTTGGTGGAATGAGTTCCCCACTCTCTGCTTGCTTCCCTTTCCTTTTGTCTCTTGTAAGATAAAAGGTGGTGCAGGCCACACTCCAGGGAAACTCCCTTTACATTGGATCAGGAATGTGACCTTAGTAAGCGTGTTACAATCCCACCTTAATCCTCTTTAACATAAAATGACAATCACAAGATGGAGGATAACCACACAATACTGGGAATCATGGCCCAACCAAGGTGACACATATTTTGGGGGGGACACAATTCAATCCATGACAGCATCATAGCAACATGCAAGCCTCCACTGACAGGTGGTGGCTGCCCATGAGTTACGTTGGCTGGAAATCAAGCCCAAGTCTCCTGCGTGGAAGGCAAGAATTTTACTGTTAAACCACTACCCCTTGTTCCTTCTTATTTCTTCCTTTCCTCCCCACCCCCACCCTGCCCATAGTTTTCCTCTGTTCCCATCACTTTTCCAAAATTTTTATGTTGCATGGACCTACCTGATTTGGAGTAAGTGAACCTTTCTGCTTGTCAGAATGTTTTCTCCTAAGTGGAGATCAAGTGTTCTGAGAAACAGTTAAACAGTCCATCCAGTCCTAGTCCACCCAACAGTGAATTCTCCTTCTCTCCTCACCACCCCAGAGGAGTAGGTGCTGGGGAGGGGATGCATGGGTGTTGGAAGCCTCCTATACACTTCCATCATGTGCTGCTCAGTTCTCACCCAGGGGCATTCAGGACTGTTTCTGGTAGTTTCAATGTAAGGATCTTGAGGGCACTAGAGGGAAGGGAAAACGCTGGAGGAAGAAATAGAAATTCTGAGAATGGGAGGGAAGGCAGAGGAGAGCAGGTATAGGGAGAAAGAGGGAAAGACAGGTGAGACTCAAGAAGGTTGCAATCCTGCTTTCCACAAGCAGGAGGAAAAACAAATTGGCAAGAAGTACGCAGTGTCAGAAAAAAGGGTCTTAAAAGGACAAGACAGAATACAGTTCTCTTGGTATATCCTTTGGCACTCACGATGTCCCTGTGAAATAAGAGTTATTGCTGAAGGGGTATTGAGTTCCCATTTAGGGCGATGCAAAACTTTGAAGCAATGGATAGTGTTGATGGTTGCACAGCACAGTGAATGTAATTAATGTCACTGAATTGTACACTTAAAAGTGGCTAAGATGGCAAACTTTTTGTTTTATATACTTCACTGTGATAAAAATTTTTAAAAATACGGAAGGGACTTGGGTCCTTGAATGACGCACATAGCAGCACTTCCCTGACACCTCAGACTGTCACAGGGGAAAGAAGTGTGTTTTTATATTCTTTAAGGTGTTGTATTTTGTTAAAGCACCTCAGCTTTTACTCTGAATAAACAATCTCTCATTACTTAGAAAAAAAAATAATTTTTCCATGAACAGCAGTTCAGACGGCTGTGTGTAAGGAGCTAGATATCTGCAACTTTGATAACAATTTTCAGGAAACCAATTGCAAGCAAAGACCTCAGCTGTAAATTCCTGGAGGGCAGGAGCTGGGTGCTGTCGGCTTCATTCCCTCTCCCTTTCTCGCACGCCCTGTGGGATGTGATGTCGGTAGATAACCTGTGGCAGTTGCCTCTGACTGTTGTCGTTCACAAAGTGAGACACTTGGGGTTTTTATGTAGTTTCACAGGAATGGAGGAATATTCTCCAAACCCTGGCACCTGTCTTTGCAGTTGCTTTCCCTGAGCAGTGGAACAACTTAAAATAGCCATTCATCTGGCTGCTTTCACAGCAAAATTTGTTTTTAATTCACAACTTGGGTTTATAGTGCGTCTTCTGATGTACCATCAGCTCTGTGTAGCCTGGCAAATGCTGAGAAGATGCCTTTCAGGAAAAGGGCCAAGCAGGGAAAGCTCAACGTCAACAGTGGAAAGTGTGTTGGCTGCTGTGGTATATTCCACCCACAAGTAATTGCTGTGGCATTTTTTAAATGTCTCTGTTGGGATATACGCAGGGCTGATATTCAGCTGGGGAGCCCCAAAGGCTTGATATCCTTTGTGATCGATTAGTGCCTGTGCCAGAGCGGTGGTTAAATATTTGGAATATCACCCCTAGACATGGGGTTAGGGCTAAAGATTTGCACAATCACGTATTCTCCTTTCAGTTGTGCTGGTATTTGGGATATGGATTTTTTTTTCCCCTCTCTAAAATAGGCTTTATTTTTTAGAGCAGTTTTAGGTTTACAGAGATGTACAGATATTACAGAGGATTTCCATATGCCTCCCCCTCACCCCACCACCATACCCAGTTTCTCCTATTATTAACATCTTGCATTTCTGTGGTACCTTTGTTGTAATTGGTGAACCAATATTGATACATTATTATTAATTACAGTCACAGTGTACACTGTTGTTCCTGCTGTGGAGTTGGTCCTGACTCACGGCACCTCCATGTGTGCAGAGTAGAACTGCTCCATAGGGTTTCAAGGCTGTGACCTTTCGGAAGAAGATCACCAGGCCTGTCTTCTGAGGCACCTCTGGGTGGATTTGAACTGCCAACCTTTGGGCTAGTAGTTGAGCATTTAACTGTTTGTGCCACCCAGGGATTCCTGTAGTTTACGTTGGAGTTGACAATTTGTGTCCTACAGTCATATGGGCTTTAACAGATGCAAAATGTCATGTGTCCACGGAATATCACAGTATCATACAGAATAATTTCACTGCCCTAATTGCCCTGTGCACCACCTGTTCACCCTTCTCTCCCTGGCAACCATAGATGTTATTACTGTCTTTAGTTTTGCCAGTTTCCTGAATGTTGTGCAGTTGGAATCATATACTATGTAGCTTTTTCATACTGGCTTCTTTCAGAATACTGGATGTTTTAATGTCTGAATTAAATCAAGACCCACTCAGTGGGGGAAAAGTTCAGGACCCACCCACTCACCAGTTTTCCTCAACGCCACCCCTCACCAGGCCCCACCCCTAGCCAGGCCGCACCCCTCACCAGGCTCCAACCAGGGAGTGAGTGCTTTTGATGTGCCCAGCCAGTGGGGCCCCTTTGGGCAGTGCCACCTTGAGCTGCTCTTTCTTTGGAAGGTTAGTGCACCAACTTTAGGCTCTGAATAGACAGGATTAGAGGCTTTGGAAATCAAAAATAGGTCTTCCAAGTGGCCAGAAAAGGCCAAAGATCCCCTTCGTTACAGCCTGGGTCCAAAAGCCCAGCTCAACACACATCTCAGGTGCTCTGGAAGTGTTGCTTTTGAGAAACAAGGCCAGTGCTGCCCACTGGTCTCAGATGTGGACACTTGAGGGGCAAGCATAGCTGGAGGGCAGAGGTTTCTGTGCTGAGACAGCACACCACTGAGCTATTGGGGAGCCCCAGCACATGCTGCTGGATTTACTAGGGGATCTGGGCCTGTCCAGGTGTTACAGTTCTAACTCATATGGGTCCTTTATGAGTTTGATCACCAGCCCAGCTTGTAGGCATCAGACCCCTCGGGGCCCAGGGTGCATAGAGCATCACCTGCTGGTTGCTCTCTGCCATCTAGAGACCATCAGCATTGGAATAGCTTCAGGTGCTTGCTATGCAGGAGGCAAAGCCCAGGTCCTAGAAGCCAGGAGCCATCACTTCCAGTAGGATTTCCAGTTTAAAGTCTAGTGAAGCCCTCCCCTCCAGGCCACCACTATAGCCTTTCTCTTTCCTTTCCCTTTCCTCCCCTTTTGGGTCCCAGGAACAATGGCACTTGGGGTGGGGGCTGACATTCCTTGCCCTTTTTGTGGGTTAGAAGGGAAGAGGGTACAGGTAAGTCACTTTTTAAAATGCTCTGCAGAAAGAAGTTGTACTTTGCATTCTCTGCTGCCTGCATTTGGCCAAATGGAATGTCTCAGGAGAGCCTTTGGAGGGAACTGGGGCTTAAGCTCTAAATTCATCATTATGATAACAACTGCCAGTGGTAGCTGGTGCTGTGCTGGAAGCTTTATTTGCCTGATGTCAATCCGGATAATAACCCTGCAGATGAGGAAACTGAGTCTTAGAGTTTAGTAGTGCAGTGGTTAAGACCTCAGTTGCTAACCAAAAGGTTGGCCATTGGAATCCCCCAACTGCTCCTTAGAAACCCCATGGGGCAGTTCTACTGTGTCCTATAGGGTTGTCCTTATAAGTCAGAATCAACTCAACGACAAAAGGTTTGGCTTTAAAAGAACCATTGGATTCTGAGGTCTTTCCAATTCCTAGCCTACACTCTTTCTACTCTCTACAAACTCCTGTACCCCACTTAGATGTAGGTAGGGTGGATGCCCCGAGAGGAGAGAGGAGCAAAGAAGGAGCCAACATCTGTAGCTCAGACGAGATAGCCCAGTCATGGGTTTTTCTAAGGAAGCCAAGTGAGCTTTTGAAAGGAAGCTCACACAGTCTGTCAGCTTCTTGCCAACTCTAATCCAGCACAACCTGCCAAAAACAGCCAAACCTTGTTTTGGGTATGAAAGCAGCTGTTATAATAAACTCCTCTGCTCTACCTCTTTTTCCTGTTATGGTGCAATGACTGTTTAAAGTAAATGTCTCCGATACATGGATTTTCTGGGGTCATGAAAACATTTTTTAATTGGCAGGCTGTGCTACATTTTTTGGTGAAGTTAGGAAGTAAATAGAATGCCACACGCCATTTCAGATTCATCTGGTGTAATGTTATGTAGGTAAGAGCCCTCTGGATTCTGGGGACTTTCTTCCCCACCCCCCACCCCCTGGGCTAGGCCAGCTTTCTTAGGCTTTGAGCTTCTTCCAGAAAGAATGGATTTCTGCCTTCCTTCTATCCCAGAGCAGAGCAAAGGGAATGAGTGCATAGAACGTGGAGTCAGAACTTGGGTTGAGTCCTGGCTCTGCCAGCCACTAATGTGTAACCTCAAGTAATTTACTCTGAGCCTCTGTCTCCAAACCTGTAAAACGGGCATAATGATAACTACCTACTAGGGTTATTGTGAAGTTTAAAACAAAAATAATAGACATTTACATAGTTCTTATTATATGGCAAGTGCTGTTGAGTTGTTTTACATGTATTAACTTGTTTTGTCTTTTCAACAGCCCTGTGAGGCAGGTGCTCTTCTGCCCACCTTCCAGCTGCTAGAAAAGTGGTAGTGAGCACACTTGACAACAATCTCTGCCTGCATGGAACTTACATTCTTGTTAGGGGAGGCCAAAAAAATAAGTAAAATATATCGTATGTTAAATGGTGAAAAGTGCTGTGGAGAAAAACTAAACAAGAAAGGGGGATGGAGGCTGAGGGGTTCCATTTTTTCAAAAAGCTGATCAGGGAAGGCCTCTATGAGAAGCCAACACTTGGGGAAAGACCAAAACAGTGAGATAGTGGGCTGTGAGTACATCCAGGGGGACAGGGGTCTAGGCAGAGGAAACAGCAAGTGCAAAGGCCCTGTGTGATATGTTCAAGGAACAGCAAGGAGGCTGGCGTGGCTAGAGCAGGGTGGGAAAGGGAAGAGTAGACACGGTCACTGGTATCAGGATGGGAGAGGGCCGACAACATAGGGCCTTGTGGGCCCCCAGTCTTGCTGAGTGAGACAAGAAGGTACTGAAGGAACTTGAGCAAAGAGGGACATGACCGAGATGAAGCCAGATGTGCAGAAAAGACAATTCTGATCCATTCACTACAGCTGTTGCTCCTGCTGTTGGTTCCTACCAGGACAGTTGCCAACTTTTTGAAACTGTTTGAGTAGGACATTTCTTAATGGGACATCTGGGCCTCCATTGTCAACATTGTACTTGTTGATTTTAACCACGGATAAACTTTCCCCAACTTCCCCTGTATCCATGTCTAGCCTCTTCCTCTTTTCTGGATGATTCTGTCCTTTTCTGCCACTTTGCAATGGATTGTCTTAATGATGCTACTTAACTGTCTGCACAGACAACTGTGGCCTACATTGCCGATGCTTGTGTTGCTGTGTTGAATTAGAGGGGCCAGATAAGCATTGCTTGGGCCAGGCAATCAAGAGAACCAACCCGGAAGAAGGGTGAGGGAGAAGATGTTTGTAAATGAGATTGTCCTCTCGGTGGTGGATACAAAGTACGTCAGAGTAACAGACAACCAGTGAACTTACTGTTGTTGTTAGTTGCCATCCAGTTAGCTCGAGCTCACGACAACCTTATGTGTAAGAGAGTGAAACATTGCCCATCCTACACCATTGTTGGTATGGTTGATCCCATTGTTGTGGGTGTTATGTCAGTCCATCTCATTGAGAGTTTCTCTTCTTTTCACTGACCCTCTACTTTACCAAATGTGATGTCCTTTTCTAGCAACTGATCTCTCCTGATGATGTGTCCAAAATCAGCAAGACAAAGTCCGGCCATCCTCACATCTAAGGAGCATTCCAGTTGTAGAGAACTTACTAAACCCATTTAAAAAAAAAAAAAACTCGTTGCCGTTGAGTTGATTCTGACTCATAATGACCTTATAGAACAGAGTAGAACTGCCCCACAGGGTTTCCAAGGAGTTGCTGGTGGATTTGAACTGTTGATCTTTTAGTTAGCAGACTGAGTTCTTAGCCATCAGGGGTCCAGAGAACTTATTAGCCCTGGTGGTATAGTGGTTAAGAGCTCAGCTGCTAACCAAAAGGTCAGCACTTCAAATCCACCAGCCGCTCCCTGGAAACCCTGTGGGGCAGTTCTACTCTGTCCTATGGGGTCGCTATGAGTTGGAATTGACTCAAAGACAACGAGTTTGTTTTTTGAGAGAACTTGTTCCAAAATAAATAAATAAATAACCAAACCCATTGCCATAGAGTCAATTCCAACTCATAGCGACCCTATAGGACAGAGTAGAACTGCCCCATATGGTTTCCAAGGAGCGCGTGGTGGATTCGAATTGCTGACCTTTTGGTTAGCAGCCATAGCACTTAACCACTATGTTACTAGGGTTTCTAGAGAACTTATTCTGGTGAGAAAAAATTTACTTGTACTTCCTATGAGAGGCCTTGCATCAGATGTTCTGAGCTTAAGTCCTATGGATGGCTTCTGGAGTCTGTGGATCTCCTGAAACCATATCCAAGTATAGGTCTGTTTGCATTTTTCTGGGGAAAGATCATAGCTTTCATGTTGCTTGTTCCTTGGGTGGCTTTGTCCACAGTGGCAGGCCATGTTTGCAAATTGGGTATGCTATTGTGTTAACCAACATGTAAGCATGTTTAAAGTGTATACATTTTTAAAAAAGATTTTAGAGGGACCCTGTAGTTCCCTAATACTGAGAATCTGTGATATATATGGGAACCAAGGTGGCAGGTGGTGCAAGCGGTTTGTGATTGGCTGCTAACGCAAAGGTTGGCAGTTCAAAACCACCTAGCGGTTCCATGGAAAAAGGCCTGGCAGTCTGCTTCCATAAAGATTACAGCCAAGAAAACTCTATGGAGCAGTTCTACTCTGTAAAATGTGGAGTGTCTTAGTCATCTAGCGCTGCCATAACAAATACCACAAGTGGATGGCTTTAACAAAGAGGAATTTATTTTTTCACAGTCTAGAGGTTACAAGTCCACATTCAGGGTGTCAGCTCCAGGGGAAGTCTGTCTCTCTCGGCTCTGGAAGAAGGTCCTTGTCCTTCATCTTCCTCTGGTCGAGGAGCTTTTCAGGTGCAGGGACCCGATAGCTAAAGGATGCACTCTGCTCCTGGTGCTGCTTTCTTGGTGATACAGGGCCCCAACTCTGCTTGCTTTCCATTCCTTTTATTTTTTGAGAGATAAAAGGTGGTGCAGGCCTCACCCCAGGGAAACTCTCTTTACCTTGGGTCAGGAGGTGACCTGAGTAAGGGTGGTGTTACAATCCCACCATAATCCTCTCAACATAAAATTACAATCACAAAATGGAAGACACCCACACATGGCCTAACCAAGTTGATATACACATTTTGGGGGGAATATAATTCAATCTATGAAATGGGGTCACCGTGAGTCAGGGGCCTACTCGATGACAGCTAACAACAACAACATGATATGTATACTCGGCACATGTTACTTTGAGTTTGCCCAAGATAGAAGGATAAATTGTAGTCTCTTAGAAATGATGGAATGTATTTTTTGAGAATATCAAGGTCTATTATCACTCAAGGTCTGTTTTACCTCCTTGCTGGGTAAATCTGAATCGTCAGGAACTCGTCCTCTGTATTAGATCACTCAGTCTCATATGCTCCTCATTGCTGTTGAAACACCTCCAATTCTAGCAATGTTTTATAGAAATGTACATCAGCCAAGTGGTTTTAAAACAATAGGCTAGGCCTTAGGTATTTGGGAGCTCACCCCCCATCTCTCGCCCTCATCCCGGGTCTTTCATGGAACAGGGCCCACATGCAAGAGGAGGCCAATGCGCGGAAGGGTAACAAAGACAAAAACTTAACAGAGAAGTGTAGCAGCTTCATAGCAGCACAATGAATAGAAATTTACATGCCTAAAGTCCTTGGAAACTCTATGGGGCAGTTCTACTCTATACTATAGGGTCACTATGAGTTGGAATTGACTCGCCGGCACTGGGTTTTGTTTTAAAGTCACGTTGGTACATATTAGTGACTTTGGTATTGGACGGAGGGTCTGCACTCAGTATACCTGTTGGTTGATGTTCTCATGCAGATGGACCATGAAGCACACCATGCAGAATTCTGTGAAGGGTGCAGCTTTCCCAGGTTGTTCCCTGGGCATTAGAGTGCTATTATAATACAGGTAGTCCTCGACTTACGATGTATTCGAGTTACTACAAACAGCACTTACAACCGTCCTTTTCTCTTTTTGGGTCTATATCTTATCATCAGTAGTACATACTACAGACAATGTTGTCGTGTGGAATTTGCTGATGTCATCATACCTGTAAGTTTATATGTCATGTTTCCTACCCCCAGTGACAAATAAAGACCAGATTTATAAAGATACTGATAATAAAAGGCAATAAAAATGAACACTAAACCCAGACTTTCTGTTAGCCCAGAACTAAAGCCATTTCCTGAAGCCAACTCTTCAGACAAAGATTAGAGTGGACTATAAGACAGGAAATAATGCTGGTGAGGAGTAAGCTTCTTAGCTCAAGTAGACACATGAGACTATGTTGCCAGCTCCTCTCCAGAGGTGAGATGAAAAGGCAGAGGGGGACAGGAGCTGGCTGAACGGACACGGGGAATACAGGGTGGAGATGAGGAGTGTGCTGTCACGTTGTAGGGAGAGCAACTAGAATCACAACAATGTGTGTATAAGTTTTTGTATGAGAAACTGACTGGAATTGTAAACTTTCATTTAAAGCACAATTAAAAAAAGGAAACTAAAAAAAAAAATGAGATAAGGTATTCAACTTACATCAGAACCAACTTAGGATGGAATCGTCGGAACAGATCCCGGTTATAAGTGAGAGACCACCTGTAGTCCATTCTACCCAGTTCAGCTATCTGTTCACAGTGAGCCCTCAAGGGGCTTTTCCACTTGCCCCCAAGCTGACTCCGACCTGAGGAAACCCCAACTCATGGCAACCCCATGTGTGTCAGAGTAGAGCTATGTTCCTTAGGGTTTTCAGTGGCTGGTATTTCAGAACTAGGTCGCCAGGCCTTTCTTCTGAGGCATCTCTGGGTGGATGCAAACTGCCAACTTTTTGGTTAGCAGCAGAGCACATTAACTGTTTGCATCACCCAGGGTTTCCAAGAGGCTCTTAGCTAGGACTTAAAGAATTCAACAAAGAATTTGTTAAGAATGACTGATCCTATACTCTGGAATGCAGACCACACATGTTCATGGTATATAATTATATCCAATAAACTGTAAAGTACATAGGGTGGGTTTTGATACCAGGTTCCAGTTCCCCCTCACAAAGGAGCCAGTAAGAACCCTTAATCGATGCAGCAAAGAAAAGAGCTCTGGTCCTGTCTGAATCAGTTTCCATGTTTTCACACCACTCTTTCTTCCACTGTTTAGTCTCAGTGGAGACATCTGCTTCTTGTATCGGGGCGTCGGGGCTAGAAACATTAAAAGGGATGCCACAATGAGGCCCCCTTAGCGGCCCTTGGCCGTGGAGGGAAAAAAGTGTCACTGTTAGGAACACGAGCAAATCTGGTAAGATCCTATTTGATAAGCAGATAAGATCCTCAGTATAAACTACAAAATAGAAGCCTGTTTATTTGTTCTGCAGTTGTGTACAAATTTCACATTTCTCCTCACAATGGAGTCTGTCCATGTTCCCATCCACCATGACCACCTTTTAGTCTTCACTGGCTCTCTAACTTAAATATCCTCATCTCTTGGAGGGATTCATTTTCTTTTGCTACAGAGTTGGAATCTCTGCTTTCTTTAAAGACACGAGAGGGTTTAACTATTTAGCCGACAGTCTTTTTCTACTGGGGGCTCAGGTTCTCTTGTACATGAGACATCAGGACACTTCCTGTGTTACACCTTGAATCCCTAAGTGCTCCACACTGTATGAATTGTATTAGCCAGTGTCAGTAAAAAACACTCTTTCACTTGTACCCTACAAAATATACCAGTGCCATCAGGTCGATTCTGACTCATAGTGACCCTACAGGACAAAGTAGAATGGCCCCATAGAGTTTCCAGGGAGCACCCAGTGGAATCAAACTCCCAACCTTTTGGTTAGCAGCCGTAGCTCTTAGCCATCATGCCACCAGGGTTTCCACAAAATGTTACAGGAAACTCTATTTCGCTCCTATTTCTGCACCAACTTAAAGTGTTTGAATCGTCTTTTCCCAGCTTTGGCTCAGGGACTTCAGGACTGTGGTGCTTGACTTGATAAAAATGAGACAGTGGAATAAACATAAACTGAGTCAATTTGGCATCTTCCATTAATGACCTATTTTGTGTTCCATGAGGGAGGGTGGAAGGAGGAGAGTTGAGATTAGAGAAGGGCTCTGAAGCATATTTATCAAGGAGGACAAATGCTTTCATTGTCTAAGCGTGGTGCCATGAGTAGGGGGCGCAGGGCAGATGGGAGGAGCTGCCTTTGGATCATGGTTTGTGGCTGCACAGAGGCTCCTGTGAAGGGCAGAACTGGAATGGACACCTGCCTTGCTCTGCTGGCCAAGTGTGCAGATGTAAAAAAAAAAAAAAAAGTAAACCCTTAGTTAATGAGGCTGGTTGGCCATTTGGGAAATAAAAATCACCCTATTCTAACACTAGAGGTAGATTGGTACTCAACTCTCTTCTCTGACATACTTGATTGATTTTTCCCTAGATGTCCAAATAATTGTACATGACTGTTGTGCAAACATTTTGTTCCATTCCCATCGCTCTCCAGAATCTGTTCTTAATAGAAACAGAAGTCATCAATATCATCTCTGCGTCCTGGGGAGGAAAGCCCCTCAGGGTTGCCCAGCCTTGTGAGAATACAAGTGGCTAATGGTTTTTAATGGTAGGAACATTTCTGTTTCATGAGGCCTGATGCTTATTGTCATTTCTTTGTTGTCTCTTCTTCCTGTTCTGTCTTGATAATCACAAGTCTTTGCTCTTCTCTAAAAAAAAAAAAAAGCTTTCTATCCCCTACTCTGTGATCCTTCTCATTCTACCCTGGGCCTATATGGCAGAAGCCAACAGCCTTTGAAACAGAAAGCCCTCCATGAGCCTCGGCCCCCAGCCCCGGAGCCCCTGACTTCTTCAGCTCCACTGGGTAAACATTTCTTATATGATTTGTGCCCAGTTGTGGTGAGTATCTGGCAAGTAAGCAGGAGTGAAAATCGACTGATCTTCCCACCAAGTTCCAAGCCAAGATTTACTTCTGTGCAGCAGTCCTATAGGTAAAACTTAGTCAATATACAATCATACAGTCATTTAGAGGTTCTGCATTACTGTAATAAATTAGTGTTTCTAATTTTATAAGCATTGTCATAACCATGGTTGTGAGATTTTTTTTTTTCCCGTAGTATATGTTCTTTTGCCTTACTAAAAGGCATTGTTTATTAGGTGTTGTTTCCCCTAAGTGCTGTATGAAGTGACAAATTGTTTCAACGCAACCAGTAGGTTATATTTCCAGGTGTTGGTTGTCTTTACCAGCTTTGCTTCTGTAACACAACTGCTTTCCAGCAAGAAGGAACGTTGCATAGCTGTTAAGTCTGGATGTCATTTTATTCCTTGTTTAGGAACAGACTTTTTGTGAATCACTCAATCCCTCTTTCTCAGTTCCCCTTCAGAGCCATGCATAATGTGATGGGCATGAAATAGTGCCTGAGCTCAGCTGCTAACCGAAAGGTTGGAGGTTCTAGCCTATGCATAGGTGGTTTGGAAGGAAGGCCTGGCGATCTACTTCTGAAAAATCAGCCGTGGAAAACCTGTAGGAACACAGTTCCACTCTGATATACATGGGGTTGCCACGAGTCAGAATCGACTTCACAGCAACTGGTTTATGTTTGCCAAGATGACTCGTCATTAGTAGGCCCTGAAATCCAGGAGCAGCCCTGGTGGCGCAGTGGTGAAGAGCTCGGCTGTCAGCCAAAGGTCGGCAGTTCAAATCCACCAGGCACCCTTTGGGAACCCTATGGGAAAGTTCTACTCTGTCCTACAGGGTTGATGTGAGTCAGAATCAACTTGATGGTGGTGGGTTTTGTTTTTGGTTTGAGATCCAAGTTACTTTTCCAATAGTAGGGTTGGAAGGCTGGTTGCCTCAGGCAAGAAGGGCCCTGGCTCAGGCACCATTCTAGAAGCGATGTGCTTCCTTGGTCCACTTAGCCAAGCGAGCCTACCCTTGGGATCCCGTTGCGTGGTGGTCCACTCAAGATAAGTACCACTTCTTAACTGAGGATTCCTTTTTTTTAATTATTGTGGTAAATATATACATACATATATATAAACATATGGTTTTTTTGGTATATATGTATAAGCATTTGCCCTGTTAGCTTTTTTTTACACATACAATTCAGTGACATTAAAATTACATTCACCATGTTATGCAACCATCACCACTATTCCATTTCCACATTTTTCCATCATCCTTACAGAAACTAAGCTATGACCCCCTTTTTCTCCCTCAGTAGGGATTCTTTTACCACAGGATACCTTAAGTAATCATGAGTAATGAACTCGCACTAGGTTCTAAACTATAT
The DNA here is from genome assembly GCF_030014295.1 of Loxodonta africana. NCBI lineage: Eukaryota > Metazoa > Chordata > Mammalia > Proboscidea > Elephantidae > Loxodonta > Loxodonta africana. The sequence continues at coordinate 89,624,289 of NC_087352.1, read as the reverse complement.
ATACTTTACTAGGAATTAATGTAAACAAATACAGGCTGCAAATTAGAAATAAAATATATGAATGAATCCCTAATGGGTGATTCTGATACTAACTGCAAATTCCACGTTCACTGGGGTGGTGGAGAAAACCCCAGTGACATGTGTGTTGGACAATGTTGTTAAGTCCTCATCCAGAGCTCTCTATCTGTCAGTGTGTTTAACTGGTTTAAAACCCTAAATAGGAGCTACTGGGCTATTTAGGAAATAAAATTCATTCCTTCAGGTATGAAAACAATTAAGTGATTTTACCCTAAGAATTTCATATCATCCCACTTGGTCACTGTATATATATTCTCTGCGTCTGTGTGCATCATTATTCACTTATCACCAGAGCTGACATGCCCCGGCAAATTTTGCGATTCTCCACTCACCGTAAGGGCTCCAGTTCAACAGGCAGTCTACCTCCACTATGAACTGCTCAGCTGCTGCATTTCAGATGCCTTCCTATTTCTGTTTCTTGGTCTGGTAGTTGCTACTGCAAAACATTTTGCATCTTGTGAACATGAGGAAGTTTCCCTCTCCTTTACTCGTTTCGATTTTTTCTGTCCAGTAGATGAGGTTTTAAGTCCAGCGTGATTTTAGGAGGCAACAAGAATCTTCCAGACTGAAGACTGTTATTCGAAATCTCTTCCTCTGTGATGATTCCTTCGTATAAACCCAAATGTCTCCTCCACAACTGCCTGTCCTTAGGTTGGTTCGCCAGAGCTGTGCCTCTTAACGTTGCTGCTCTGACTTGAGGTGGGTGATGGATCAGGGCCAGTCCTCCTGGATATCCTCTCCATGTAAGAAGGGAATTCCCTCTCAGGGTGGTTGGTCAGAGTTATGTCAAACCTGCATTTGTGCTGTGAAGTGAACTCAATAGACAACTGGGAATTGAATCTTAAACATTCTCAGTTTCATTGGGAATCTAAACTTATCTCACCCTACAGAGATTATGGATTTGAAGTTTATTAAGTTTCCATGCAAGTTTTGAATTCAAAACGCCTTATTTTCCTTACAGAAGACATTGGTGGTTTAGTGGTAGAATTCTCACTTTCCACGCGGGAGACCGGGGTTTAATTCCCAGCTGAGGCACCTCATGCATGGCCACTACCCGTCTGTTAGCGGAGGCTTGCTTGTTGCTATGATGTTAAACAAGTTTCGGGGGAGCTTTCAGACTAAGACAGACCAGGAAGAAGGGCCAAACCAGTCAGTGAAATCCTAAGGGTCACAATGGTCCAATCTGAAGCATTTCCTTCCATTGTCCATGGGGTCTCTGTGAGTTGGAGGCCAACTCTACAGCAGCTAACAACATCATCTAATTGTCAGTACTACTAATAGGAACTCATATAAGATCTCTGTAACCTTGAGGGAGAAGGAAGGAACAAGGCTCCAATATAATCTCCACCACATCCCGGAATGATGGTGCCAGTAATCCTCAGCTTCTCCATTACTTCACATGGACAGAGCAGTTGTTCGATTTGGTTTAATTGTGATGGATCAGTTGCACTAGGTTGAGTGACGTGCTGGCAAATGTTTAACAATCAGCTCTCCAGGAGGAAATGCCTTGATGTGTAGTGTTTGCTACTTTCTTTAGTGTAAATACTTCCATCATGACCAGTTTCCAGCTACCAATGTAAAGTCACTGAACATGGGGTCGTAAAGTGACATAAACAACTGACTCTCAATAGGCAGCATCAGCTGGCTGCAGCACACCCTGCTACATCTATGGAAGACCGTGACTTTGAATTTTGCTTTAGAAATCCTTTTTTTAACATGTCTACTGTCTGAAGAAAGTCACTTTGTGTGTGTGTGTGTGTGTGTGCATATACAAATATGTGTATTTATCCATCTTTTAATCCAGTTATTTCAGTTTTAGGCAACATTCTAAATTTAACTCAGTTACTTATGACCTCTTTGCAAAGGCCTGAGAGATTTTATGAGTGTACATTTCCTCATTTACTTTACATTGAGTAATAATCCACTGTATGCCTTCTAACTTTTTTGCTTGGTGGTTTTCCATTTTTGTTCTCTTTCGACCTCTAAAACTGTGGTGGTCTGCCCCCAGAGAGATTTCCTCCTATCTCTGTCGGCCTGAGTGTCCAGTGTTAGTAGCAAGTATGTGGCTGATGAACGGGCTGCTCTTCTCCCAATCTGGGGCCAGACGCCCCCCACAACCTTTGTGAGCCATTAGTATGTAAAATAGCTCCCTCCCACTTCCCTCGTTATTTCTTTGCCAACTTTTCCTCATTTGGGTCATTTCAAGTTAAGTGATTCATCTCTCATTAAAGCTCAGAACCTAGGCTGCATTCAGAGCAGAATAATTACTTCAAAACACCAACTAAAATCTTTTACCCTATCTTGGCTTACTTTCTCTTAATTCTAAGTGTCCTCAATTATAGTCTTCACTTGAAGAAAGTAAAAAACACATATTCTTAGAGGAATGAGGAATGTCTGTGAGACTGACTGATATTTTCATTTACATGGAAGCCCCCCCATTTTTTCCATCAAAACACCAGTTTTCTGGGTTAAAAACAATCAAGGAGATATGTGAGAGGTGGTGGATTGAGTCTTTTGCTCAGCACCTGCTGCCCTGCAGCATAATTTCCACATGCTCCGACCCTGTTTTGGTGATAAACACCAAGCACACTGTCATTATCGGAGATCTGTCGTGCTCAGCAGCGTCCCCATCATCGTGATGTCAGCTTCTCTGCTGTTGTTGCTGTTGATGTGGAGTCACTTCGACTCATGGTGACCCCATGTATAAAAGAATGAAACGTTGCTCGGTCCTGTGCCATCTTCGTGATCATCAGTGCTGTGTCTACTGTGTATTTGGAGTGCCTTCCAGCCTAGGGGGCTTATCTTCCCGGCACTATGTCAGACAATATTCTGTTGTCATCCACAGGGCTTTTATTGGCTAATTTTCAGAAGTAGACCACCAGGCTTTTCTTCCTAGTCTTTCTTAGTCTGGGAGCTCCACGGAAGCTCGTCCACGACGGGTGACCCTGGTGGTGTTTGAAATATTGGTGACATAGTGTCCAGCATCACAGCAACATGCCAACTACCACAGAATGACAAAATGACAGACAGGTGGGGGATCAGTTCCTCATCTGCCCCCAAATGACACTTTTTCAAACAACACCCAACGCAAGTGTTCGGTTGTTGGTTTACTCTTCTTGCCCTTGCTCTATCAGATTTAGTTTTGTGAGTCCTGAGACGCAGAAAACGCAGAAATGCTGTGCGGTTTTGGAATCTCGGGATTCGTTTCAGTCTGGGAAGGGGTCTAGGAATGCTTTACATGCCTTTGATTAGTAACTCACTTCGCATTCCCCTCCCCCCGTCCCTCTCCCTCCCCTACAGTGGAGAAAAAACAATCTCCTGTTCAGTCTGTGGGTTCCTGCGGCTTGTGTCCAGAGTTGTTGGGAAGGAAGGTGTGATTAGGCATGTCTGCATTTTGACACTCAGACCCCTGAGCAGATCCCTCTCCCAGGTCTATAACCGTGGTCTCTGGTCCACACCCTGCCTCGGAGGACGGTGAAATCAGTGCGTCACTTGTCACAGAGAAGGCTAGGCACAAAAGTGGAAGAGTAGCTTGTGAAATCCTCTGCACCGTGAGAGCTGGGGGGCACGGGAGATGTGGTGGTTCCAGTGTGTGTGAGGGAGATTCACTGAGAGAAGGGTGGGGCCCCGCCTTTCCACTGCCAGGATCACATTGCAGTCATATTGCTGGTTAAAATGCACAAGGTGCTGAGTACTGTAGAGTACTGGTTTGTTTAGAGCAAGGCAGAAGCAGCACTGCAGAGAAATAAAACTTCCACACATATAGGAAAGGATGGGGTAGGGTTTTGTTCTGTTGTACATAGGGTCACTATGAGTCAGCACCCAACAACAACAAATAGGAAAGGAGCCCTGGTGGTGCTGTGGTTAAGTACTTGGCTCCTAACTGAAAGGGCAGCGGATTGAATCCACCAGCCACTCTGAGGGAGAAGGATGTAGCAATCTGCTTCCATTAAGACTGCAGCCTTGGAAACCCCATGGGGCAGTTCTATTCTGTTCTCTAGGGTTGCTACGAGTTGGAATCGACTTGATGGCTGTGGGATTTAAGCTTATAGGAGGAGACAGCCATGAAGATGGCATTTAAATTGTTTGAAAGATCCACAAGTGAGTGTAGATTATTGCCATATAAACCACATGGGTGCCAGGGGACTCAGCTGGGCTTGGGTGCAAGGCTAACTAGGAACATATTCATTGAGGGGGAAATTTGTGGGTAAGGTTTTGAAGGAAGTCCTTTGGTAGAGAGGGGAGAGTATTTCAAGGAGAAGGAGGGCAGGTCTCAAGACCCAGAGAGGGAGTGAGCTGGCCTGGGGAGAGCAGAGTGAGCATTCCGCCAGGTACTCTCTTGCTCCTTCCCCACTCCAAGTCTTTGCTCAAATGTTACTCTGCAAAGCCTTCGGTGACCCCCCTGATTAAAACTGCCATCCGCCTCATCTCCTGAATGCCCTTTGCCCCTTCCTTGCTTTTATTTTTCGCCGTAGCATTTATCACTACCTTAAAATATTAAAATATTCTCTCACTGGAGAATAAATCCCATAAGAGCAGAGATTTTTGTCTGTTTAGTTCATCGTTATACACAGTGCCTGGTGCACAGCAGGTGTTCAGTACTTATCCCTTGACTAAATGAAAAAGTGGGATGTAGTAAGAAAGAAGCACGGTAGAGCAGATGGAGCTTGGGGGTCCAAAGAGCTCTGGCCAGGAATCCGGAAACCTGAGTCTCAAAGCCAGGGCTGTAAGCTGGGGTGGGGCAGTGGCATTCACTGGGCCTCAGTTTCCTCACTGGTAAAATGAATGTTGGCCTCCATGATGGCTATGCTCCTCCTGCCATGAGGTTCCGAGAGTCTGCATGACCAGAGGGTACTAGCTGGTAAGCATCTTGGATCTCCATGGAGGCACCTGGAGCTGTCACCGTAGCAGTGGAGAGCTACAGGGGATTTCTGAACCGTGCGGTTAAGGTCGTATTTGTAAAAAGAATTGTTTTTGCCAATGTACTCCGGATGGATTAATAAAAGAGTCAAGAGATAAATAGATTTTTAATCACCATTTAATAACCCTTCTTTCACCTCCTTTCTTCCTACTAATTCACATCTCTCCACTCCTGCGGGCTTGAGCCACCAGACAGTCGTGTGGGAAGCACTGGAGACAGGCTTCTGAGGCTCTATTCAGAGCACTAGGGCTTCAAAAGAAAACTCAGTAGGGCAGCCAACTTGGTTTGGTTTCAGACTTAAACTGAGCAAGGCCCTTGAATGTCCCATAAGTTGCCTTGAAATTATAAAACTGCTTTCTCTTCCCAGCCCACCCCACTCCAAAATTCCCATCACCACTGGGGGGATGAGTCACCTGAGGGGCTCACAAACCTTACCAACCAACGTCCAAGCATTTATTTTAGCAGCATGTCACCACAGAATAGCGAGAGAAATGACAGCCTACAGAAGCCTCAGGCCTGTAATAGTTAACTTACGGGAGAGTAATTTCTGTTGCTCATTTCCGAGAAAGCCTTGTCCATCCACATTTGAAAGGGCATTTCTGCTCCCCTTTATTTTGATGGAACACTTACTTCTTAAACTACAGGTCTAACCTGTCAGCTTTCTACACTTTATCTTCTTCTTTTTTTAAGGCTTCTGCACAAAAATGTTTATTACAGCATTATTTAAAGTAGAGGCAAAATTAGAAACAAAATAAATGTCAACAATATTTAGGATAGTTAAGTGAATTATGGTTTAACCAGCTACTTTATGGAATACTGTATAGCCATTAAATTATGAAGAATTTGTAATAACATAGACCGATATTTGGAAACCCTGGTGGTGTAATGGTTAAGAGCGATGGCTGCTAACCGAAAGGTTGGCAGTTCAAATCCTCCAGGAGCTCCTTGGAAACTCAGTGGGACAGTTCTACTCTGTCCTATAGGGTCACTATGAGTCGGGATTGACTCAATGGCAATGGGTTTTTTTAGACCAGTGTTTGTTATCAGAAATATGATACATAACCTATGTGAGCTTTTACCTAGAAAAACAAAGTAGAGAAGAATTGAGTGGTAATGCACTAAACTGGCACCCATGTGATTAGTGTTGTTTGGGTTCAGCTAGGCTGTGGTCACAACTTCATTCCAGAATTTCAGTGGGTTAAGACAAAAGAAGTTTCTTGATCATGTAACAGTTCGGGGGTAGGTGTTGAGGTGGGCAGGATGGCCTTCCACATAGCCCTTCAGAGATTCAAAGTTTTTGACCATCTTTTGAGCCCAACATCCCCTAGGTCCTTGTCATCTGCATCCACCCAGCAGAAAGGGGAAAAACAGACTGGCAGGTTTTGGGTAGCTAAACTTGGAAGTGGTGCGCATTGCTTCTGTTCAAAGTCCATTGGCAAGAACTTGGTCATGTGGCAGTATTTAACTGCTGGTTACCAGCTATGTGCCTGCTACTAGTCTAGTTCTGAGAAAGGAGAGGACAGATTTGGGTGGCCAACTAATGGCCTCTGCCACAGATTATTTTTGGTCAAAGGACTATGGGAGATGTAAAAACCTCTCTAATGCCTTTGTAGGTTTTTCCAATTTTCTATGGTAAACATATTGAAAAATAAATATGTAAAAAAAATTATAGTGCCTTAACTAAACCGAAAAAAACCAAACCCAGTGCTGTCGAGTCGATTCCAACTTATAGCGACTCTATAGGACAAAGTAGAACTGCCCCATAGAGTTTCCAAGGAGCACCTAGCAGATTTGAACTGCCGACCCTTTGGTTAGCAGCCGTAGCACTAAACCACTACGCCACTAGGGTTTCCAGTGCCTTAACTAGGCTATATAATATCAGAAAATCTAGAAATTACTGTCTCAGGTCACAGTTTAATCTATTAATAACTAAAATCTATCCTGCGCTAAGCAGACAGAACATGGAGGATCTTCTTCGTGGAAATTTCCCCAGCCTTGAGGGGCCACGGTGGGGTAGTCCCAGAGGAAAAGCAGGGGCTGTTATAACAACAGTGATGACAATTTAGGCAGTATTGGAAGTATTTGGAGAATACCAGGCTTTGTTAACCATTTTAATTTCACAATAGGCTCTGTAATGGCAGCCATTCCCCCACTCTTCCTCTTTGCATTCATAGCAATAGCAAACTCTCTGCCACGAAACACACATATAGTGGCTTTCCTCCAAATACCTATGTCCAGCTCAATTATGTAACAGACTCCAAGGACTCAAGCTGGAGCTGAATTTTCATGAGCCCTTTAATTAAAATATTCAGCGTTTAATCACACAAGAACATCGTTTGGTAGTGCCAGATAGTGAAGTAGTCAGGATTGTTGAAATGTATCATCAGGATTGTTAACAGTTTGCTCTCAGCCCGTGGAATAGAATGAACAGGAGTAGGACCAAGAGGAAGGGGGCCAGCTGGGATAGACAAATAGAAGTGATGTGATGGTTGAGTTCCACCCTGTGCAGGGAATCCTCTCCTGCACATTGAAAGCATTTGTGTATAGTTCATATAATAAAGGATTTCTTACTACAAAAACCACAAAGAGAAAATAATGGCATTCTTTTGGGACACTATATATTCTGGCAGACACCATGTATTCTGAGTGAAACCATTACATTTGTCTTTTGCCTACATTTTTTTTTTTTAATAGGCAGGGTAAAAATTATATACTTTAGACAAATAATACCTATTTTTTTCCTAAACATTAAAACCAAACCAGAGGTATAGACCCTGAAGAAATAAGAGGCATAACACAAACAGACATATGCACACCCATGTACATTGCAGCATATTCACAATAGTAAAAAGATGGAAATAATTTAAGTGCCCATCAACAGGTGAATGGATAAACAAACTGTGGTACGTACACATGATGAAATATCATGCAATGATAAAGAGTAATGACGAACCCGTGAAGCATCTCACAACATAGATGAATTTGAAGGACTTTATGCTGAGTGAAATTAGTCAATCACAAAAGGACAAATATTGTAGGAGACTGCTGTTATATTAAAAAAAAAAAGGAAAGGTTTACACACAGAAAAAAAAAAATTCTTTGATGGTTACCAGAGATGGGAGAAGGAAGGAGGAAAATTTATTAACTAGATAGAAAACACTTGTTAATATTGGTGAAGGGAAAGTCAATACACAATATGGGGAAAGTCAGCACAACGTGACCAAGGCAAAGGAAGACACTGAGAGGAACGCAAGAATAAGGGGCAACTTTTTTTTTATGGTAATTTACTATAACATAGACAATCCTGCAACAATAGTATTAACATAGGTAGATAGGTATGTTAAAGAGGTGTGGGAGGGTGTAAGGGAGCACACCCACCTGCAGATATAGGTTTGGTTGTGGACATTTCCACATACATAATAGTAGGTGCTGCATGCATATTAATGTAGACAATAGAGCACACGAGGGGCACAGTCATGGAAATCTCTTAGACATAGCCAAACACCTCGCAGGATGAAGTTCCTAAGCTTGAAGGCAAAGGACATCTACTCAGGACATCTACATCAGCTGGCACAACATAGTTCATAAAGACAATGTTCTGCATCCTACATTGGTGAGTAGTGACTGGGGTCTTAAAAGCTTGCAAGCAGCCATCTAAGATACAACTATTGGGTTTCTTCCTGTCCAGAGCAAAGGAGAGTGAAGAAAACCAAAGACTCAAGGGAGTAGTTAGTCCAAAGGACTAATAGTCCACATGAACCACAGCCTACACAACCCCAAGACCGGATGAACTAGATGGTGCCTAGCTACCACTGCCCACCACTCTAACTGGATCACAACAGAGAGTCCTGGATAGAGTGGGAAAAAAATGTAGAACAAAAAATCAAATTCACCAAGAAAGACCAAATTTACTGGTCTGACAGAGATTGGAAGAACCCCCCCAACACTATGGCCCTAAGGCACCCTCTGACCTGGAACTGAAGCTATCCCAGAGACCACCTTCCAGCCAAACAATAAACCAAAAAAAAAAACCCAAACCCATTGCCATCGAGTTGGTTCTAACTCATGGTGACCCTATAGGACAGAGTAGAACTGCCCCATAGGGTTTCCAGGGAGGTGCTAGTAGATTTGAACTGTCGACCTTTTGCTTAGCAGCCGAGCTCTTAACCACTATGCCACCACGGCTCCAGTAACAATACAGACCCATAAAATAAACAATAACACCCAAAAGGAACGTGTTCCTTAGAACAATCAATTATACGAGATCAAAAGGATAACATTTGCCCAAAAGCAAAGATGAGCAGGCAGGAAGCAGGTAGAAATACAGACGAAAGGCAACAGGGAATCCAGGGCAGAAATGGGGAGAGTGCTTGACATGTTGTGGGGAACGCAACCAGTGTCATGGAACACTGGATATACAAACTCTCAAATGGGAAACGAATTTGCTCTGTAAACTTTCTTTTAAAGCACAATAAAAATTAAAAAAAAAAATGACTGCTGTTTTAAATACATACATGAAAATTTTTTAATTTAAAAAACTATACCCTTGGTAAGTGAACAGATTATTAATTTAAGTTCAGAATGAACACTGAGGGTTCGGACTCTCATAACAACTCTTTTAAATAGTTTTTCTGGGTTGAATACATCTTTTTGATACAGAGGTGTTGTAATGCCGTATTTATGTTGCACAGAAAGCGATTTTATTTCCAGTTCTTGTCCTGCTTGAAACTTGGCATTGTGAGGTGGCCCATGCTGGGATTTTATTTGAGGAACTAAATTACTCACTAATAAGAAAAAAAAATTTATGAACTAAAACCATATCCCATCATTTAGTAAAGGGCCTCTATAATAAGGAAAAGCTCATTATTTTGTGGGATCAAGTGTTTTATGTATTTAACTTTTGTCCTAGTGATACTGCATAACATTCAAGTAACCAACCAGGAGGCTTTTGAGGGCATTTTAATTATAGGAATTTATTTGAATCATCAGTTTTACTGTTAGAGCCAAATCATTTTCATGGGCTTATGGGAATATATACCACCAGGCAGTAAATTAATAACTATGAAAAAACCACATGAAAAGGTCACTGCAAATCTCAGATCAAAACCTGTGGTTTTCTACGAGACTGAAGGGGCACACCAGCCCAGGGGCAAGGACTAGAATGCAGGAGGGCACAGGAAAGCTGGTGGTAATAGGGAATCCAAGGTCGAGAAGGGAGAGTGTTGACGTGTTGTGAGGTTGTTAACCAATGTCATAAAACAGTATGTGTACATATTATGTATATTTGTGTTTAACGAGAAACTAGTTTGTTCTGTAAACCTTCATCTAAAGTACAATTTAAAAAAAAGAAAAAACTTGTGGTTTTCTGCATTGTGCAATCTACCAGCTTTTTGAAGCTTCCCTTTGGTAACATGATCTTATGGCAAAGCCACTGAGCTAGACACTTGTGATAATTAAGACAGACCAGAAGTGCCCCCCATTCACCCCGTGCCAGCCTCCCCATAATGAGGAAGGAGGTTGATTGGCATATTTCCATTTAACAGATGCATCCACCTTCAGTGATGTGCATGGCAGAGAAATATGATGGTGGGGGAAACTTTTTGTCCTCCAAAAAGATTGGAAAAACACACTGAATTGGCAGCTGGCCTCCGGCACTTGGGAGGGCCCTGTATGGAGAACCACGGTAGAAAGGAATTCTCTGTGCTGGTGATTTCTTCTGGCCCTCTGCACTGTCGTCTGCAGTGTTTCAATTCTTCTCTCCAGCCAGTTCACCACCCACCATTCCCCTACTTCTTACTTGAAACACATGTTATTGGAAACTTGGCAACACAGAGAACTTGAGTTTGGACACTGGGGACCAAATTGTCAGCCTTTTCTGAACTTTCGTGGAATACACAAGGAGTTAACCAGAGTGGCTCTGGTTTTGCATGTCCCCCAAACTTTTTTGTATAACCAAGACTTGGACACTGGAAAATACATACAGAATATGAGCCAAGAATCGAGTTCACTGGGATCCAGTTCAGGAGGGTCAACTAATGGAAAGGGATGGATCCTTCAGGCACTTTCTGTCTGTGGCCTGCTGAATTACAAATGTGCTGTTGGGGCCAGGTTTTTTGATAAGCTAGATCTCTTCGAGGTAAGGGATAAAACGGCCTCACTTCCTGAGCTGGAATCTCTTATCCAAAGCATTCAGCAGATGGGTTCCCTCTCCCTTTCTTCCCCCCATGGGAACAAAGTCCCCAGTCTCTGCAAAGTAATGCTAAGAAAACAAACAGTACAAAGGCTGGTTAACAGGAGGATGTCTCTCAAATGTTTTCTGTAACCATCTAGGTTCAAGGTGGAGGGTCCCCAGCTACGTGAACCAGCAGGGTCTCTTTGTAGTAGGCATCAGTATGTTTGGCCAGATGTCCTTCCAATGGAGGGCAGAGAGGGAAAGAGAAAACAGAATTCTTATTAAAAATAAGTCTCTGGGAGGAGGAAAAACAAGACAGAGAAAGTGTGTCAAGGGGAAAGGAGGCCCAGGCAGTGCCATCTGATACTGATTAAGTGCCGATACAGTCTGCAGTGAGAAGTGCACTTCGTGAGGAAGTGACCCTGCTCTTCAGAATGTGAACTAGTGACAACTGTCTGGGAGTGGATCTCCATTAATACCACATGCTTGAGATGTCCAGTGGCACGGCGCCAGCACACATGGCAAGGATGGAGGGGAAGGGCCTGGACTGAGTCAGGACTCGAACTTCACCTCAGCAGCCCTTACTGTTCCCACCAGTACCAAAAGGAGGCTTGACCAGATGCCTCTCGGTTACCTCCCAACCCCCAGATTCTCTTTTCTCTCTCCTTGCTGACCAAATCTTCTGAGGCTGTTCTAATGGAATGTAAGAAATCACCCTGAAGAGTTGTAAAGGGCTCACCCACTGTGATCCTAAAATCCCAAAGCCATGATGACACCATGATACCCCCATCAACTGTAAAAGTGTTACCCAGTCTTTCCCCAGGAGGCCAGCCCAGCACTCCTGTGCCTTTCATCCTTCTGTGTTTTACAGTTGCCATCAAACAAGTTTATTGTTTCTGAATATGGAATATGGCAAGTTTGTGGGTATGCCTAGACTTCTCACTCTCCCAGTTTCACAAATATCTTCACCCTTAACTGGATGTACAGGGTCTTTGTTTTATCTTAAACTGCCAGGTTATAGAGAAGAAGCTGGGCGAATACAGGTGAAGAGCTAGAGAGAGGGCGGGGGGCAGGGAGGAGGAGAATGATGGGTGTGTGAATGTTGAGTATGTGTGAGATTGTGAGTGTGTGTGTTTTCATCCTGTAGTAAAGATGAGCTATTGAAGGTCTATTTGTTTCCCTTTTTTTTTTGTGACAACTGTCATGAGGTCAGTAGTATTTTAGTACAGGGTGGGGTTGGATTCCAGTGGGAACAGAAGAGGAAGTTTCCATTCAGATTAAGAGATCTCACACTAGGATGTGGCAGTTGAAACAGAGAGGAAAGGACGGCCAGCGAGAGGCAGCATGGCACAATGGAGCGATCATGGCATTTGGAGTCTGAAAGACCCCGGCTGGACTTCTGGCTGTGATGTGCACAGGGTATCATTCCAGCTCTCACTACAATGCCTCTTTAGGGTTATCACATGGATTAGAGACAGTGTGGAAAGTGCCTAGCTCAGAACCTGGTGCAGTGTAGGCAGTAAGTAAACATGAGGGAACCGTAGAAGATGCTGATCATGATAAAACATCCCAACAGAAGGTTAGCAGGGCCTGGTGACTGATGGAATTGAAGAATAAGAGAAGATTTCAGGGTATCTTTCAGGTTAACAGTCTGAGGGACTGGGATAGTAGTAGTATTTAGGCTGGATGGAATGAAGAAAGTCAGATGGAAGCTGGAGATCTGGTTTGGCAGGGCTAGTACCAAGTTCAGTTTTAGACATGCAACATGGAGCTGAAATGTACAGGTGACTATTAAGAAGAAGAGTGGAAAGCAAATAAGATTTAGTGGCTAAACCATGAGGCAAAGATGCTGATTTACTCTAGTCTGTTTGAACAGCGAGTCTGGCTTTACAGCCTCACCCTCAGTCAAAGAACTGGCTGCGACTGGAAGTGTGGTCCTCAGACCAGGCGTCACTTGGACCTTGTGAGAAATGCAGAACCTTAGCTCCTACCTCACACCTGCCAAATTGGAATCTGCATTTTAACAAGCTTCCCCTCCCCCGGCCCCCACCCACCACGTGTGATTTGTAAGCACTTTAAAGTTTTAGAAGTGCTGTTCTAAAGTGTGGTACCCGGACTAACAGCATCCATACCACCTGGGACTCCTGTTAGAAATCCACGTTCTCAGTCCCCTTCCTAAACCAGAAAAGCAGACGTGTTGCTGCTGCGCTGATTCTGACTCGTAGGAACCCTGAATTAGAAACACTGTGTTTTAACAAACCCTTCAAGTGATTCTGATGTACCCCAAAGCTTGAGAGCCACTGCTCTAGATCAAGAAACAGAGTAGACTCCCACCCCACCCTGTGTATAGCCCAGAACATAAGAGGGACTCGCTGAGCCCTGAAAGTTAGGTTTGAGTCATTGTTAGATGGTGTTTCTCTCGTCATTTTGAATTAAACACAGCTGAAGAACTCTTTACTGGAAAAAGGGCACTATGCGTACAGTTACAAACCAAAGGAGACAATTTAGCTGTGGCTTAATCCTCTGACTTACCCATTAAGAGTTATTGACCACAATTACTGGAAATCAGTCCTTTACGTGCTGTTCTAAGGGGCAGATTATCCAATAAAAAAATAGGCAAGGTAAATACGGCACTTACCAGATCACCTGTAGTGATTAATTTCACATGGGTTTCATCACAGCTTAAATCCATGTGAAACTGTTCACTACAGATTAGTAACTAAGCACAAGTAAACCCATGCTTACCTTGCTTACTGCGTCTCTGCCCCTGTCAAGGATCGTAAATTTGAAGAGGCTGTGATTCTGTACTGTGGGTTTGGGAGTGAGACAGACACCAGCCATACCTAGTGAAACTGTTCACTACAGATGATCTGGTAAGCAAGGAAAGCCCTGTGCTTACCTTGCCTATTGGATGATCTGCCCCTGGCTGTTCTCCTGGGGGCCGTTATTAGTAAGACACACACAGGAGAACAGGTCAGGAAAACAAGGAACCTCCTGAAACTACTTACAATGTGAATTTTACATTAAAGTGTCCACATTCTTTTGTCTTCTGTGTTTCTAATCAATCAGTTGGAAAGGTCCCTTTTTATGGGTTAGTTTCTGGAGTGACTTGCAGAAGTGATGGTGGTTTACCACTTAGACTAGAATGCTTTTCAAAAAATTGAACTGTGGGCAGTAAAAATTGACCTCCTCTCATAAAAAATGTCTGGCTTTTTTATTTGTTCCATAGTTGTTATTCAAACCACTGTGATAATTTAAATAAGAGTCAGTATCTTTTTTCTATATGTATATAATGTATAAGAATGTTTATATACTGGGCATTTTAATCATGAAATTACCTATGTTTTCTGCTATAGCTCATACATAGTACATGACAACCAACGTCCTGCTGGTAAACCAGCTCTCCAGAGGGAAGAAAGTAATGATTTGTAGTGTGCCATTTTCCACAGTGTCAATACCCCCTTCCAAGCTGACTTCAAGCTACTAACTCTTTAACAACCAGCTAACAAAATTCCTACAAATTGAACAATTGGCTCTTACAAGCCAATACAAACTAGCTCCAGCATGCCACTGAAACAGACGTCAAAGGACAAGTCACAATTTTGTTGTCATTGTGTTTGAATTACTGTAGATCTAATATTATCTGAAATAAGCAGATTTAAGTGTTTTAAATATTTTGTCATAGATTTTTACTGAAATTATCGTTGTACTTATCATAATAGATTTGATTTGAAACCATGTTCTATGAGATAAGGTTATATGCTATTTTCAAGACATACTGAATACAGTTATAACAACGTAGCTAACATTTGAAGTGCATGTGTTGCTAAAGTGATTAAAAAATGTTTACTTTTAAAATACAACTCATAGTATAGTAAAGTATATATAAAAATTATTCTTAGTCAAAATATTTGAGCCAAAATTCAAAGAGGTGATTTCTGAAATGATCTTCTTGGTTACAATTATTAAAATATGACTTCTCTTACAGGTATTCAGGAAGGAACACAGTGTACCAAATGTAAAAATAACTGGGCACTGAAGTTTTCGATCATATTACTATATGTTTTATGTGCCTTGCTAACAATCACAGTAGCCATTTTGGGATACAAAGGTAAGTACTCTTTTCTTTTTTCATTCCAAATAACAAGTTTCCCTTCATTAATTTAAGCATGGGGAAAAAAACCCATCTTTGCAAGTACGAAGTATCTCAGTAATATAACTCAGATGCAAAACTTAGCAACATCATAAAATCCATCTGTGTGTCTTGAGCTTCTTTTGTAGCTATGGGAACTGAAAGGGAAACAGTAGTAATTCTTTTTTACTCATTTCAACAAGGATAATGGAGTCCCACCTACATCAATTGACACAACATAGCTCACACCATAAACAGAATGTTCTGCATCCTGTTTTGGTGAGTAGCGTCTGGGGTCTTAACAGCTTGCAGATGGCCACCTAAGATACAACTATTGGCCTCTTTCTGTCCACAGCAAAGGAGAATGAAGAAAACCAAAGACTCAAGGGAACAATTAGTCCAAAGGACTAATGGACCGTGTGAACCACAGCCTATATGACCCAAGACCAGAAGAACTAGATGGTGCCCAGCTACCACTGCTGACCACTCTGACCAAGATCACAACAGAGGGTCACAGATAGAGCGGGAGGAAACTGTAGAACAAAAAATCAAATTCACAAAAAAGACCAGACTTACTGGTCTGACAGAGACTGGAAGAACCCCCGAGACTATGGCCCTAAGACACTCTTCTAACCTGGAACTGAAGCCATTCCCAGAGACCACCTTCCAGCCAAACAATAGACAAGCTCATAAAATAAACAGTAACACCCAAGAGGGATGTGTTCCTTAGAATAATCAATTCTAAGAGATCAGATGGACAACATTTGCCCAAAAGCAAAGATGAAAAGACAGAAAGGGGTAGAAAATCAGGATGAAAGGAAACAGGGAACCCAGGGCGGAAATGGGAAGAGCGCTGACACATTGCAGGGAATGAAACCAAGGCCATGAAACACTTTATGTATAACCAATCGAATGAGTATCTAATTTGCTCTGTAAACTTTTTACTTTATGCATAATTTTAAAAAAGAGAATAATGGAGTCCCTGGGTGGCACAAATGGTAAAGTGCTGGACTACTAACCAAAAGGTTGGCAGTTCAAATCCACCCAAAGGCACCTTGAAAGTAAGGCCTGGTGATCTGCTTCCATAAGGTCACAGCCTTGCAAACCCTTATGGAGCAGTTCTACTCTGCACACATGGGGTCACTGTGAGTTGGAATCAACTTGTCAGCAACTAACAACAAAAACCCTATGGAGCATAGTTCTGTTCTGACACTCATGGGATCACCATGAATAGGAACCAGTTCAATGGCAACTGGGTTTGTTTTGTTTTGTTTTAGTTGTGAGTTATGAAGATTTTTCCTCTTTGCTGTTTTTTCCTACCTGTTTCCAGCTACTCCCTCTTCCTCTATCTTTTTTCATCTATCTCTAAAAAAGACCCTATGGAAACGCTGGAGTCAGCACACAGGAAAGCTGTATTGACAGGGTATTGATAAGCAAAACCCAAGATTTCCAGAGATGGAACTTACTTCACCCAGGGACTGGCCAGTTAATTCCTTTTTTTCTCTTCAGCACGTTTACTATAGATGTTGTTGGTTTACATAGCTCCATGAAAGTATTACCCGTTAGAAATTAAACACAGAGGCAGCACAGCCACTTTAAATACACTTTATAGGAACTTCGGCCTTCTTTCAACTTGTCTGGTTTAAAGTAAATGGAAGATTTTTGCCTGAATCCTTCAGACATTCAGACAGAGTAATTTCCCCGTCCCCTTACACCCTTTCCAGAGACCACAGGTAGAAGGCGTCATGATTCAGAATCATGGACTACATAAACCTTTTTATAGGAAACAGCCATGAAAACCTTCCTGTCACAGACATGTGAAACATACATGTCCGTCTAGTTTTAGCACAGAGGCAGGCGTGGCATATGCTGACCTTCAGAACCTTTGCTCAGCACCCACCTCCGCCGCCTTCCCCAGAACTGATGGATTAACAGTGGCAAATTCCCACGTGGTCCCTTCTCTGTTCCTTGGCCCACAGACTTGACCTAGGAAGAGAAAGATATGAAGTGAATTTTCTCTAATTTCTATTTCCTCTCACCCTTCTCCCTGCATGCAATTCACCACTGTTATCGTGGTTTCCTGAGAAAACAGCAAACTCAAATGAGGAAGAGCTTTTGGAGCCAGTCAGTCCAAGGTTGATTTTGCCATTTGTATTAGAATTGTAAATATTTATTAAATGCTTGCTAGTGTGCCAGGCATCATGCTGAGTCCCCTACCTGGCTGTATAACCTGGCCATGAATCTCTTTGAGGTTCCGATTTCTAATCTGAAAATGGCAATAATCATGCCGCTTTTCAAGGTGATTGGGATGAGCAAAAATGATGTACCTGAACCACTAGTCCTATAGTTGTATTTATACAGCTCTAGCCATTGAATGGCAGAACATGTTGAAATACTCAGTACACTCAAGGCTTTTTAGTCCCCCTTTATTTATTCCTGGCCCCTGCCACGTTGTGTCGTTATAGCCAGTGGGCTCACCCATCAAACTGTAAGTTTCTGTGGACAAGAGACTATCATTTATTTATTTTATCTCCCATTAACACCTAATGTCATAGTACTTAACAGGTGCCCAGTAAAGTTTGCTGAATGAATTAATGGGAGGACAGATGGATGGATGGATGATGGATAGCTGGATGAATCGTGGGTTAGGATTGACTTCTGTGAAGGCAATCAGTCAATGCCCAGGCACTTCTAAGCCAATCTGCCCCTGAAAGCCCGGCTTAAAAATCTAAAATCTCAGCAGTTGGTTTGGTCTGCTGTGTGGGTGTAACCTCACCAGGATGAAGGGGAGAGAGATTGAGGGCGCAAGTATAATGGAGGCAAGATAACTTTCTTGCCCCTCTTTTCCCACTAGACTCCCATCCCTTGGGCCTCTGTTAATAAAAAAAAAAAAAAAGATAATACAAAATATAATTTTGGTTCCTAGCACAGCCTTAGTGAACTAAAATGTCGGTATTTTCCAGGTGGGTTTTTACTTGTACAGTAATTCTTTCTCGTTGATAAGATCCTGGTGACCCAAACTTGTAAGAGGCAGAAAACTCAGACCCAGTTCTCCCTTCACATCTCCCTTTGAAGCCTAGAGAAACTCTCTTCATTAAAAGAAAAAAAAAAAAAAAGAATCCGTGAAAGATGTACAGTAAGGTGACTCTCTGAAGAAGTTTAAAGGAAATGAAATACAAACTCCTTTATTTATCACAGATGACAAAGGCAACTCTGTACTGTTTTCCTCAAAACTGTTGTTTACTTCTTCTTTTGTCACTCACACAGCTACAAGTTAAGCTGTAACTAAGTTCCTTCTGGAAAATTTGCTGAGCAAGCCAGAGAATTGCTTAATCACCCAGACAGGGGATGCAGAGTGGCTGTGACAGGAGGCACTTCAACCACTTTGCAGGAAGCATGTTCTTGGGCAGGTACAGCTCTGTGCATCCTCTGCCCTGGGTACTTTATCATTAGTCAATAGAGCTCCCATGGCTGGGGCCATCACCAAAGTTCAATGGGTCTTGTTTCCTCTAGAACATTCTCTGAACAGGAAAATCCTATTCAGTTTTCCTGCCCAGCAGGCACCCTTCTTAAGACAATTGGGATAAAGAAGAAAGACAGAAGCCTCAATCTTTCTCAGTAAGAGTCTCCTTTAATTCAGCATTCCTACTCATAAAATGTCTGCCTTGCAGCTGAATTCTGCCAAAGTAGCGGTTACAGCTGGGTGAGTAGGCTTTGGAACCAAAAAAATGAAAACAGTTGTCATCGAGTTGATTCTCACTCATGGTGATTCCATGTGCGTCAGAGTAGAACTGTGCTCCATTGGGTTTCATTGCATTTTTTGGAAGTAGATTGGCAAGCCTTCTGAGGTTTCTCTGAGTGGCCTTGAATTAGGCTTTGTATACTTGAAGAAGGACAACTCTTAAGGTATAATACCTGAAATTCCAATATTCTGAAGAAAAAGTCCCTGTCAAGAAACAGTTCCATACGCCAATATTCATTGCAGCACTACTCACAGTAGCCGAAAGGTGGAAATAACCCAAGCGTCCCTCCACAGATAAGTGGATAAACAAAACGTATACATGCATACAATGGAGTATTACTTAATCATAGAGAACTGAAGCTCTGATACATGCTATGACACGGATGAAACTTGAACACATTATGCTGAGTGAAATTAGGCACAAAAGGACAAATATCATGATCGCACTTATATATCTAGAAAAGTCAAATGCATGGAGACCAAAGTTTATCAGTGGTTACCAGGGGCTGGAAGCGGGGGAAAAGGGAGGTATTGGTGAAGGGACACGGAGTTCCTGTTAAGGGTGATGGAAAGAATTGGAAACAGATACTGGTGATAGCTACACAACGTGGTGAATATAATTAATGCCACAGAGTTGTACACGTGAAAATGGTTTGAAATGGTAAATGTTGTGTTATATATATTTTAACACAATAATTAAAAAAAGAGAAACAGTTCCCAATAAAGGGGAGCCCGTGGAAAACAGACTGCTGGTAACCCTTCTGGGATTCATGCTAGTTTTTCTCATGTGAGAATGATATATAAACTGAGCCTCCATTTACAGACTGGGAGTTTCCAGGGCAAGATAGGGTAACTCTGCCACTCTTTTCCTGACTGAGAACTTGTGCTAATAAGAGTAAGGACCACCAAAAATGCCGTGTGCTATTACACAAGTATTAGTTCTGGATCTCAATCAGTCTACTATTTGTGTGTAGTAGGCAAGCTGCCATCTTTGCAGGCCTAAAGTTTGGAGCTTTATATCAAGATTGTACTACTGTTAAACACAGACGTGCATGTAACTAATTCACTAGCAGTTGTGAGCAGGGCAAACAGTTTCTTTCCTACAGGAAAGAGAAAACTAAGTTTGTTGGTTTTTTTGTTTTAATTGTCAAATGAATGTATTGATTCCTTTTACTCTAAGCAAGCCTGAATTATCTGCAACAATTCTGTGTTTTTCAAAACTAAAGCATAATAAAAATTAGGGTAGAAGATGACTGTCAGCGTATTTAGAGGTTTCGCTGGCTTCCAGGAAAGAAGGGCAGCACTTAAGGGCTTATGTGTGGTTTGAGGACAGACTGAGACATATGTTTGGATTTGAAGATCAAAACTGAACCTAAACTTGTAAACATTCCATAGTTTAGTTTTTAGAAATTTAGCTTTGCTGAAATGCAAATGAAACATTTTGTTCTTCAGGGTTTCTAGGCATTTAGGACGGATGATTTTAAGTATACCTCTATGCCTATATAGTAATCAAAAAAAAAAAAAAAACAATAATTATTCAACTAAATGTCATACTCATTGCCCATGCTCCGGCTGCCCTGGGTTGGTTGGTTTTTAATGTTTGTTTGTATAACCTATCACTCAGCCAATTTTTCACAGGCCTCAGCAGCCAGCAGGCAGATTCTCATTTATTCGTTGCAGTATTTACCAAATATTTATTGAGGACCTGTAAGTGCCACACACTGAGCTAAGAGCTGGGGAGAAAACTCTGAATACAATTTTTTTCCTGCATTAAATGATCTTAAAGAGGAAGTAGTGAATCAGTGGTAAAATTCTTGCCTCCCACGTGGTAGACCTGGGTTCTGTTCCCCACCAGTGCGTCCCATGTACAGCCACCACCCATCTATCTGTGGAGGTTTCTGTGTTGCTATGATGTTGAACAGGTTTCAGTGGAATTTCCAGACTAAGACAGACTAGGAAGAAAAGCCTGGCAGTCTACTTCTGAAAATCAGCCATCCAAAATCCTATGGATCGTTAACGGTCCTATACACAACTGATCATGGGGATGGCACAAGACTGGGCAGTGTTTTGTTCCATTCATGGGGTCCCTGTGAGTCAAGGGGCAACATGACGGCAGCTGAAACAACTATAAAGCCACTGGCAGCACCATTCAGTAAGGCCTGTAAGAGGGAAAGGATTACTTGCTAAGATAATTCTGTGGAGACGCACCTCACCAAAGGTTTCCCACAGAGAGTGACAAGCTGCCTCTTGAAGAGAAAACGAGATTTAGCGTGGTGAAGAAGCCAGAGAAGAACATTCCAGATGGAAGGAAGAACACATGGAATGGCTCATGGGGAGAAAGAGCATTTGGTTCAGTGCACATATTTCATGATGGTCGGGCTATAAAAGTTTGAGGGAAAGTGTGGTGAGCTTCTCCAGGGAATGTGCCAGATCCGCTGAGCTGGTTTACTTCAGGTCACACAAACACATGGGAACTTCCTTCTTCCAAACAGGAGCCAGGAGAATCTTCTCACACAACCATGCGTGGGCAGAACACTTTTCAGGCATTTTAGAAGGATAAACTTGAATTTTTAACCACAGAGATTTACTGCCTTCTGAGAATACATAAGAACAGAAGCTTTTATTTAACACTGTGTCACTAACTTTACCATGCACAATCAAGAAAATACTAAAAAATAAATCTCCTTGGTAAATCATTGTTTGGAGACACCACTTAGGCATCTTCTTGGGAACTGATAAACTAAAAATTCAGTTGTTGGTAAAGAGAGGCAGGTTTCTGCGCTCAATGGCAGACCTTGTGACAGAGAGTATTAGGCACTCTTGCCTTCCAATCCGTTTTACAGCGACTTTGTGTGTAGACCAGGTGGGTGCACTTTACCATGGAGTTTCCTTCTAGGTAAATGAGTCCCATCTGCCAGGAATGTTAGGGATGGTGAGGAGTGACAAACTTTTATAAATGATCACAGTGTTCTGTGCCTCCATCAGTAGAAATTAATAGGAAATAGTACAGATTGAGGAGCCGTGGTGGCACACTGGTTAAGAATTCGGCTGCTAACCAAAAGTCAGCATGTTCAAATCCACCAGCCACTCCTTGGAAACTATATGGGCAGCTCTGCTCTGTTCTATAGGGTAGCTATGAGTCAGAATCAACTTGATGGCAGTGGGTTTAGTACAGATTAAGGACTTCCACAACACATAAAAATTTAAAAGTTGATTCCAAACCATTTCTAAAATACCCAAGGCATTATCAAATCCTAAGGACAGCTAAGAACGTACAGTTCTCAACCAAGTAAACTCCCAACAGGTTTTGTGGCAAGTATGTTATTTATTTCTCTAAAAGGATGGCTTTTTCTCCCATATTTGATTTCAATTATATTCTTTTTGTCTCAATATATTTCTTTTATTTTGTAATGAAATAATCTCTCATCTTGAAAATGAAAAAATAAAGACAGATACGTGTATTAATGCATTTTTTTTTCCTGAACTTCAGTTGTAGAGAAAATGGACAATGTCACAGGTGGCATGGAGACATCTCGCCAAACCTATGATGATAAACTCACAGCAGTGGAAAGCGACCTGAAAAAATTAGGTAATCTGCCATGGCAATGAACCATTAAGTTGAATGCCCTAACCCTACTTTCTATCAATCCCAGCTTCTTAAAATGACATTGCTATAAATTCACATTCACCCAAAAAGACATTAAATTTTTGTGTTAATGTGTTGACTGTTTCTTCATGATTTAAGTCAAAGACTTTTAAAGTTAGGACGAATTTTGGAGTTGATCCCCTGAATAAAACTATTATGTGCCAACTCTGAAGATCAGTCTGATCTAAAAGTACCACAAATACCCTTTATTAAAAACTATCTTATAAAATTCTCAGTAAATTCCTACTTTAAATTACATAGAAGAGTTATAGAAATTCATATCCTATAAAGTAAAAGTCTCCGGCCTATTCTCTCCCTTGATTTTTGTTTCCATTTAAAAAAAAAAGAAGAAGAATTTCAGTAAATTTAAAAAGCAATAGATTATTTCCTTTTGCCATCATACTACGTAATGACCTAAAAAAAACAAGGAAAACTCCCTCTCCCTCTTTGAGAAAGGCATTCATTCACATTTGTCAGGCCTGGTGTAAAGCACCCTTTCCAACTCCTCAGGACCCAGTTGAATAGATATGTGCATTTTACTAATGCAGAGCAGCTTTCATACACCACAGATTTTATATCCTCAGTAGAACGCATACCAGTGAAGTCTCTCTGGGATCTCTGACATTACCTGAACACTTCTCCATACCACCATTTTAAGTAAAAACATTTCTTATTCCAGGGGACCAAACTGGGAAGAAAGCGATAAGCACCAACTCAGAACTTTCCACCTTCAGATCAGACATTCTGGATCTACGTCAACAACTTCGTGAGATCACAGAAAAAACCAGCAAGAACAAAGATACATTGGAGAAGTTACAGGCAAGTGGGGAGGCACTGGTGGACAGGCAGAGTCAACTAAAAGAAACCTTGGAGAATAACTCCTTCCTCATCACCACTGTAAACAAAACCCTGCAGGCATATAATGGCTATGTCACTAATCTGCAACAAGATACCAGTGTGCTCCAAGGCAATCTACAGAACCAAATGTATTCTCATAACGTGGTCATTATGAACCTCAACAACCTGAACCTGACCCAGGTACAGCAGAGGAACCTAATCACTAATCTGCAGCGGTCTGTGGATGACACCAGCCAGGCTATCCAGCGAATCAAGAACGACTTCCAAAATCTGCAGCAGGTTTTCCTTCAAGCCAAGAAGGACACTGATTGGTTGAAGGAGAAAGTGCAAAGCTTGCAGACTCTGGCTGCCAACAATTCTGCCTTGGCCAAAGCCAACAATGACACCCTGGAGGACATGAACAGCCAGCTCAGCTCATTCACAGGTCAGATGGACAACATCACCATTGTCTCACAAGCCAACGAGCAGAACCTGAAAGACCTGCAGGACTTACACAAGGATGCGGAGAACAGGACAACCATAAAGTTCAGCCAACTGGAGGAGCGCTTCCAGCTCTTCGAAACGGATATTGTGAACATTATTAGCAACATCAGTTACACAGCCCACCACCTGCGGACGCTGACCAGCAACCTGAATGAAGTCAGGACCACTTGCACGGATACCCTAACCAAACACACGGATGATCTGACCTCCTTGAATAATACATTGGCCAACATCCGTTTGGATTCTGTTTCTCTCAGGATGCAACAAGATATGATGAGGTCAAGGTTAGACACTGAAGTGGCCAACTTATCAGTAATTATGGAAGAAATGAAGTTGGTGGACTCCAAGCATGGTCAGCTCATCAAGAATTTTACAATACTACAAGGTAAGTGAAAATTCTGACTTTGTATCGGCTATTTATTGCTGCATATTAACCAATTACCCTAAAACTTGGCAGCTCAGAATAACAAACGTTTATTGTCTCATAGTTTCTGTGTATTGGGACTTAAGGAACAGCTTAGCTGAGTGGTTCTAGCTCAGAATCTCTCGTGAGGTTGCAGTCAAGATATCAGCCAGGGCTGCAGTCATCTGAAGGCTTGACTCGGGCTGGAGGATGTGCATCTAAGATGGCTTATTCACATGGCTATTGGCAGGTTTTCAGTTCCTTGTTGGCTGTTCACAGGAGGCCTCAGTTCCTCACTGTGTAGAATCACTTTCGTATCCTCACAACATGGCAACCGGCTGTCTTCAGAGCAAGTGATATAGGACAGCAAGGGAGAGGCCAGAATGCCCTTTATGACCTAGCCTTGGAAGTGACACACCATAGCTTCCATCATATTCAAAGAAGTCATTAAGGGGAGGAGAACTTAGGGTCCACATCTTAAAGAAAGGAGTAACTAAGAATTTGTGGATACTGCTCAAAGGTACTTAAATAACTATCTGTTGAATGAAAGATTGGTTAATTTGGATTTCCCAGGGCCTGAGTTATTTCAGTGGCCCTGTGAATTGGGCTACTTTGAAGGTAGACCAATTCTTTATGTCATAAAGTTACCATTAAGGGATTCCTGTTTCCAAGTGTCATGAGTAGACATGTGGTTGGCCATCACAGTAACCTGTAAGGCCAAAGAGGAGGGAAACAACATGACCTGCATATAAAATCTGAGTTTTGTGCTTGTCCAGGTCATCCATATCTATTGAAGGTCCTTGGATTAGATTGTCTACTTTTGAAGATTTGCAGCAACCATATAGTAATAGTGGAGCCCTAGTGATGCAGTGGTTAAGTGTTCCACTGCTAACCAAAAGGTTGGCAGTTTGAATTCACCAGTCTCTGGCCACCCCAGAGTGAGCCCAGGAGGTCAGGATGTTTGGATTTTATTCTAAGTGTGACGGGGAGGTTTTAAGCAGGGCGGTGACGTGACCTGACTTATATTTTTAAAAGGTCACTCTGGGTGCTAGAAGGAGAGTAGATTAAGGAAGCAAGCGTGGAGGTAGGGAGTCCAGTGAGAGGCCAGAAGCAGTCAGTGGTGACTTGGAATGGAATAGTAGCTGTAGAGACAAAAGAAGGGGATGGATTCAGGAGGGGTGCAGGAGGAAGAATCAAGAGCAGCCTGCCCTTACCCCAGGCAGGCTTTAGAAGGCCTGTCTGCTCCGGGCCTGTTTAGAAGGTCCTGCCTAGCCTCCTCCCACCATGTCCTTCCTCACAGGGTCAAGGGCTGTACAAATTTGGAGTCCATGCTGGACCCTGGAGTTCCCCATCCAAAGTGTCCAAGACCTGAAAGAGCAGTCAGAAGGCATCCTTGTGTTGTAGGGGGTGGTGTGGACAGAAATCCAGCAGAGGGTGGGGAGCCGGTATGTATGCAGCTGGACAGGACTTGCTGGTTGGTCAGCTGTGGGGCGTGAGGGAAAGAGAAGAACTGGAATGTCTTGTAGGTTTTTAGCTTGAGCAGCTAGGTGGATGGCTGTATAGACTGGAGGGAGATAGAGAAAAAGAGTCCAGTTTAGACATGTTAAGTCGGAGGTGTCTCTGAGAAATGAGGGTCCCGACTCAATGTTTCTGAATCGCCTCAGAGCTTGGTTTCTGAGTGATACGTTCTTTTCACATACCCAAAAAAACCCAAACCCGCTGTCGTCAAGTTGATTCCAACTCATAGCCACCCTAGAGGACAGAGTAGAACTGCCTCATAGAGTTTCCAAGGAGCGCCTGGCAGATTTGAACTGCCAACCTCTTGGTTAACAGTTGTAGCACTTAACCACTACGCCACCAGGGTTTCCTCTTTTCACATAGGCTTTCCCATATCACATTTATCCCTTGTCTTATTAACTGCACTTTCTGTAAGTTGATCTGACAGGCTTCTCAAGCCAGCCAAGTATTACTGCCTTCAATTCAGTCTAATCATGGCTGCCTCCGGGCTTGGAATTGTTGTTGTTAGTTTTTGTCAAGTAGATTCCAACTCATGGCGACCCCATGCATACAGGGTAGAATTACGCTCCATAGGGTTTTCACAGATGTGACCTTTCAGAAGCAGGTCGCCAGGGCCGTCTGCCGAGGCCCCTGTAGGTGGGTTTGAACAGCCAACCGTTCGGCGAGTAGTCAAGAACTCAACCATTTGTGCTACCCAGGGACTCCCAGACTGTGAATACCACAGGGCATTCTGAGAGAACAGAAGGCTGAGGGGAGGGAACTCCATTTCTGAGTGCAAGTGTTCCCTGCCATATTTCTTGATCTCTTTCCTCTTTTTGGAAGTGAAAAGTAGCTTTCCTCTTTCTATATATACAGATCTCATCCTGGGGGTGGGGAAAAGGTGGGATAGAGCAGGATGGAGCAGAATTGCATTACAGTTGGCTTATGTTGGGCTTGTCTCTACAAGTTCAAAATACTCCCCCAGTTTCCAGGAAATTCTTATTTTCTCTCACTTAATGAACTCTAATGCCAACAGTACAGTTGAGCCACATAAGACAGTTGCCTCATTAAGAAGTGAAAGCTGAAGCTTCCCAGAACCTAGATGATCATGGAAACGAATATTAAGTAATGTGTTGGATCCTTGCAGCAGCTATCTCTATACCTATAAACCAAAACCTTATTAACAAAGCCTTATATTTCTGGTTACAAATAACATAAAGATTTTTATCCTAATTATGTACATGGAGGACTTTTGCAGCAGCTATCTCTATACCCATAAACCAAAACCTTATTAACAAAGCCTTATATTTCTGGTTACAAATAACATAAAGATTTTTATCCTAATTATGTACCTGGAGGACTTCATATCTCATAGCACACACCCTTGAGTGGGAAGTTCGCCTTACAGCCTGCTGCTATTTCTCCTCAAGCTGATGAGAGAATAAGCCCTGCTTTTTTTTTTTTCCTTAGTACAGCCAGAGGTTTTACTTCATCTGCTTTTCAGAGAGAAGCATAAGGGAGTAAGAACTAAAGCCATGGAATCGCACAAACCTGAGTACAAATACCAAGTTCCTCATCCGCTCCGTGCCTCAGTTTCCTCATCTGTGGCTACTTTTAAAGTTTCGAGGACTCAATTTAAAAAAAAAAAAAAAAAAACCGGTTGCCACTGAGTTGATTCTGACACAGTGACCCTATAGGATAGGGTAGAACTGCCCCATAGGGTTTCTAAGGCTGTAATCTCTATGGAAACAGACTGCCACATCTTTCTCCCTTGGAGTAGCTGATGGGTTCGACTGCTGACATTTTGGTTTGCAGCTAAGCACTTAACCACCGCACCACCAGGGCTTCTTGATGACTCAGTGAGATAATGTAATAGAACATTTAATGAAGCACCTCACCTGGGGTTAGCCAATATTAATGTCCAAATGTGAGTAAGTTCTGTTCCTGTCACAGAGTTCCTTGCTGTAGTTCCAGCCATTACGCTGCAGGGAAAAACAACACAGAACTTCATGTGCACAAAGAATAAAATTATACAGTGGAGTTAGGGCAGATTTGGGTCCAAAAGTCCTTACTGATATTTTTAGGGTGCCCAGCCCTGGAGATGAATCAGATTCAAGTGCTGCCCCCGGCTCATTTTTTCAGTCAACATTTATTGAGTGCTTTATGCCAGTCAGGTCCTTGGGTAGTACATAAGGTTTGTGCTTGGCTACTAATTGAAAGGTTGACAGTTCAGACTTACCCAGTGGCATCACAGAAGACAGGCCTGGCGATCTGCTTCAGTAAAGATTACAGCCATGAAAATCCCATGGAGCAGTGCTATTCTGTAACACATGGGGTCACCAGGAGTCAGAATCAACTCAGTGGCTACAGGTTTGGATGTTTTTTGGTTTATGTACCAGCCACACTGCTAGGCACTTGTGTAAACTGTCTATTTTCATTGCTACTTTTCCTTAAGGTGGAAGTTATTAGGAGCCCCCATTTACGGGGGAGAAAACAGAGGCACAGAGAGCCCAAGTAATTTATCCAATATCAAACAGCTAGTAAGTGGCAGACAAGTGTTAAACTTAGGTCTGTCTGGTTCCTAAGCCCAGGCTTCCGCCACATCACCCTCATGCCTTAATGATGGTTTAGGAGGAACAGATAACATTTTTGGAGAGGTCGAGATGACAGAGTTTGTTTTCAGGAGAGCAGTCAAAGTTCAATAAGTGATTGACTTTGAGCTGGACCTTGAGAGGTGAGTAGGAAGGCTGAAACGACAGGCAACCAAGTGTTATGAATTGAACTGTGTTCCCCAAAAATACGTATCAACTTGGCTAGGCCATGATTCCCAATATTGTGTGACTATACACCATTTTGTCATCTGATGTGATTTTCCTGTGTTGTAAATCCTACCTGTATGATGTTAATGAGGCAGGATTAGAGGCAATTATGTTAATGAGGCAGGACTCAGTCTGCAAGATTAGGTTGTGTTTTGAGTCAATCTCTTTTGAGATATAAAAGAAGTGAGCAAAGAGACAGGGGGTCTTCATACCACCAAGAAAGTACTGTCAGGAGCAGAGCTTGTCCTTTGGACCCTGGGTCCCTGTACCAAGAAGCTCCTAGTCCAGGGGAAGATTGATGACAAGGACCTTCCTCTAGAACCAAAAGAGAAAGCTTTCCCCTGGAGCTGACACCCTGAATTTGGACTTCTAAACTACTAGACTGTGAGAGGAATAAACTTCTGTTGAAGCCATCCATTTGTGGAATTTCTGTTACAGCAGCACTAGATAACTAAGACACTAAGCAAAGTAGATCAAGCAAGAGACCTCGGTTCTTCCCATTGTAGACCCCACCCTCCCGCCCCGATTCACTCCTCCAAACAAGACTGCATGTCTCAGGGTCCTTGAGAGCCAGCATTAGAATTATCCAGCCCATAGCCAGATGTTGAGAAACAGGTGGTTTAAATATACACTTCTCTGTGGACAATCAGATAGGCACTTCCATGGCCTTCCAGAAACCTGACAACCTAAAACTTGGGGTCAAAATCAAATGATTAATTCTACTCCTGGGTATAAACCCGAAAGAATTGAAAGCAGGGATGCAAACGGATACTTGTACACCAATGTCCATTGCAGCATTATTTACCATAGCCAAAAGGTAGAAACGACTCAAGTGTCTATCAACAGATGAATGGATAAATCAATTGTAATATACCCATACAGTGGAATATTATTCACCCATAAAGAAGTCCTGATACATGCTATGACATTGATGAACCTTGAGTGACATAAGTTCTGAGTGAAGTAAGTCACACACAGAGGTACAAGTATTGTATGGTCCCGCTTATATGAAATATCTAGATAGGCAAATACATAGAGACAAAGTAGATTCGTGGTTACCAGGGGCTTAGGGGAGGAGAAACTGGGGAGTTATTACTTAAGGGATACTGAGTTTTCATTTGGGGTGATGAAAAACTTGAAAATGAATAGTGGTGATGGTTATACACCATGGTGAATGTAATGTCACTGAATTGCGCACTTAAAAATGGTTAAAATGGCTAAATTTTTGTTTATAGATATTTTGCCACAATAAACTTTTTTTTAAAAAAATAATCACATGAATAACAAGAAGAGTTAAAGTGGTTTCTGAACTTTCTGTTTAGCACCAGCAGTTTTGCTGGAAAACAAATTTGAAATCTTATCTCAGGCTTAGGACACAGCAGGGCTGGCACCTCTCGATGCCGGCAGCTTGGTTGCCAGAGCAACACAGTGGTTTAAAGTCTTCTGCCCTCTTTGAACAGCTTCTTTAGAGGATTCAATGTTTCAAAGTCCCAAAGCTCTGGAGTCTGGAGACATGGGGAGGTGTCTTTGCTGGCAATGCAAACACAGAGCCACTCAGAGTTCTGTTACTGGTCAATATTCAGGCATTTCTGGAGCTGGTGAGGGTATCCTAGCATTCAGAATCCTGAGTCAGGAAACTGCCCACTTGGCCTTGACGTTTCGTTAAAATTTCAGCCAGTTTGAAATCAAATCTCCAGTCACTTTGGAGTTCTCTATGGGACTTCACATGTGCCTCCTCATGGAGTGGTACTGTTTTCTCCACTCTGAATTCAAGCTGTTACCGCACATGCTCGTAAATACTCTCACGTCGTTTATTTCATTGTTTTGCCTTTAAGGCACTAAATGTGGCTTATATTTTATTTCATTATATTTTCACTTCCACAACTGCCCAATAAAAGATTCAAGTAAGACCTAAATGCCTGAGATGATCCAGATGTTACTAAGCGATATCAGCATCCCAGGTCCTAGAGGAAAATATACCCTGGGCGTTAATAATCTCCTTATGAGGATCCAGTGCTGACTTTTAAAGTGGTTTTAGCCATTTTTTCTTACCTGTTGCCATCAAATGGATTCAAACTCATAGCGATCCAATAGGACAGAGTAGAACTACCTCATGGGGTTTCTAAGGCATGGCTGGTGGATTCAAACTGCTGATCTTTTGCTTAGCAGCCTGAGCTCTTAACCACTGTGCCACCACGGCCCCCATTTTTTCTTAGTGATTTTAAAAAGAAAAAAATATAATAAATTTCTAGCCCCATGTTAATGAGCAAAGCACATTGTATGTATCCCCTCACTATAAGACATATAAAATACATTTTCACTTAAGCTGGCATCAGAAGGAAGAGAGTGCAGCTTCCTTCTGTAGTTCTGTGATGGGTTTCAGCAGGCTGAGGCAGCTGCAGGTGAAGACACGGAGACATGTTTTCTGCCAGGAGTTTATCCACAGCCATGAATATTAAAAATTATTTAGAGAAAGACAAATATCCTATTTGTAATGGATTTAGTGCTTCAAATGGAAAATTCCATTTTTATACTAATCTAGCTTGGAAATCAATTGCAAGTGAGAATTTAGACCTTTATTAAAGGCAAAACCTTGGACCATCTCCCAATATCTACCCTCTTCCTTCACAAGATCTGGAAATTAGCATCAGCTGGTATCTTGTACTGACTGTGGGATCCACATTGTGATACCATTCTTTAAAAGAAACCATGACTTATGGGTGGATTGGGTTGGGGAATTCAAGGACCACTTTCAGTTCAGTGGGAAATAGCTGAACACCATAAACTAAGATTAGTGAAAAGCTGTCACCCCAGGAAAAGAGATGCTGGATTCATGTCGTAAGAGGGAGTGTTGTGTATCTTTGGAATTCTGTCAGAAATCAGAGAAAGGTGATATAGAAGAACTATAATTCCCTACCACTTCCATCTGTCCAACCAGGGAGATAAGCCCCGAACGGTTAACCTTATTTTAATGCAAATAACACGTGCCTTTGTTTGTTTGCTAACCATGTCCTCCCCCCATGAGGTATTTTCATAAGCACACTATGCTGATTTTTTTTACAGCAACATATTAAAAAAATTTTTTTTGGTGTAGCAGCACTTACGAAAATATCTCACAGGGGGAGGGCTCAGCTGGCAAACAAACGTAGAAGGCACATGTTTTTTGTGTAAAACTATGGTACTGTTTCATGCCACAGGACAACTCATTTCCCATAACTTGCAAGTATAGCACCAACCTCAGATTTGAGTAATTACTGGCAAAATTCATAAAGAGAATAAAGATAAAAAATTTGTAAAGCACTTGACTTCCTCAACAGACCATTATTTGGATTTCTTAAGGTTACACATAGAACACAAATGAAACAAATAGTTGAAAAGAAAAGTTACTTTTATTATTATTTTTAGCTGTTATTCCAAATAAACTAGAGTATGTTTTGTTGCAACCTATTGTCACTGTTTCTCTAGAACCTTCCATAATGCTACATCCATTGTGCCACCTTATCCACTACTGATCTCTAGAACACTATTTCTCAATTACACAAAGGAACCAAATTTTTTTTTTTAAAGAGATCAATCCGGCAGTGAAAAGTCACCTTCCCTGTCTTTACTAAATGGCCTAGGCTATTTAATGACCCTCCCCAGTCTAAATAGAAAAAAACTCAGATTGTGGACAAGTAGACACACTGGGTCAATTCTTAAGTGTCAGTAGAGTAAGGAGAAACAGAGCTCTCCATACTTGTTCCATAGCAGCATCCAGGGTCAACCTGATAATGGAGATTGACTGGAGAGGTGCCTCTTGACATAATGTGACAGGCACCAGGCAGGTCACCGTGCCCCCAAATCTCTCCCTTTTGATCTCTACGAAGGCCCAAAATGTTAGCATTAGAGCACTGGGCCTTTGTAACAGGGATACACATTTATTTGGTAAACATTTACTGAATAATGAATATGTGTCAGATACCACTAAGTGCTGGATAGGGAAGGATCCTCAATGGAACAGACAAACAACGACTAAAGAATGAGAGAAGGAGGAAAAGCCTCCATCTAGGATGCCATGGGAAAACTACCCAGTGGTTGAATAGAAAGTTACAGATGGATAAGGCAGAGGAGGATGGAATCTATGCTTGAGGCCAGGTCAGTAAGAGTCTTGATTCCAGACTGATTAAGTTTTTTTTTTTTCTAGTGATTAAGTAGGTGCTGAATATTCTTGAGCAAGTGGAGATCAGAGCTGTGCTTAAGGAAGACAAATGTGGAAAGATGCAGAGAGGAATGAATGGCGAGGGATCCGTAGGAAGATCAATTAAGAGGGAAGAAGGAGGAAGAGGGGACCCCACACTTGGTGACTGTAGTCATGGAAGGGAAGGGACGACAGTGATGATCTGGGATAAGGGCATAAACAGAAAGAGATGGTCAGTTCAGCTGTAGACGTGCGAGGTTGGAGGTGCAGGTAGGACGTCCCAGACAAATGGACTGTCTGACTAGCAGAGCCCAGGAGAGCTGAAGTTAGGAGGAGCCAACAGGAGCTGGTGGATGGCAGCAAATGAGATGGGTTCAGGAAGAGAGTGCTTCATCCCAAAGTCTCCCATGTCTCCAATTTATGAAGTAGGTAACCCTGAAAGGAACACATTAAGCTAGTCCTAACTCTTAGCATGGACTCCCTGGGTGGTGCAAATGGTTAACGTGCTCAGCTGCTAACCAAAAGGTTGGAGGTTTGAGTCTACCCGAGGCTCCTCAGAAGAAAGGCTTGGAAATCTACTTCCAAAAACATCAGCCATTGAAAACCCTGTGGAGCACAGCTCTATTTTGACCCACATGGGGTTGCCATGAGTCAGAGTCTAATGAAGGCAACTGGTTTGGTTTAACCATTAGCATAAAATCTCTTCCAGCTCAGTAGAGGGTCCTGCCAGTATCAGTGAGCTAAGTCCAGAGTCCAGATTCCTGCCAAGAGAGAACAGACCTGGATGGGCTAGATTTGGGGCCATGGAGAGTAGGCTTATATGGTGGAGATCCCTCTACAGAGGTGGGAAGGGTTGCTTCACAGTCTTGTCCAAAGGGGCCAGGTGTAGCAGGGATTAAAAAAAAAATAAGTAGGGTGGATGCCTACCCATCCTTTGTCTCTCAGCCCCCTCAGCACAGGCCTTCTCTCAGGCTCCTCTTGGCCGTGCATGACCCTCTCAGCCGTGCAGGCCTCTCCATTGATAACTGACCCAGCTCATAGTCAATGTAGCAATTTTGTTCAGCTTTTTTAGCTGCATTCCTAACAGCAGGGTTCTGCTGTCACCACCAACTCTGCTGCAGGGCCCCTTCCAGGCCTCTCGTTGTCTTCAGTGTTATAGCCCTTGTCCTGTGTTACAGCTCTTTTAGGAAACTGCTCACCTCCTCTCTCTCTGCTTCTCTCTTCTTGCCTCTTTTGTCTTTTCTCCCTTCTGCTTCTTTCTTCCTTCTTTCTGTCTTCAAACCCCTGTGGGGTTGGCTGCATATATAAGCAAACTCCGGGTCAATTTCAAGGCACGCCCCTCCCACCAGGGCCACGAACTGACCAGTCCCCTCTCTGTAGAAGGTTATACATACATACCTATTGCTGTCAAGTCAGTTCCAACTCATAGTGACCCTACAGGACAGAGCAGAACTGCCCCACAGGGTTTCCAAGGCTGTACATCTCTACAGAAGCACACTGCCCCATCTTTCTCCCACAGAAGCTGGCAGGTTCAAACCACTAACCTTTTGGTTAGCAGGGCTTAACCATTGCATCACCAGGGCTCCTGGTAGGCTATAGTCACTTCAGTTGCATAGGTATATTGATCTGTCCCTGCAAGGGGCATAAAATAGACCAATCAGAGCGCAGGCTACAGCCCAGGGCCAGACAAAAAGTGTGAAACCATCAAGTTGTTTACAGCTTGCCCAGGAAATGTCAGTCAACCTGGACAAAAGTAACAAACCCTTTGTGGTAAAAAACTAGGGCAAAGGTAACCTCAGGCTAGGGGAAAAAAAATCTCTGAAGCTGTTTTTTTCAAAGAACCAAGACAAAAGGCCACATAAAGGAACTCATTTTACCACATCCTTGAGGCTTAGGCAGAAAAAGGGTATAGTGTTTTTTTTTTTTTTTTCTTCCCTGACAATAAGTTAGATAGTCTACCTAATTTTTTTCTCTAGCCCACCTTCCCTTTTTTTATTATTAGACTAACAAACCAGAAAGTTTGCACACCCGTTTACTATGGGCACTAGGCCCTACCTAGCTTTCCCACAAGCGCCTCCAGTCCCTCTGAGCTGATTCCTGGAGATAGGGGCTCAGCCCTCAGGACAGCAGTGTCCCCGCAGCACTGGTGGGGGGCAGGAATGCAAGATGTGATGCAACAGAGAGGGAGGAGTTGACAGACTAGTGCCTGTCAATACCTGATCGTATTTTTTATCCTAGTTTAGCTCTGTACCCCACAACTCCTTACATGGTGCTTGTCCTATAAGAGGTTGTTACTTAATAGTGGTCAAATTAATGAAGAGGAAATAAGCAGAGGGAATCCTGATCCCAACTTGCACAGCCTTTGTGATGGTAACAAGGTGGCCCAGATGACTCAGAGCCAGGGAGCCCCAAGTGGACGGTGGAAGTCATGTGGATGTTGAGGATGGGCGGCACTGCCAGTGTTAACATGCAGATGTCTCTCCCGCGAAATGCCAATGGGATGTAAAAAGCTGTGCATCACTGAGATACGTTCTGAATGCTTGAAGCTGGAGGGACAAGCTCATTACAGCAACAGTATGGTAAAACAATAATCAATCCTTAGTGTCTATATTTTGTACGTCCAGATTTTTTTTAATTGGAGATTTTATAAGATAAACTCATCAGACAGTGTCACTCACAGTGGACGTCATATTTATGTCATTTACATTTCTTCCCATTTTAGGTCCTCCTGGCCCCAGGGGTCCCAAAGGTGACAGAGGATCCCAGGGACCCCCTGGCCCAACTGGCAACAAAGGACAGAAAGGAGAGAAGGGGGAGCCTGGTCCGCCAGGCCCAGCTGGCGAGAGAGGCCCAGTCGGACCTGCCGGCCCCCCTGGAGAGCGCGGCGGGAAAGGCTCCAAGGGCTCACAGGGCCCCAAAGGGTCCCGCGGGTCCCCCGGGAAGCCCGGCCCCCAGGGCCCCAGTGGGGATCCAGGCCCCCCAGGCCCACCAGGCAAGGACGGACTCCCTGGCCCCCAGGGCCCTCCTGGTTTCCAGGGCCTGCAGGGCACCGTGGGGGAGCCTGGGGTGCCTGGACCCAGAGGACTGCCAGGCTTGCCGGGGGTGCCTGGTCTGCCCGGCCCTAAAGGTCCCCCTGGCCCTCCAGGCCCAGCAGGTGCAGCCGTGCCCCTGGCCCTGCAGAACGAGCCAACCTCGGCACCAGAAGCCAATGGTAAGTCTGAGCTCCCCCTCACGCTGGGTGGGCAAGGCCCACAGCATGCGCCCCCCACATGCACACCCTCTGTGGCTCCACTTACTTGGCAGCGAAAACCTGGGGCAGGGCAGGCACGCAGACCCTGCTGCTTTCCCAGGCCCTGGCCTGCGGCCTCACCCAGGCGCATGTGATGCTTTGTCTAATCACCATCAGGTTCTCCAGCACACATTTGTCTAGCCACTTAGGCCCTCAGAAGACTACCTTGTCCCAAACATTTCCTTCATGGCAGCCTGAGGCTGACCCTCCTGTCCCTTTTATGCACTCAAACCTGGGGAGGGACTGCTCCCTGGTGAACCCCTGTTACTGACACCCAGATCTGATTTCTTTTTGAGAAGGCATTAGTGTGTCTCAATGCCTTTGATAAGTAAACTTTTGGCAAAACTCTCCACATTTTTTTAGCGACCAAGCCTATTATTCTCTCCTTTGACCCAAGCTCGATTCCACCTGTCCCCTTCCATAGGACCCAGCTTCTCTCTGCTGCCCCTGGAGCACACTTTTGGGTCTAGGCTCTCACATCTCGTTGTTTATGGGTTCCATATGATTCCAGATGACACTGAACATCTGTGTCTGCCCCGCTTTCTGTTGTCTTTGTTGTTGTTTCTGTTATTTCTGTCATTGTAAAGACTAATCCAGATGCAGGGGAACAAAGACCCAGTCACAGATATTTTCCAGATTTTGTGGTTTTAACTACTGTGTGCTCTGCACTTCATTTCTCTGTGCTGGTCTCTGCTCCTAGCAGGCAGTGGACTTCAGCCACAGGCTGCACACACAGACGCAGGGGCTGCTGTCTGCCTGTGAGTAAAGCAGGGCCATTGCTTTTAGCCATATCTGAAGAAAGCCATGGTGCTTTGGGCATATTTTTAATCAGTGCTTTAAATCTTTGTATCACTAGGTTGCCTTCCTCACTGGAAGAACTTCACAGACAAATGCTACTACTTTTCGGTTGAGAAAGAAATTTTTGATGATGCCAAACTTTTTTGTGAAGACAAGTCTTCGCATCTCGTCTACATAAACACGAGAGAGGAACAGGTATGTTTGCGGCATACTTTGTTTGTGGAAAACTATAATTTAAGGATAGTTTACATCTGGAAATCGCGTGATTACTGGGGACTCAAAGACATCAAGACTTCGTGTTCACAGAAACATTCCCAGAAGGGTCCATTATGGAGATTTGGGGGATATCCAGTGACTAGGGGCATGCATGGCATGGAAATTATGTCCTCATGCTTCCACCTGAAACATACTGCTCATCGAGCCTGGAGATGCATGGCTCCTCCCAGTGGCTGCTGGGAGAGCAGGCGCACAGAAAAGAAGCCTATAGGTAAGTACCAGGTACCTGCAGAGAGCAAAGCAAGAGGCGTGACACCACAGGGGTGGGGTGGGATGCAAGGGACCAGACATGTGGCCCCAGCAGGGTCAGAAAGAGCAGAGAAGGCTGTAGGGGCAGAGCCCACCCATGATAATGACAGTGACCACTCACTAGGCACTGCCCATGGGTGGTGCAAATGGCTAACACGCTTGGCTGCTAACCAAAAGGTTGGAGGTTTGAGACCTCCCAGAGGCACTGGGGAAGAAAGGACTGATGATCTGTTTCCAAAAAATCAACCATTGACAACCCTCTGGAGAAGCTCTACCCTGACACACGTGGGGTTGCTATGAGTCAGAATCAATGCAATGACAACTGGTTATGTACCAGGCACTCTGTGAGGGGTTTTCTCATTTAAACCTCTCAACAACTCTAGAACACAGATATTATTATCCCCATTTTACAGATAAGAAAACAGAGGCCCAGCAAAATTTAAGTGATTAACTCATGGCACAATAAGCAAATGCAGAGCTGAAACTGAAGTCCATTTAGTAACAATGCCAGTGCTCCTTCTTGAGTGCCACAATCTCCCAGTGGCCGTCTTCTTCTTTAAGGATTTCCAGGAGATAAAGCCCTGGAAACAAGATGTTTCCCACAGTAACTGACCAGGAATGAACACACAGAGGACAGTGGTCAGGCACCTGGCTGTAGAATATTCAGACTTGGGTCCAATCCCAACTCAACCACTTAAACTATCTTTGTTAAAAAACTAGTTGCTATCATTGAGTCAACTCCGACTCATGGTACATATGTCAGAGTAGAACTAACATATGTAGAACTGACAGAGTAGAACTATAGGGTTTTCAGTGGCTGGTTTTTCAGACATTGCCAGGTGTTTCTTCAAGGCACCTCTGGGTAGACTCAAACCTCCAACCTTCCCTTTAACCATTTGTACCACCTATTATTTTTGTTATCTAGATTGTCATGAGGATCGAAAGGCACAATACATGCAACACACTTGGTATAGTACCCGGCACAGAGTAAGAGCTCCATAAAACCAAAAAAAAAAAAAAAACCCATTGCCATTGAGTCAATTCTGACTCATGGTAACTCTATAGGACAGAGTAGAACTGCCCCATAGGGTTTCTAAGGAGCAGCTGGGAGATTCAAACTGACGCCCTTTTGATTAGGAGCCAGGCTCTTAGCCACTGCGCCACCAGGGCTCCCCAAAAGCTCCATAGTGACATGGTAATTACTATTAACACAGGAGGGATGCGTGGTGACTTGGAAATGAAGCCCAGTGGAATTCATTGAGCTGTCTAGGGGATTTAGAGGAGGAAGAGCACCACTTCAACATCACTTATAAATTTAAGAGGAGAAAGCGCCAGAGCCCCCAAAACAGTGCAAAACAAGAGCAGTGAGAAAGAGGACAGCAGGAATGGTGTCCATGTTCTAACGAATGTTATCTCTTAAATTGTCCTTTTTCCCA
This sequence comes from Loxodonta africana, assembly GCF_030014295.1. Classification (NCBI taxonomy): domain Eukaryota; kingdom Metazoa; phylum Chordata; class Mammalia; order Proboscidea; family Elephantidae; genus Loxodonta; species Loxodonta africana. Next base: position 89,585,313 of record NC_087352.1, on the reverse strand, counting down.
AATGTTAAAAAAAAAAAAAAAAAAGGTTCTTGGGACATCTGTTCCCCGTAATAATAATGTACCTTCACTAATTTATTTTTCAGCAATGGATAAAAAAGCAGATAGTGGGGAAAGATAGCCACTGGATTGGCCTCACGGACTCAGAGCATGAAAATGACTGGAAGTGGCTAGACGGGACGTCTCCAGAGTATAAGTAAGCACTGGGGTCGTGCACTGCTTGCACTGGGGGACACGCTGCTTACTTTGCACCTCTCGCCGACACCCTACAGTGTCTTCCTTAATGACCTAATGTCCTAGGCACCGCTCTCACACTGAGGCTTGCGAGTACCAGTACATAGTTTTGAGTTCTGTGTAGGGAAATCACAGTTGAGTATCATATGCCATAAAGTAGGTTTTTGGTTTTGTTTTTGTGGAATGAAATTTTTTCATTTCAAAGAAAAGAATAAGAGATTCCTAAAAATACACAGTAGGGTACTTCTGGCCAAGGCATTTTCTTTAAAAGCTACTATGAAGGATAATTCATTGCTGTCGAGTTGATTCTGACTCATAGCCACCCTATAGGACAGAGTAGAACTGCCCCATAGGATTTCCAAAGAGCAACTCCGGCCCTTAACCAGCCCTGGTGGCACAGTGGTTAAGAGCTTGGCTGCTAAGCAAAAGGTTAGCAGTTCAAATCCACCAGCTGCTCCTTGGAAACACTGTGGGGCAGATCTACTCTGTCTTTTAGGGTCACTATAAGTTGAAATCGACTCAGTGGCAATGGGTATGAAGGATAACAGGGCCCTGACAGCCTCAGGCACAGGCAGAGTTTACCCCTGCAGTGTTTCTGAGAATCCCTGGGAGTTTCCTTCAGGATGGTACAGCCAATGCCCCAGTTCCTGCTCAGCTTCTGGCCAGGGTATGATTTCGAGCTACAGGTTTATGACCCTTCTACAAACTGGATGTCTGAGTGGACCACAAACAAAGCTGCATTGAGATAACCATCTCCTGAATGTGTTAATAAGTCCTGGAAATCAGATGGGACCGAGTTCTAGAAAAGCAACAATGAAGAATGGAAATAATTGGTATCATGGATCACAGGGGCACAGAGTCTCCATGAGCCTCTTCCCTAATCCCGTCTGTCTCCTGAGGCTGCTGTAAATGCTCCAGAGTGGGTGGCTTTAAAGAACAGAAATTTATTGTCTCACAGTTCTGGAGCCTCGACGTCCAGATCACCACGTCAGCAGGGCCCTGCTCTCTCTGAAGGCTGGAGGGGAAGAGTCTTCCTCGTCTCTTCCAGCTTCTAGTGGCCCCAGGCATTTCTTAGGTTGCAGACACATCTTCACACAGCATCTGTCTGTCTTCCTCCATGTGTCTCTGTCTGTTCTCCTCTTTTAAAAGACACCACTCAGAAGGGATGAGGACCTAACCTTCACCAGTGTAACCTCATTAACTTCACTGATAACACCCTCAAAGAAAGACTCTGTTTCCAAATAAGGTACAAGGGCTGGGGCTTCAACATATCTTTTTGGAGGACTTAATTCAATCCATAATATTACCTCAGGGTCTCAAGATGACTAGACTGTACCAATTTGAATTTCACTTCTTCCTATTCCTGCTTTGCCTCTGGTGAATGTAAAAATATGCCCCCAAAATGCCCCAAATTGAGCAGAATGTATACAAGTCCACTTCTGAATAGCCCTCAGTGTACTGGACATAGAGAAGCAGGCCCTGCAGTGCGGCCTTGGAAAGAATTTTTTGAACATGGCCAGAGACCTGCAGAGGGCAAGCAGCTTACTCTCAGGTGCTGTTCCCAGCCCTGGGACAGAAAACGTGGTACTTCAGGTCTAAGACAGTCTCATGATGTGGAGGCATAGGTCTGTATCTGCCCAGGAGCTGGGTGTAGGGATCCAGAGATGATAGAGAGGTCAGATGGGGTTTTAGACAGGTTTCTGTGTGCATGTGTGCGCTGTGCGCGTGGGTAGGCAAACAGGCGAATGTGTACATTCACATCCTCAGTTTGAAGAGCGTGATTAGAGGATGTAGGTGAAAACCTGATTAAGGTCATCTCATAAAAAAAACAATGGCCAAACATTGATGGGAAACTTGAATATTTTAGATCTGCTCCACGGGTGAGCTCAGACTGCCCCACAGGCAAGGGGGTACGTGCCCGCTGATCTGACGGGTACTGTTCTCTCTGTGCTTTTTCTTGGGAGAGGAGGCTGCACCCAGCTGGCACCTTGGGGATTTGCCTGAGCTACCCCAAGGAGAGGCCCAGCACGGCAGGGATGTCCCTCCAGAGAACAGTTGTGAGTTAGCTTCTAAAATAGGAATAGCAGAGGGTCAGAGGTGGGGGTGACCAGCAGAGATTATCAAAAGAAAAGGTGAATCTGTTTCTTTCATAGTCAAGAGTGTTAAGATCTTTTTTATAAGCAAGGCAGCTAAAAAATAAACAAATAAAAGCAGTCTGCTCCACTTTTCTTAAATGCAAACAAGGTCTGGGTTAGACTCACTGAGAAATCCAATCGTAAGCCTTCCTCCAAGAAAACACTGTGCTGGCCCATATGGGATGGATTGAGCCGGAACATCGTTGTCTGTGCCAGCTCTCCCAAGATGAAATTCTCTTCCTCTTCCCGGGGCTCCAGCAAGAATTACGGGATATGATTTTAGAGGAGCATGCCAGCAGTGGGACCCTGAGACCTGGGACCCTGAGGAGGACTGAATCAAAAGACGCCTTATTTGGAACAGAGTCCGAAGACACAGCCACTCCCTCCAAGCTCCCCCCAGAGCCGTGGCTTGTGCACCCAACCACAGTACCAACCCTGCATCTTGTCTTCCACAGAAAGGAACACACATCATGTCCAAAACTCCAGGATCAAATTTTAAAAGCAAGAATAAATTAGGCAGACATGTTATGAGGACTTATAACTGAAGGCTAATTTAATTTGACATATAGTAATAAACATGACACAAACTAGACAAAGAGCCAATGCAGGCACATGGAGAGAGCACAGGTTCCAGGGCCAGTGAGATTTGGGTTTGAGCCCTTGACCCAGCTCTGAACAGCTGTGTGGCTTGGTGGGAGTTATTCACCACGCGAAATCTTCACACGCTCGCCAACGAAATGGGTATCACCAAAGTCCCTACCTCAGTGCTGTGAAAATTAAATGAGACAATATATACATGAAGCATTTACTACAGTGCCCGACTCATGGGAGGCACTTGAGAAATGTCACATCCTAGTATTCCTATTGGAAACCCTATCGGCGTAGTGGTTAAGTGCTACAGATGCTAACCAAAAAGTTGGCAGTTCGAATCCACCAGGCACTCCTTGGAAACTCTATGGGGCAGTTCTACTCTGTCCTATAGGGTCGCTATGAATCGGAATCAACTCGACGGCACTGGGTTTGTTTTTTTTCTTTTTAGTATTCCTATTGGAGCCCTGGTGGCACTGTGGTTAGGAGCTTGGCTGCTAACCAAAAGGTTGACAGTTCGAATCCATCAGCCACTCCTTGGAAACTCTACAGGGCGGTTCTTCTCTGTCCTGTAGGGTTGCTATGAGTCAGAATCGACTCGATGGCAACAGGTCAGTTGGTTGGTAGTATCCCTGTTATTATCACCATTACTGTCACAATCATAAATAGTAACTGCAAGATAATAAACCAAAAAAATAAAACCAAACCTGTTGCTGTTAGGTCGATTCTGACTCATGGCAACCCCATGTGCTACAGAGTAGAACTGCTCCATAGGATTTTTTTGGCTGTTATCCTTACAGAAGCAGATTGCCAGGCCTTTGGGTTCGAACCACCAACCTTTAGTAGTCAAGTGCAAGTGCCACTGAGAGGCCTGCAGAATACTACAACCTAGCACTTACGTGTTTTACAGTGAACTGATGGAGAGGCCACACACGGGTCTCACAATAGGTTTGTAAAAACACAAGAAAAATATTCTCTGCCATGACCTAGGGCAGAGACCCAAGCAACGGGGACTGGACTTCAGGCTCCCAGAGGTCCCTACCAGTATAAATCTCCCCAAAAACTTCCCCACCTATTCAGACTCACCTTTGCCTTCCTCCTCTGTTCCTCTGCGGCCTCCAGGCATTGGCCCACCCACTTTCTTCCCACTGCCTCTGTGGTGGTTTCTGGAACTGGCCCCTCCTCATACCTTGCTGCATGAAGGTGACAGAGGAATTAAGTTTCACGGCTTTCCTCTGACCCTCTGTCACCAATACACAGCCCTTTTGAAATGTTTATGGTTTTTGTGGTTACTAATAAAAAATCCTCTAGGCGCTCCTTGGAAACTCTATGGGGCGGTTCTACTCTGTCTTATAGGATCGCTATGAGTTGGAATCGACTCGATGGCAGTGGGTTTAATAAAAAAGATATAGATAAGGGATCAAAGGTTCTCTCCCCTGACTCTTGTCCCGTCTCCTTCTTTATGCTAAAACCTGGTTGAGAAAGACAGTGCTTGGACAAGCAAACAAAAGGCAGCAGTGACGTGGAAGGGTCTTAGGGGCACCCAAGACGTGAACTAAGGTTTATCCACAATGAAGCATATGCCTGACCCAAAGAATCTTGTAGCAGTTTTTCCACTGAAGCAGGACAGGCCAGTTGGGGAAAGGACAGGCGTGAGTTATAATCTGCGATGAGCTCAGGGTGAGGTTCCTGACAAAGCTCCTGGGTATTTTTTATCCACAGAAAAATCAATTTTAAAAGAAAAACTGGGGGGCTGACACAGATTGCCAAGATTTCACTTGCCAATTAAAAAAACCCCAATAGTTCTTTCTCAGGAAAGACAGCTGGCCATCTTACACACACAACATACATACATACACACGCTCACACTGTCCTGATGTTTCTCAGTTCACCACAGACCTGTAAAAACTTCCTCCTGGGCCAGCACCAGTCCTCTCTTTGTGGATTGGCTTTATTCGCCCCCTTGGTAACATTTGGTAAATTATCGCTGAGTGTCTGCTGTGGGCCAGTCTTCATGCTGGCCTGGAGGATCTTGACTAGAGTGAGAAGTGTTGTCCTTGTCCTCATGTAATAAGTATGATTTCCAGGACCACATCACCATCAAGAGGCCACACAATCCTAAATGCATGTACAACAAATAGTACAGCTTCAAGTACATGAAAGAGAAACTGATAGAACAGAAAAAAGAAATGGCCAAATTCACAATTATACTTAGAGATTTCAACATTTTACTCTCAATAACCAATAGAACAAGTAGAAAAATCAATAGGAATGTAGTAGATTTAACACTGTCAACTAACTTGACTTAATTGATTTTGGAACATTTCACCCAATGAGCACAAATTTACATTCTTTTCAAGTGCATATGATACATTTACCAAGATAAACTACATGCTGTACCATAAAACAAGTCTCAATAAATTTAAAAGAGTTGAAATTATGTAGAGGATGTTCTCTGAGCACAACAGAATGAAATTAGAAATCAATAACAGAAAGATATCTGGAAAAGTCCCCAAATATTTGGCAATTAAATAACACATTTCTAAATAACCCATGGGTCAAAGAAGAAATCATGAAGGAAATTCAAAAATGTTTTGAAGGATAAAACAACATAATAAAATTTGTGGAATGCAGCTAGAACAGTACTAAAAGGCACATTTATAGCTTATATGCTTGTATTAAACCACACAAAAAACCAAACCCAGTGCCATCGAGTCGATTCCAACTCATAGCGACCCTATTAGAAAAGAAAAAAGATCAAAAATCAGTCATCTACATGTCCACCTTAAGAGGGTAGATAAAGAAGAGCAAATTAATCCCAAAGAAGGAAATGATAAAGACCAGGAAACAATGAAATAGCAAATAGAAATAGAAGAAGCAATGAAACCAAGAGTATGTCACAGCTGATCTTCCTATTCTTGATGGAAGAAATGTAAGGTGTGTCACGAGGCAGAGGTTGTCACTGTTAACAGAGGCTGCCTGTGGGGCATGGGGGCATCAGACAAAATAGAACATAGATTCTGCCCACTTGCTCAGGGCAGATTTTAAGGTAGCCTTTCTGCCTACCCTGCCTGCAGCTGCCCCACTTTAGATCCCCAGAGATGTGCTAGTTCTTCCCAAAACGCATTCGAATCTCCTCTGTTCCTACTGTCTACTTCCTGGTTGCACTACACAGGACATCATTTGGTGGGAGTGTGCTGTCAAGTGGAGTACCTGGGTAGCACAAACAGTTAAGCACTCGGTTGCTAACCAAAAGACTGGCAGTTCAAATCTACCTAGAGGCACCTTGGAAGAAAGGCCTGGTGATCTATTTCCAAAACATCAGTCTTTGAAAACCCTATGGAGCACAGTTCTACTCTGACATACATGGGGCCACCATAAGTCAGAACTGACTCCACAGAAACTGGTTTGGGTTTTTGTGTGTGTGTGTGTGTGTGTGTTTATGCTGTCAAGAGTTACTGCTTTCATCTTTAAATCACAAAGGGAAACTATGGATTGCCTTTCTGTTCATGTCCCCTGCTCTATAATGCTGCATATAGTGTTTTTAGCATATGGAATCAGAATGGCGGGGACCGAAAGAGGGCCTTAGACATCATCTAATTCAGTAATAACCCACTCTGATTCACGTGTTGTGTTGCTATCAGAGTGGCACTGGCTCAAGCCACCAGAGAGGAATCTTCCACAATACAAACCAGAACAGTGGGAGAAAATTCTACAGCAAAGAAGTGTTTCTTGCTACTAAGATTTTCCTGCTTTGAGGCTAGGGCCTCACCAGCAGAAGTTTCTTGGCCATGAGGTTTCAGTCAGCCTTGTGGTCAAGGAGAAAGTACTAAGCTGTGAGGTTGGAAGGAGCCACTCCTAAGATGGGAAGTTTGTTTTTTGCTTCCACTAGGATAAGCCCATAATCCTAGGGGAGGTTCACACCCACCAGCTAGTGTGCTTGTATGTTTCCAGCGTCCTGGAACAGTAAGTCGGAATGTTTCCAGGTTCCTGGTGTACTTAGAGTATGCCATCCAAGTACACACGTGTGTTGATGCCCAATCACATCCGTGGTATGTGTGTTATTATATGGGATTCAGGGTTTTCTGCCCAGGCTTCTGCCATTCTTCCTTCCATAATCTACCTGTGAATGAGGATAAGGCACTATTTTAGCTGAAATTCTTCTCCAAAATAAATTGGATTTTATATTTATCTGATGTGTACTGTTTTATTATAAGCATGCAGACTGAGGGCTTTTGCCACAAGTTACTCCATGGGATATTAGCTATTCCAAAGAGATGCAGTGAGACTCTGGGTAATCAGCCTACAAGATCAATTGCCCCGGCAGCCTTGGCTTCAGGCTGTCCATACCCGTGACGCCTGCACCGACCTCTGTTTCCTCCATCACTGCCACAGAGCTACATTCTGCATTTAGTCCCTAAAGAAACCTTTTATGTGAAGAATGCCAGGCACCTAGAAAAACTAATGGAAAATAATGATATAGATCATCTCTTTCTTATCACTGATCTCTTTGTCTAGTCTTCGCCTTCCTTCTATCTACTTAACTTAAAACGACAAGGAAATGCAAGGGGAAAATACTAAGCAGGTCGCCTATCAGAAGTCATATTTATAGTCTCCCAGTTAACTGAGAGGAAACCTTGGTGGCATAGTGGTAAAGAGCTCAGTTGCTAACGAAAAGGTCAGCAGTTCAAATCCACCAGCTGCTCCTTGGAAACCATATGGGGCAGTTCTGCTCAGTCCTGTGGGGTCACTATTAGTTGGAATCAGCTCGACGGCAATGAGTTTTTTTTTTGGTTTTTTTTTTTTAACTGAGAAGTTTGAAATATCAAATATCCCATCATTATACATTCAGGGACTATAGCTTTCAAATTCTGTAAGCAAAATCAAAATCTCAAATTATTGGTAGATGTGAACAAAATGTACATCGATAAGATCAAACTGCTCAGGCATCCCTGGCATTTCTTGAGGAGTCCGGCAAGGTGAGCTGAAATAGACAAAAAAAAAAAAATACATGAAAGTAGGCAAGTCCTAAACTTTTCATTTTTAGTAACTATTTTTCCTTCCAACTTCATCTCACTCTGGCATCACTATGACCGCCTCCCACTTTGAACCCATTTGTTTATTGTCTGTTAGTTGCGTTCTGCAAGAGCAGAGGCTTCATCAGTTGTCTGCACTGCTGTGTTGCCTTCACTTAGAATTCTGTCACATAGTAGGGGCTCCATGCATATCTGCTGAGTGAGTGAATGACTATTTCTAACTCTCCCTTCTAAGTATCTTCCCATTATTATTCTCACAGGTTGATGGTTTCCTCTAGATTAGCTTTTCATTACTAGATTTATTTAAATTAAGTCACTTCTCATTTCTTAAAAATCCCAAAATATACATTTGGTATGGGGGAGTCGATTCTGCCTCATTTCCCCCACCCTTTAACTGTAACCTTTAACTATCCTTTCCCAGTGCCCTTGGGTTTTACTGGTCTTATTGTCAAAAGATGTGGGGTAATATGGGCTCTATCCTCAGGTGACCCGAGGGTATCCTATGGCTGATGGGGTAGTGAGTCATCATTATGGGAAGTACCTCCTTCAGATATTCTTTCAAACCCTCCATGTGAGGCAAGCTTATCCTCTGGCAGTTACCACAAGCTTCTGTGCAAGACCCTGCTTCTTAGGGAAGACTTAGCTTTCAAGCATTCAGTCTGAAAACACAGCTAATTTATTGCAGGAAACAGAATTAGAGCTACTAACCCTGCCAAAGAGCTGTTTTGAGCAGCAGCATCCAAGTTAACAAACCCCAAGTGAACTCATCCTAAAGAAAACTTGTTTTTAATGATCTCTCTCCCAAAAAAGGCAGTGAAATCTATGAGTCATTTCAGTAAGATTAAATTACTATTTCTTTCTAAAGCAATCAAGCTATCTGCAACCTAACCAGACAACTCTAACCAATTGTTTATTTTGGGTTCTTGTAGACGTCTATCAAGGATTCCTCACTTTTGCTGCATGACTTTGACTTATTAGAGGCAAGATATCAAAGTTTAGAAGAATTCCTCTGTATTGTCAGAAGAATATTATATATATATATACCCAGAAGTGAGCATTCTAGTGCACATTAAAAAGTTACCCAACAGCCTCTTTCACAGAAATGGAAAGGCTCATTCTCAAATTCATACAAAATTGCAAAGACCCTGAATGGCCAAAGCAGTCTTGAAGAACAAAGTAGGAGGCCTCACACTTCCTAATTTCAGAACATATTATGAAGGTACAGTAATCAAAACAGTGTGGTATTGGTATAAAGATAAGACATTTAGACCAATGGAATAGAATTGAGAGTCCAAAAATAAACCCACAGACAGAAGCACCACGCCATCCCTCCACAGCAAAGACCCGAAAAACTAAGTAAAACAGAGCCAAATGTCATTCCTGGAACCCGAAGTGTCAATTGAAGAGATAAAGAACTCAACCAAACACCGAATGGAATAAGAAACTGACAGAGGACAGAGAGTGAGGAGAGATACATGTGGAGGTCCCTTATCAGCTAACACAGCACGAATTCACCATCTTGGACTCCTGTCAGGGATTGGCAGACAGGGAGCATGGGAAAGCAGCTTCATGGAGTTCCCAGCAGGAGACAGAGAACCTGGTAACCAGAGATACATGCTTTTCCACCCCTAGCCTTCTCCCCACTGCCCTACCTCTGAGCTTCCTGGCTGGGTACAGTGGAACAGCCAACCAGGAAGTGCAGCATCCATGCTGTTTGGATTTGCCCTGCCCAAATTGCAGATCGGCGGACAGGGAGTATGGGAAAGCAGCTTCACAAAGTTCCCAGCAGGAGACAGAGCGCCCATTGGACCTACTCTCCTGCATCATAGCTAAGCAACCGGTCCCACCCATTGGACAAGGAGATGAAAAGTATTGCCACTATAGACAAACAACAAAGAACACACAGCCGCCTGCTCAGACATGACCAAATAAAACAAAAAAACAGGACAAAACAAAGAAATCCACAATCAAGAAATGATGAAAATAACTACTGAATGTCCCAAAGACAGCAGATAACAAAACAAATTTAAAAAAAAAAAAAGACAGGACTGTTCCAGTAGGTGTCCAAAATAAAACACCAGATGACTTTCCAGTAGAAAGGGCACTAGAACTACCACAGGGAATTCACATCTCTAATATTCAGAACTATCCAAGAGTTGAAGCAAAAAGACAAAAATGAGGAAAAAATAGACAAATTTATGAAAATGGCAGAAAAATTCATGGAAAATAAGACAAAAAATAGAATTCAGGAAACTAGTACAGGAACAAAATGCTAAGATAAATACACAACTAGAAATCATACAAAAACAACAATTAAAAACCCAAATATAAACGATTTCAGAAATGGACAGTGTCATAGAAAGGCTGAGGAGCAGGTTTGAAATGATGGAAGACATGATCAGTGAAAGTAGAGACAAACACTTGGATACGACTCTGAGGAAAAATCAGAAAAAAGAAGAAAAATGAGGAAACCCTGAGAATGATGTGGGATACAATCAAAAGCAAAAATTTACAAGTGATCAGAGTTCCAGAACAGGGAGAGAAAACGGAAAACACACAGAGGATCATTGAAGAATTGCTGACGGAAAACTTCCCTAATATCATGAATGATGAAAAGCTGACCATTCAAGAAGCTCAACGAACCCCATATAGGATAGACCCCCAAAAGAAAATCACCAAGGCATATCGTAATCACACTCACTAAAACCAAAGACAAAGAAAAAATCCACAGAGCAGCTTGAGGAAAACAAAAAGTCACATACAGAGGAGAAACAATAAGACTAAACTCCAATTATTCGGCAGAAACCATGCAGGCAAGAAGGCAATGGGGTGACATATATAAAACTTTGAAAGAAAAAAACTGCCAACCGAGAGAATAATACATCCTGCAAAATTTTCATTCAAATATGATGGTGAAATTAGGACATTTCCAGATAAACAGAAATTAAGGGAATATGTAAAAACCAAACCAACTTACAACAATTATTAAAGGGAGTCCTTCGGCCTGAGAACAAACAACATCAAACCACAGCCTGAATCTAGGACACAAGATAGTACCAGACAGATACCAATGTAGTCTCAAGGACTATCCAAAACAAAAAGAATTACAACAGGGAACCAGAGAGATTAATCTATAAATGACAACAATATCAGAACAATAAAAGAGGGAGTAAACGGTGTAGGTATACAACTTCCTAATAGAGAGGAAGGCCAGATGATAGCAAGTAATAATAGACTGGTTCAAACCTAGGAAGGTAAGGGTTAATTTCAAGGTAACCACAAAGAAAGTTAATCAAAATAAAAAAGAAAAGCAAAGTCTCAATAAAAACAAAATCTATAAGAAAAGAAATCCACAAACAAAAGCAGCTCAGCACAGGAGAGTAAGAGGAACAAAGAAAATGTTAGCACCACAAAAAAAAGCACTACGGAATGACAGCAATAAACTCACATCAGTAATCACACTGAATGTAAATACACCCATAAAGAGACACAGGGTGACAGAATGGATAAAATCCATCAATATGCGGTCTACAATTAAATTTATTAAAAATCAAAGGATGTAAAAAACATATCAAGCAAATAAGCACCAAAAAAGAGCAGCAGTGGCAATACTAATATCAGATAAAACGACTTTAAAACAAAATCCAGCATAAAAGACAAAGAAGGGTGCTATATAATGATTAAAGGGACAATCCATCATGAAGACTTAACCATAATAAACATGTATGCACCCAATGACAGGGCTCCAGAATACATAAAACAAACTCTAATGGCACTGAAAAGAGAAATTGACAGTTCCACAATAATACTAGGAGACTCCAAAAATAAACCCATACATCCATGGCCGATTAATTTTCGACAAGTGTGTTAAGTCCATTCAATGAGGAAACAATAGTCTCTTTAATAAATGGTGCTGAGACAACTGGATCTCCACATGCAAAAGAATGAACTTGAACCCATACCTCACACCATGTACAAAAAATATCTCCAAATGGATCAATGACCTAGATGTAAGAACTAAAACCATAAAACTCTTAGAAGAAAACATAGGTGTAAAACTTCAAGGCCTTGTTTTTAACACTGGATTCTTTGGTATGACCCCCAAAAGCATGAGCAACAAAAGGCAAACTAGATAAACTGAACTTCATTGAAATTAAAAATTTCTGTGCAAAGAACAATATCAAGAAAGTGAAAAAGCAACCTACAAAATGGGAGAAAATACTTGGAAACCACATATCTGATAAAGGTTTAATACCCAGAAAGTACAAAGAACTCCTACAACTCCACAACAAAAAGACAATCCAATTAAAAACTGGGTAAAGGACTTGAATAGACATTTCTCCAAAGATATACAGATGGCCAATAAGCACATGAGAAGATGCTTAATATCATTAGTCATCAGGAAAATGCAAATCAAAGCCACAATGAGCTACCACCTCACACCCACTAGAATGGCTGTTAACGGAAAAACGGAAAATAACAAGTAGTGGCGCGGATGTGGAGAAAGTGGAACCTTCATGCATTGCTGGTGGGAATTGAAAATGGCGTAGCTGATGTGGAAAGCAGTTGGACAGTTCCTCAAAATTTTGAACTTACCCTGTGACCCAGAAATTCCACTCCTAGGTGTATACCCAAGAGATGTGGAAGGAGGGGATCAGTCACCTGTACACCCATGTCCATTGGAGCACTACTCAATAGCCAAAAGGTAGAAAAGGTGGAAACAACCCAAATGTCCATCAACAAATGAACAGATAAATTTTGGCATAAGCATACAATGGGGTATTATTCAGCCATAAAGAGAAATGGAATTCTGACATGCTATAACATGGATGAACCCTGAAAACATGTGGAGTGAAATAAGTCACACAAAAGGACAAATAGCGTTATGATCCCACTTACGTGAATTAGCTAGGATAGGCAAATGCCTAGAGACAAAAGCTTATGAGTGGCTTCCAGGGGGTGGGGAGTGGGGATAGGGGGTTATTGCTGAAGGGGTACTGAATTTCTGTTTGGGGTGATGAAAAACTTTTGGAACTGGATAGTGGTGATGGTTGTACCGCATGGTAAATGTAATTAATGTCACTGAATTGTACACTTAAAAATGGTTAAGATGGCAAAATTTTGTCACATATTTTACCACTTTAAAAAAAAAAAGTTATTCATGTAACTGTTAAGGAAGGATCCACTCCCATCACATTGTAATGAAGCAGCTCAATGGGTTGACTTCACTGTGGCAAAGATTACAAGCCTGCAGGGAGATGCTGTGTTACACCCCAGACTTCTGGCCCCCTGACCTGGACAGGACCTTTCAGGGTGTGTAGACTGGAGACATCCCCACCTCTGCCAAACAGCTGCTACGTACTCTGAATAAGAGCACATGCTGCTTTTATAAACAATGCATTTTCACTCTAGGGCAGATGACGTGCTTCAGATTTGGTTTTTTACATTTCTTTGCTCCCTTGAGTAAAGAAAACTTCCATTTTACTGTGCAAATAACATTCCATTTCTGTTTTGTTAAAAGAAATTGGAAAGCTGGACAGCCAGATAACTGGGGCCATGGTCATGGGCCAGGAGAAGACTGTGCTGGGTTGATTTATGCTGGGCAGTGGAACGATTTCCAGTGTGAAGACATCAATAACTTCATTTGCGAAAGAGTCAGGGAGACAGGTAAGGAGTAGAGTGCTATCAAAGGGAGCTCCAGAGCTCTGTTCCATCTCGGGGGAGAGGGGTAACTGTAAGAGTTCTGAATGCAGGCCCTGCAGCCAGCTGTCTGGGTTTCAGTCCTGCTTCAGCCACTTATAGGCTCATGGGAATAATAATCTTATCCTTTTTATAGGGTATTAAACAAACAAACAAATCCACTGCTTTCGAGTCAATTCCGACTCATGGCGACCCTATAGGACAGAGTAGAACTGCCCCATAGAGTTTCCAAGGAGCACCTGGTGAATTTGAACTGCCAACCTTTTGGTTAGCAGTTGTAACACGTAACCACTATGGCACCAGGGTTTCTCTACAGAGTATTGGGAGGACTTAAATGAGTTAATTTAAGTGAAGCACAACTGTGCCTGGCACAGAGGAGGTAATCAAATGTTAAAGTAACTGGCCCAGGTCAATTTCTTATAATATTATCAGTTCATTGTTCTTTGAAATATGGCACCAATGTCATGCATTTTTCATAGAGTTCCACACACAGGTAACGCAGGTGGCGAAGTTTTCGATTCCACATGTATTCATGGAGCATCTACTCTGGGCAAGTGCAGTGCTAGAGAATGGATGGATATAGTGTGTGCCCCTTACAAGCTCATACTCCAAAGAGGCCTGTGGGAGATAGTCTTGACTTCAAAGATTCTTATGAAAAACTTCATTTAATCTATGATTCTCATCTTAGTTTTCTTCATCAGAACTAGATTTAAAAGTTTGTGGTGGGTGTGGGGTGAATGCTAATAGGTGCCAGGTTTCTTTGGGGAAGTGCTAAAAATGTTCTAAAGTTAGATAGTTTCTGAATTGCACAACTCTGTGAATATACTAAAGACCACTGAATAAAAAAAATACTTTAAATTGGTGAATTATATGATATATGAGTTATCTCAATAAAGCTACTGTAAAAAAAAAAAAGTTATGCTAAGCAAAAACCTCAAATATATTTTACTTCCAGTTTTTTTCTGGAAGTAACTGGGGCACAAATTAGCCATCTGTCCATCCAACAGACACCTACGGAGCACTCTTCATGTGTCAGGCACTGGGCCAAATGCTAGGGGTCTCGAGACACACAAAGCACTCACAGCCTGGTCATTTGGGAGTGAGGGAACACAGATATCTAAACAAGTAGTTACAATAAAAAAGAAAAAAAGAAATTTTTTTTTTTATTTTTTATTGTAGGTGGCAATAAATAACCCAGATTTGTCATTTGGCCATTGGGATTTGATTGGGACTAGGCTTCACCAGAATAAAACCAAAAAAACCAAACCCAGTGCCATAGAGTCGATTCCGACTCATAGTGACCCGATAGGACAGAGTAGAACTGCGCCATAGAGTTTCCAAGCACCACCTGGTGGATTCGAACTGCCAACCCTTTGGTTAGCATCTGTAGCACTTAACCACTACACCACCAGCGTTTCCTTCCCCAGAATAGCCGCCTTCAAAATGAAACATAGCTTTTGCTTAATATGAAGAACTTCTAAGCATTCCTTTGAAAAAATAAGTATTGTCGAATGATGTATTTTAGGATCTTCCTATAAAAACTTGTGTTCCTTTTTTGAATTGTAAATTAACTTTATTAAGAAATTAACACCCACCTTTTTTTCTCTGTTTTAGTGCTACCATCTGCATTATAATGGGCTGCAATGTAGTAACATGAGCAAAATTTTGAGCGACTTCCAAAGGCAGAGGATACTCCTTTCCCACCAAATTGAAGAAAAGCACTGAAAACCAATTACCAAAAACATTGACAGCAGTGTCTCTTAACACCCACCATTACCCAAGGACTTGGGAACGAAAGTGTTCTCCCAGTGTGATATGTTGATTTTCAGTGTACAGATGGACTGAATCACATAGATTTTCCTCATCCAGTAACCATACAATTCTGCAAGTTATACCTTCCGATGTATGGAATGCTCCAATCTGAAAAAGACTATCATTGGTTGTTGAGCTATAGGAAGAACCTTCCATTTCTAAAAATCCCAAATGTAGGAAAAATATACAGACATACAGATATATAGGCCAACTCTTAGTAACAATATGAAATATACTTAAAGAGCTTTTAAAACTTTGTATTTTTGTACAAAATATTTTCCTTTTATAATTTTTCCCTTTTTTCGCCATTTTACCTATATAATAGTGGAGCCAAAGAAAACAATCATGGTACTAATAAATAGGGTTTCTTATCAGATTTAGTTCTACCCAATGGCAAAGAATTTTTTCAGTTGTGGTTTAAAAAATTAAATATATTTGTGTGTGTGTGTATATATATATATTTTAATGTATCATTTCCTCAGAGGATTCAATCACTTGAACTGTCTAGAAATATCTCTGCAGATTTTGCCAGTGTAGGTCAAGCCTGAGCGCCCACATGGCTCAGCCAAATGGGCATTGAGCCTCCATCATTAACCAGGGCTCTCAACTTGTACCTGGCCAGGCCCAGAGAGTGGTCAAGTCAGGGATGTGCTTTTATTTCATTTTGGTGGAGTCAGGGGTGGTAGGGAGGTGTCTATTGGGAAGAGCAGAGCACCTGAATCTGGCTACCTAGAAGGATCTGTTTTATGGCTGAGGTCTGAACTTACTTGGTGTCAGGCCCATGCCAGAGCTGACATCAACTGTCAGGAAAGTATGGTATCGCACCAGCCAAAGGCAGAGGCGTTAGAAAGACGGGAAACAGCCATGTGCTAGCCGGAAAGCTTGTGTTTTCTTAAGTCAGGTTTCAAAAACCAAATTCCAAGGCACACATGTTATGAAATGCAAGAATAAATTTTGGCCACTATATTGGACTCTTACAAAGAACCTTCCCTTGGAGCCCATCTTCCTCCCACTCCTTGACTTGCCATTGAAAAATCTAAAGTGAAATGTTCTGAAAATAGACCTTGGATGTAACTGATGTTCAAAGGTAAGATTTCCATCCGACAGATTCCTTCTCCTCCCCTCCCAAGGAGCTCCCCAGGCAGTGCTGCTACCTATCTCAGATACAACAGTAAAAGAATAAAGAGTTTGCCTTTCACACCTGCAGCTGTGTGGACTCTGTTTTACCCCTGGTCACTGACCAGGCCATCGCCAAAGCCTGGGAAGGGCCATTTCCTCAGTGCCTGCATGCCCTGCTGTCCTGTCCGTGCGGCTGGCAGGATCCATTGTTGTCTGGGCCTAAATCGCTGAGGCTGTGCCATACAAGGGAGGCCCTGGACTCAAATACCTCTTTGGCTCAATTTTTGTGGACTAAACTCTGTCTTTTTAATGCTCTTCCTGTTTCTCAGGTGCCAATTAAGATTTGTCTTCAGAAGAAACTTGAGATGAAGTATCTATTGCCAGGATTAGTAAAGAATAGTGCTAGTAGCTTCAGCAGCTGCGGTTGTTTCTCTCCTGGCCTTAACAATAACTCAACGCTTACTATTTTTCAGGCACTATACTAGGCTTTAAGGAGCCCTGATGGTGCAGTCATTAAGCACTCAATTGCTAACCAAAAAGTCGGTGGTTCAAACCCACCAGCCACTCCACGGGAAGAAGATGTGGCAGTCTGCTTCCATAAAGATTGCAGCCCTGCAAACCTTAAGGGGCAGTTCTACTCTGTCCTACAGGGTCCCTGTGAGTTGGAATTGACTCTACTGCAACAGTGTTTGGTTGTTGTTGTTTGAAATACCAGGGCTTCAATCAGATTGTCTCATGTGATCCTCCCAACAACCCTATGAAGTGGGTCTTACTGTTGTTGTTAGGTGCCGTCTGGTCGGTTCTGACTCACAGCGACCCTATACACAACAGAACGAAACACTGCCCAGTCCTGCGCCATCCTCACAATTGTTGTTATGCTTGAGCTCACTATTGCAGCCACTGTGTCAGTCCACCTCATTGAGGGTCTTCCGCTTTTCTGCTGACCCTGTACTTTGCCAAGCATGATGTCCTCCAGGGACTGGTCCCTCCTGACAACATGTCCAAAGACTCAGTCTCGCCATCCTTGCTTCCTAGGAGCCTTCTGGTTGTACTTCTTCTACGACAGATTTGTTCTTTTGGCAGTCCATGGTATATTCAATATTCTTTGCCAACACCACAATTCAAAGGCGTCAATTCTTCATTGTCCACCTTTCACAAGTGTATAATGTGATTGAAAATACCATGGCTTGGGTCAGCCACATCTTAGTCTTCACAGTGACATCTTTGCTCTTCAACACTTTAAAGAGGTCCTTTGCAGCAGATTTACCCAATGCAATGCATCTCTTGATTTCTTTACTCCTGCTTCCATGGCTGTTGATTGTGGATCCAAGTAAAGTGAAATCCTTGACAATTTCAATCTTTTCTCCATTTATCATGATGATGCTCATTGGTCCAGCTGTGAGGATTTTTATTTTTTTTATGTTGAGCTGCAATCCATACTGAAGGCTGTGGTCTTTGATCTTCATTAGTAAGTGCTTCAAGTCCTCTTCACTTTCAGCAAGCAAGGTTCTGTCATCTGCATAATGCAGGTTGTTAATAAGTCTTTCTCCAATCCTGATGCCCCATTTTTCATATAGTCCAGCTTCTCATATTATTTGCTCAGCATACAGATTGAATAGGTATGGTGAAAGAATACAACCCTGACCCACACCTTTCCTGACTTTACACCAATCGGTATCCCCTTGTTCTCTCCGAGCAACTGCCTCTTTATCTATGTAAAGGTTCTTCATGAGCACAATTAAGTGTTCTGGAATTCTCATTCTTTGCAATATCCATAATTTGTTATGATCCACAGAGTCGAATGCCTTTGCATAGTCAATAAAACACAGGTAAACATCCTTCTGGTATCCTCTGCTTTCAGCCAGGATCCATCTGACATCAGCAATGATATCCCTGGTTCCACGTCCTCTTCTGAAACCGGCCTGACCTTCTGGCAGTTCCCTGTCGGTACACTGCCACAGCCGTTTTTGAATGATCTTCAGCAAAATTTTGCTTGCGTATGATATTAATGATATTGTTCTATAATTTCCACATTTGCTTGGATCACCTTTCTTGGGACTAGGCATAAACATGGATCTCTTCCAGTCAGTTGGCCAGGAAGCTGTCTTCCATATTTCTTGGCATAGACGAGTGAGCACCTCCAGTGCTGCATCTGTTTGTTGAAACATCTCAGTTGATATTCCATCAATTCCTGGAGCCTTGTTTTTTGCCAATGCCTTCAGAGCAGCTTGGACTTCTTCCTTCAGTACCATCGGTTCCTGATCATATGCCAGCTTTTGAAATGGTTGAACATCGACTAATTCTTTTTGGTATAATGACTCTGTGTATTCCTTCCATCTTCTTTTGATGCTTCCTGCGTTGTTTAATGTTTTCCCTATACAATCCTCCACTGAATCCAATCAGATGAACAGCCTACATTCTAAGATGTCCCATGTGTCTCCAACTGTTTACAAGCCAGATTTCTGTGCACCTACTTTCAAAGGATGCTGTTTTGGAGAGGAGAGTTTTGGTAAAATATGATAAGGTCTTTAGGTATTTGACTTGCTACCTGCTATGTGAAGATGGAAAATGTTTTTTCACTAAACGGCTCTTGAAAGAATAAATGCACAAAAAGGGTTAAAAAAAAAAACCTTTCTTTTTCTATGATGGATGTTCATCAACCACCCCCCATTCCTTCCAGTTTGTAACAGTTTAAGCTGAACCAGACGACAAATAGTAATAGCCGCTCCCCCCACCAAAAAAAAAGATGTATAAGGAAGTGGGATGCTACATAAACCAGGTGACAATACCAAGCATATGAATTTTTTCTCAGATGGTAAAATGGATCTCTTCTTGAAAAAGGAAGCATGTTAACTTATTCATATCTCAAGGAAGTCATATAATAATAATATAAATATGTGTACCATTTTTACATACATTATCTTTTCTAGTCTTAATGCAAAACCTATCGTCTACTTTAGAAATGAAGAAACTGAAGCTCCGGTTGAGGACTTGCCCATAGCCCACACTGCTGTCACAGTCACTTCCAAAAATGCAAATCTGATCAAGTTGCCCATTCTTCCCCAAATCCAAATCATGCAGGACACACATGCAGGGGCCATAAGGCACTGGTGACCTGGTACCCACTACCTCGCCAGCCTCCGCTCCAGTGGCAGCCCCACTCCCCTTACCCGCACACCCTAGCTGCTATACCACACCACCTGCGATTTCTTCAGTGCCCCTTCTTACCCCTTTACTGTATCCAGATATCCCTTCCCTGCCTCCTTTACCTGGAGAGTGCTTCCTTTAAGACTCAGCTCAAGCATCCCTTGCCTAGATCGTTTCTCAACCAGCCCATCCCGAAGGTAGACCTGACTCCCTCCTCCATGCTGAACACTATGTACCAAGTGCTTTGAGTAATACACAAGGAAACTACTGCATTCGGTGATTTTACAGATTCATCGGGAAGCCTACAAATTACTGAATTAAGAAGAAAGTTTAGTTTGGCTAATCAGTCACCAACTATAGAAGAACTGAAGGGTGAGAGAAGTCAAGCAGGAGAAAAGAAGGAATCCATATTGCTAATGGTGGTTAAAATGAAGATTGAAAAAAAATTAGAGTGTAAAGCAGATTCATTCTATTTACTGAAATATGGCCCTAAGTCAGGGAAAAGCTTTAGGAATCTTTTCTAAATGGCAGTGTAATGGGGTATCTTTTTTCTGTTATACTCAATAGTTTTAGAAATACAGGCAAACGTTTTGGTCTTTTTGAGACGGAGTTTTACTGTACAATAGTTCCGTTCTCCTGGGAAACATTCCTTGACGGCATGGCATCATATTTACTTATAATTCATGAAGCAGATGTTGGAAATCTCTTGCTCCACTCGCCCATCCTTCCTCCTCTCCTCCTAGAGACCCTTGTCCAAAGAAGTATATGGCATGTCCAGGTTATGCCAGATGGGCACAAGTCCAGAGGAAGGCAGGCTTAAGAAAACCAACTAATTCTCCAGAGGCAGAGCCTCTGGTTTTCCAATTTTTCAGTGAATGAGTCTGGTGAGTATCTCAGCCTAGTCCCAGAGTTGTAGCCGAGCCTCCCTCCAGGGATGCATTAGCCCTGAGTTTGCAAAGCAGAGGTCACTCATGCAATGTGGGAGGGAGCCAGCTGCCAGGGCTGAGATTCCTGCCAACAATCCATTCAGACATATCGTTAAATGGGCTTAACCAAAGGCTCGCAATTGAGTCCTCCTGGCCAGAGATGAAGAATTGTTCTTTGGCCAGTTTCCGACGTTTGGTGCCAGACTCGCTGTATTCTTTAATCATCACTCATCGCCCATGACCCACTAAATCATGCCTGCAAGCGGTGGGGCGTTACAAGATTCTTAAAATCAATTCTTATGCCATGGAGCAAAGGAGTTAGACACAGTGGAAACTCTATAATCACAGCACTTATTGTGGGTTAGGAACTTGACATATATTCTCTCCAACCCCTACATGAGGAAACTGAAGATCTGACGGGTTAAATAATTTTCCCAAGATCTGGGATTTGAACTCACGACCACCTAGCTTCCACTCCACCATGCTATCTCCTGTGATCTCGCAGTGACCTCCTGACTGACAGCCTAGGCTTTTTGCATTGTAATTTATTCTTCCTGGCCACAAGAATTCAGTTGAGCCACCCCTCTCTTTATAAAAGAACTAGGGAGATAATGTCGGAATTCTCATTTGTGTACTTTAGATAAAAATTTGAGACGAACCCCTTCACTGTGGATGAGCAAAGTCAATCTGCATTCCAATGCCATGGATGTCCAAAAAGGTCTACTTTGCAGAACCCACTCTAGGTCCTGGGGTAGATGGACGTCTTGCAGAGTTCGCCAGTATCTTGTAGAATTCGCCGGTATCGTTAGTGTTGAGGAGAAAGGCGCCTGGGCTTTGGAGCTAATTAGCCTCAGGTTTGAATCCTGCTCTCTACTTCCTGGTTGTGGGACATATACAAACAAGGGGCAAGTCACTTACTTCCTCATCTCTCTCCTCCCATCAGGCCTCCAGTCCACATAGGACAAGTCCTGGCATTGCTTGCCCTGATATCATTAGGGTGACTTTACACTGACAGGAGAGGGGTGACATGGGAAAAAGGAGCCCTGATGGCACAGTGTTTACGTGCTTGGCTGCTAACCAAAAGATCAGTGGTTTAAACCCACCAGGCACTCCGTGGGAGAAAGATGTGGCAGTCTGCTTCCACAAAGATTACAGCCTTGGAAACTGTGGGACAGTTCTACTCTGTCATGTAGGATTGCCAGGAATCAGAATCAACTCGACAGCAATGGGTTTAGTTTTCACATGGGAAAAAAACTAAAATTCTGATACCCTTGCTCCCTTAGGCCAGTAAATGCTAAAAAATTAATCTGTACCTCTTTCTGTGTTATCCCTTCCACTAGATACCAGAGTAGAGGCTTCTATCCATTTGTATTAATTACAGATTTGCATGCTGAACTGAAGACCCCAAATAACAGTAGCCTGAATAAAACAGAGGTGTCTTTCCTTCTCACCTATGTGTTCAGAGCTCCCCAGGGAGCCACACTCCTAATATCTTGTTGCTCTCCCATTCTGAAGCTCTCACCCTCATTTGCATGGCCCATGTCTTAGTTATCTAGTGCTGTCATCACGGAAATGCCACAGGTAAGGTGGCTTTAAAGAACAGAAATTGGTTTTCTTACAATTCTAGATGTCAAAAGTCCAAATCACGGTTTCGCCCATGTCTGTTTCTTTTGTGAGCCTGTTTCCTAGTTTGGGTGTCTGCCAGCGATCCTTGGCTTTCTTTTGCTTATAGATGATTTTCACACAGTATCTTCCCCTTTATGTGTCTGTTTCTATTCTGGTGTTTTTATAAATCAGAACTCATTAGGTTACCACATGGCATAGTGGTTTAGAGTTTGGCTGCTAACCAAAAGGTCAGCATGTTCAAATCCACCGGGCTCCCTTTGGAAACCCTATGGAGCAGTTCTACACTGTCCTATAGGGTCACTATGAGTCAGAACGGACTCAATAGCAATGGGTTTTTGTTTTCCACACTGGCATAACCTCAACTGATTGATTACATTATATTGCATTATGGAAAGTAATTACGTTATGTTACATTACATGACCTGATATGACGTTAGATAAGAAGGTAATCTGCCCTACCCAATGCCAACTGATTTAATTACATGTAACTACTCCATGACAGCAACTAGTGTTTGACCAAACAACTGGGAGCTGTAGTCTAGTCAAGTTGACACATAAAATTAATCATCACAGCCCATGATGGCTCTGCACCACATCCATACTCCAGGCAGAAGAATCGAGGGAGAGATGGGGAAAGGAAAGGCTGCCCTTCTCTTTAAGGGCAGAAATTACATACATCATTTCCACTTCCATATCTTTAGCTAGAATTTAGTCAAATGGCCTCACCTGATTGCAAGGCAGGCTGGGAAACATAGACTTTAGCTAAGTTGTCATATGCCAAGCTAAAAATTGTATTTCTATTAAAGGAAAGATGGATAAGGATGAGAGAGAGAGTAGTTACACCATTCAACACCACCCATACTAATACCTCCTCCCTTCCCCCATAAAACTTATTTTCTCCTTCAACTTCCTATGAAGAGTTTGGTAGATTGAATTACTGGCCCTGATTGTTCACCCTTTGCCATGTAATTTTGTAGTTTCCATCTCTAGGAATGCTTGCTGAAAGTGAAGAGGACTTGAAGCACTTACTAATGAAGATCAAAGACCACAGCCTTCAGTATGGATTATACCTCAACATAAAGAAAACAAAAATCCTCACAACTGGACCAATGAGCAACATCATGATAAACGGAAAAAAGATTGAAGTTGTCAAGGATTTCATTTTACTTGGATCCAAAATCAACAGCCATGGAAGCAGCAGTCAAGAAATCAAAAGATGCATTGCATTGGGCAAATCTGCTGCAAAGGACCTCTTTAAAGTGTTGAAGAGCAAAGATGTCACCCTGAAGACTAAGGTGCCCCTGACCCAAGCCATGGTATCTTCAATCACATCACATGCATGTGAAAGCTGGACAATGAATAAGGAAGACAAAAGAAGAGTTGATGCCTTTGAATTGTGGTGTTGGTGAAGAATATTGAATATACCATGGACTGCCAAAAGAACGAACAAATCTGTCTTAGAAGAAGTACAACCAGAATGCTCCTTACAAGCAAGAATGGCGAGACTGAGTCTTACATACTTTGGACATGTTGTCAGGAGGGATCAGTCCCTGGAGAAGGACATCATGCTTGGCAGAGTACAGGGTCAGCGAAAAAGAGGAAGACTCTCAACGAGGTGGGTTGACACAGTAGCTGCAACAGTGAGCTCGAGTATAACAATGATTGTAAGGATGGCGCAGGACCAGGCAGTGTTTCGTTCTGTTGTGCATAGCGTCACTATGAGTCGGAACCAACTCGACAGCACCTAACAACAACAACATCTCTAGGGAAGGAGTGTACTTTCCTGTCTCTTGACTAGGACTCAGCCATGTGACTTGCTTTGGGCAACATTGGATTTTGTGAGATGACCCAAAGCTTAAAAAGCACTAGGGTAACTGGGTTTGCCCTGTGCCTGTCTACCATCGCAATGACAAGAGCTTCCTTTGGGAAGCTGCTGGGCCCTAGAATGGACACACATGGGACAAAATTGCCCCAGTCAAAACAGACTGCCCTCAGAAGTGAACCACCCCAAACTTCAGAGCCTGCAGCAGGGCCACTCAGCCAAGACCAGCAGAGACCAGCCAACCCAGGGATCTATGAGAATAAATGTTTAACGCTACATTCCATTGAGATTTTGTGGTTGTTTACTACACATTATTGTGGCATTAGCTGACTTATACAGGACCTAACCCAGTATCTAACCCAATGGCTCTCTATGTGATATTTTCTATTTGTCCCTCCAGATCCTTTCTCCACTCCTCTGTACCATGCTCTGTGCTTTTACGGGCTCCCTTGCCTTCTGGCTTCTGGTTGAGTTTAGACAATTAAAGACACTGAGGAGAGAATTAATTTGGGCTATTCATTTCCCTTGCCCCTGGTAATGGCTCTGACGTGCCACTAGCCCCAAGATTCTGCACTATCCTTTATTGTTTTCTCTAAACCCTGCCCACATATTTGTCAACTGTCTGTTTATTAAGTTCTGCTCAACCAACCAGCTGTGTGCCATCTTTTTTGTTTGTTTGGTCTCTGACTGACATACCCCACCCTTGCCCTCCAAGTAGTGCATTCACTCCCACTTCCAGGCCCTTGCTCATCCTGTCCCTGACTTGACCTGCCACTTAATGTGTCCTCCTCCCCTTCTTGTGTCCAAACATGTCTCCCTGTTCAAGGCATAGCTCATGCCACCTCCTCCAAAACACTTGCTCCAAATTCTGCAGCCCACCCCCTCCATGAGCTCTTCCTTCTCTTAATTTCCCCAAGATTCCCTACCTGCACCACATCATCAATGCCTTGGTTCATACCATAGCATGGCAGTTTGTAAACTGTGCTCTAAGGAGCCTCAGAGATGCTGTGAAGGTGCCACCAAGGTTAGGGGAAAGTATTTGCCGAGCAGGTGGAGCCCCAGATCACTCTCAAGAATGAGTACATATTGATCTCATATATATGATTTGCTTTAAAGTTCACTGTCTAAAAAAAAAGGTTTGAAAACCTTGATGCAGATTTTAATTTTTATGTTTTATATATGTAACAAAAAATTTATTTCAACATTTTTTGCATGTACAATTCAGTGACATTGATTACGTTCATCATGTTGTACAACCATCAGCACTATCTGTTTCCAAATTATTCCATCACCCTTAACAGAAGCTCAGTGTTCCTGAGCAATGACTCCTTTTCCCTTCCTTCCTCTCTGTGGTAACCACTAATAGACTTCAGACAAAATCACAAATATTGTATGATCCCACTTGTATGAAATATCTAGAATAAGTAAATGTACAGCCTTTAACTTTTTATATATATAAATCTTATCTACCCAAAATGAATTTAAATATCTTCAAGATCAAGGAATTTATGCTTTCCCTTTGTTATAGAGCATATGATAGTGATACATGAATGATGGACAGATAGAAAGATAGAAGGATATGATGGATGGATAGATGGATGGGTGGAAAAGTGGACAGGTGGACAGGTGGACAGGTGGACAGACGGACGGACGGATAGGCAGATTAACAGGCTCTGGTCCTGATCATAAGCAGTTTCTTCAAAAGTGGTTCTGTGTCCATCCTCATGATCTCTAGGAATATGTCTTTTTGCTCCTATAAAATCCTGCTGGGAACCTCTCTCCTGACACTTCCACCAAGCTCTAAAAGCCCAACTTAAAGGGGAGTTAATGCCAACACGGAAACCCTGGCGGCGTAGTGGTTAAGTGCTACAGATGCTAACCAAAAGGTTGGCAATTCGAATCCACCAGGTGCTCCTTGGAAGCTCTATGGGGAAGTTCTACTCTGTCCTACAGAGTCGCTATGAGTTGGAATCAACTCGATGGCAATGGGTTTGTGTTTTTTTTGTTGTTTTTTTTTTTGTTTTTTTGGTTAATGCTGACACAGTGCAGGATTATGGCCAATGCCATGTAATAATTTGTGTATAAATTTTTTAATGAGAAACTAACTTGCTCTGTAAACTTTCACCTAAATCACAATAAAAATAAAATAAAGAGGAGTTGAGGGGCATAAGTGATATGAAATAGGCTGGTTGGACTCCACGGCACTAGGCGGCTCTAGACACTGCTTACCAAGACCTAACTCAGAGGAAAGTGGCACAAGATCAACAGCACAGAAGTATGATGCTGTGGGAAACCCTGCCCAGACAAACAAGAAGCAAGGGTGCCCAGTGGACTTGAAAACATGTTTTTAAAAATCTACAATCCTCACCAAAGAGGATATTCAAATGGCCACCAAATATATGAAACGTCATTAGCCATCAGAGAAATACAAATCAAAACCACAATGAAATACCATTTCACTCCCACTAGGATGGTTAAAATTAGAAACAACAACAACAGAAAATAACAAACATTGGCGAGGATGTGGGGAAACTGAAACACTTATCCATTGCTGGTGGGTATGCAAAATGGTACAGTGTTGTGGAAAACAGTGTGGTGATTCCTCAAAAAACTAAAATCAGACCTACCATATTACCCAGCAATCCCACTCCTAGGTATATACCCAAAAGAATTGGAAGCAGAGATTCAAACAGATACTTGTACACTAATGGTCACTAAAGCACTATTCACAATATGCAAAAGGTACAAACAACCGAAATGTTCATCAATAGATGAATGGATAAACAAAATGTGGTGACTGAGACTAGAAGGACCCCAGTGGTCATGGCCCCCAGACCTTCTGTTGGCCCAGGACAGGAACCATTCCCAAAGCCAACTCTTCAGACAGGGATTGGACTGGACAATGGGATGGAGAGGGATGTTGGTAGGAAGTGAGCTTCTTGGCTCAGGTGGACATTTGAGACTATGTTGGCATCTCCTGCCTGGAGGGGAGATAAGAGGGTGGAGGGGGTTAGAAGCTGCCAAAATGGACACGAAAAGAGACAGTGGAGGGAGGGAGCAGGCTGTCTCCTTAGGGGGAGAGCAATTGGGAGTATGTAGCAAGGTTTATATGTTTTTGCATGAGAGACTGACTTGATTTGTAAACTTTCACTTACAGCACAATAAAAAATTTTTCTTAAAAATGTGGTACATACATACAATGGGATACTACTCAGCCAGTAAGAGAAATGAAGTCTTGATGCAAGCTACATAATAGATGGAGCTTGATGACATTATGCTAAGTGAAATAAGTCAATTACAAAAGTATAAATACTGTATGGCCTTACTTATATGAAAAAACAAGAACAGGCAAATGTACAGAGACCAGTTTTTTAGTGGTTACCAAGAGTGAGAGGGAGGGGAAAGGGGGAGATTTATTACTATGGAGCACTGAGTTTTGGTTTATGGTGATGGAAAAATAAAAAAAAAGTATTGATTAATTGCACAACTGATTAATGTAATTGCTATCAATGAGTTGTAAACCTGTAAAAAGTTGAATTGACAAAAGTTGTGTGATAGACCTATTTACAACAATGACAACATAAATAGTAAGAGTAGCTGCTGAGGCTGCCTATGTACAACCAAACACCTCATGGGATTTGGTTCCTTGGTTTGAAAGTTAAGGGTTATGGTTTCATGGGACATCCCAGTTAATTGGCCTAATAATGTGTTTAATGCTTCTGTTCTACCTCCTAGTCTGTTAAGTAGTGCCTGGGGTCTTAAAAGCTTGCAAGCAGTCATCCAAGGCACAACCATTGACCTCTATTTGCCTGGAACAACACAGGAAGAAGGAATGTCAGGAGTAAGAGGAAGATATGGAATGCTAATTGCCTCTATGAACAAATGCCTCCTTTGCCATGAGACCAGAAGAACTGGATGATGCCTGGCTACCATTACCGAACATTTTGATCACAGATTCTACAGAAGAATCCTGATCAAAAGGGGGGTAAATGTAGAATGGAATTTTAAATTCTTGTGGACTCCAGACTTTCTGGAGCCATGGAGGCTGGATGAACCCCTGAATCTATTGCCCTGAGGTATTCATTAAGCCTTAAACCAAAAATACCCCCAAAGTCTTCTTAAAACCAAAAAATAGTTTAGCTTAACTAGTAAAGCATGTCTGCCATGAGTAATATGCTCTTTTAAGATCTGTCTATATGGGATCTAATTCACAACTGCAACTTGAAAGATTAGATAGGGAACTTAGGGGGCAGTGAGTTTATGTTAATGGGGAGGAACAACTCAGAAAAAGAGGGTGAGAATGGTTGCACAACTCAAAGAATGTAATCAATGTCACTGAATTATACATGTAGAAATTGTTGAATTGGTATATGTTTTGCTGTGTATGTTCTCAACAACAACAAAAATAAAATAAATCATTAAAAAACAAAATCTACAATCCCTCTCCTTCTAAAACAGGTTTCCTAGGTCTAAACTTCCACCATGATGTTCACAGACAGTAAATGAATAAGATAATCATTTTTCCCCTGCTAGGTCAGCATATACAATTACCATATTACATTTATTGGAACACTTATTCTACTTTTTTTTTGATGGTGATAATAACTTGTTTGCTATGCCTCCATTTGGACAATAGCATGTTAAAAGGAGCTTTTATTTTTTCCTCTAAAGGAATAGTTCGGGGCCCATTCTGGATTCCAGGTCCTCCCAGATACCACTTAACTGAAGCTCTGCAAAAAGATAATCATTTTACACCAAGACTTTACATATGTCAATCCTATACAAGGAAATCCTACAGCTTCACTGGGAAAAACATACCAAGAGTCCTGAATCAACAGGCACAAAGAATAATAAGCAGCACCTTCCTATAGATTCTGACATTTCTTTTTTAGAAAGCCTAAACTTGCACACACAGAAAGAAAGGGGGAGAGAAACAGAAGGGATTGGCCAGAACAGCTGTTACTTTTTAGGCCAAAGTGAATTCGAAAGAATCCTTTCAGGGGAAATAGCACTGCCATGGAAAGTCCATTACGTCCTCCAACTAACCCACACCGGCATTTAAGACCATGCCGTATTGAAAGGAGCTGGGATCACTGTACTCACTCTTCTGAGGGCATGAAAACTTATCTGCTCAAGACCATCTGTGGTCACTTCGGCTCTGCAGCTATAATGTTTAGAAATTATAGAGCCCTAAAAACTACCTTTTTCTCTTCATTTTCCGCTGCAGGCAACAAGACCATATGCACTGCATTTTCCACAGTCCATGGTAAAAACTGGTGCCTTGGTAAACTGTCCTGATGTTCAGGATTGCTGCTTTCCTCCTCCTGTGGGGACCATTTCAACAAGGTTTCCACATCCTGGGGTAAGCAGCCAGCACCCCGGGGCCTCATGTCACACGTGCACACACAGCTCCGTGTGCGGGCCCACCTCGGACCCCGCTGGGTATGACACTGTTAACCACTGACCACAGCTGAGTGCCCGGCACACACCACCACCCGAGATGGGGGGTTGATGATTCATCCCCGCCAGCAGTGTGATGGTGAAGAACTTTCCCAACATGCGCTGCCTGATATAATTGAGCTCGCTGAGGTGCACCCTGCAACAGTGAGCACCTAGTGAGGCCAGAGCCAGGGAAGCCAGAGCCCAGCCTGCCATACAATATAGTTTGAAAATGAACCTCCCGCAGAGCCTCCTCTCTCTCCAGGAGAAGATCTGTGGGGGCAGGCTGACCCCAGCTCCTAAGGTCACCCCAGGAAGGCACTTGGCACCAATGACAGCAGGCAGTTTACCTTCTGCCACCACCTCCACCTTCTGAACATATGAGTGGAACCCAGGAGTCTTATCCTTTCTGATCCAGCTCCCCTGCTATTTCTGAGAAATAATCTCACACTTAGTGTTAGAGGTTATGTGTGTTACTCCTCGGTAAAAAAAAATACCACTTTTCCTAAGGCGGGGAGGGGGAATAACAATCTCCGAGATTAGCACTTGAAGGATAATGTCTTGGCCTACATAGTGTGGCCATGTTCCCTTAGGGACCCTCGCTGATCACTGCTGTCAACAAAGGCAGGTTGGGAAGTGCTGCTCCTTCAGCTGAGGACCAAGCATGGGCCAGGTCCTTTCCAGTATTATCTGGGCACAGTGGAGACAAGGCTAGGGCAACACCAGAGGCAAAGAGTTCACAGAGAACATCCAGTTCTAAACAATCAGAGCTGGCTGCCTATGGGAGATTTCAGAACACAGAGGCCTCACCTGGACTCCCTTCTTCCTAGCTCCCCGGTTGCCTCCAGGTGTCTGTCCGAAACCTTCCATCCAGAAGCTCCTCTTACACACCTGGCCCCCTACAGTGCCCCTCTCCTACTTACCTAGGTCCATGTTTCTTCTCTGAGGATACACCTATTTCAGGTCATTAACACCAAGACAGACCTCACCTCCAGACAAGATTCCAGCCTCTCCCTACAGGGATCTGCACCAGAATAATCCAGCCTCAATAAAAACCCAACACCATAGCATTCAGACCAGAGACAGAGGAAGGGGACAGGGAGGGAAAAGGCAAGCTTATGTAAAAAAGCCTCGGAAGGTGAGGCGTCACCCAAAGAAGCATAAGATTTCCAAAGGCAGAATCTTAGCTGTTATTGGGAAGAATTTGGGAATAGGAAGGACAGTTATAAGTGGATCACACCTTACGAAGAAAATACCAGAATATGAGCTCTGACAAAGGCTTTTTTAAAAATTTCCAAATGTATATATTTTTAAATAACTTTAAAAGATCCCAAGCCCCCCGCAAAAAGTCGTATTTGGTAAATTTAATTTCCTTTTTATTGGAGATGTCGACATGACATAAAATCTGAACTATCAAGAGAAGTCCAGGCCCCATGGTCGCTCCATGACCCATCCCTACACCTAAAGCCAGTCCTGGGGAGGGCCCGGGAGCACTCATACTAATCTCAGAAGGCCCAGCACCAGGACAGAAGAGGCCCCGCAGCAAACTTCCGGACTGAGAAAGAGTGGGGAAAGCGGAGTAGGGTAGAGAAGCAGGCGAAAAGCCTCTAGCCTCTTATTTCTCCCCTCTTATTACTGTTCTCTTGAAGCCAGGCAGGCCTCCAAAATCTCACTGGTGGAAACAAGGAAAGGTTTTCACACTATGGATTATCGTGTGGTGGTTTACTCAAGGATATGCTTTTATCAAAGGAAGGTTGAAGATGAAGCTGATGCAAATAGAAACAGATTAAAAGGAAGACACTCACTGGGAGCTAGGGTATATATTAAGGCCCCTGCCCTCTGTTTTAGAAACCTGGTGCCCAATGTTTAAGAGCTACAGCTGCTAACCAAAAGGTCATCAGTTTGAACCCACCAACCACTCCTTAGCAACCCTATGGGGCACTTCTACTCTGGCCTGTAGGGTCTCTATGAGCTGGAATCCACTTGACAGCAACAGGTATGGTTTGGCCCTTTTTCCCTTTGAACTAGGGGTATGGGATCCTAGTGTAATAACCAGGGCTTCAAACCCCTTCATTCTGGTTCAAACCCCTGCTGAGAACTTGCATTTTCATCCCAGATACACTGAATCAGAATCTACAGTTTAACAAGATCCCCAGGTGATTCTTATGTATAATAAATTTTGAGACCCACTGCTCTAGTAATGGTTCTCGGAACTGGTCCCTAACCAGCATCGTTAGCATCACCTGGGAACTTGTCAGAAATGCAAATTCTGAACAGGGGTTCAAACCAGAATGAGCTGTTTCAAAGCCCTGGTAATGACTCAATAATCTATTTTTCAAATCTTTCAAATTAAATACCTATTCTATATATGTATAGATCACCATCCAAGTTCTTCAATCAGACATCTTCATGTCACATCTTTCTAAAAGAGGATAAATGAATCCTTAATATATAGCAGTATGTTTATGAATATATACATACATTGACTTATATATAAATACACACCTACCGAAGCCTAGGTGAATGGGTCTGATACATATTCATGGTATTTGAGCTTACTGGATGCAAACCACACTCAGCAATCATTTCAGCCTCTTTTTCTCTTCCTATGATGTTCCCTACAGTGGCTGTTAGAAATTTCTCCTGCACTTCTCAAGTCTTCAATTCCTCCCCAGGGTTCCTTCCCTCTTAGTAAATGACTGTTTCTCCCATTCTATCAGAAATGTTAAGGACAAGCCATGTGTGCTCTTCAAACTCCCTCAGAAGCACTTAATCTCTCTCCATGCCCTCACCTATTCACTCCTCCACTGTTGAGGACGAGTTCCTCTCACCTGGGCCACGGCACTCCCCTCTACCTATGCCTCTTGATCCCATCCACGCCTGTCCCAGAACCAACTCATTGCTCCACTAGGAGGCACCGTTCACACTGCCTCCTCCAGGAACAAGCCACTTGATAGGTTCCCTCACCTCTATGGTCAGCCTCTACCCTACTGCTTGCTTGCCCTCTCTCCTCTCACTTTACCTCATACCAATAATAATTAATTTTTTTGAAACTTATTTCCTCTCCCTATGCCCCCTCCTGTCATCAGCACACTTCCTGAAAGGATGACCTAGGCCTAGAGCCTTCCATTCCCCTCCACCTACTCACTTCTCCATGCCCACCTGGGACCACCTGAGTTCCTGTGCAGATTAAGCTAAAAAACACAGGCAAGACCATTACAGCATGGTCTCCAGCATGTGCATGTTCACGATCACATCACCAATGTTCTTGTTAGTGTGATCTTGCCCAGCCTTGCACTGACCACACTTTGTGGTTGCAGCATTTCCACCAGCAGTGGTGCTCCCAGGCACAGGGCCACCTCCACTTGCACAAACGTTTGGGACTGAGCATCTTAGAACTCAATGTGCTTGTCAAATGGCCATTCCTGTATGAGTTCACTGATGGATGGGACAGTTGCTAGACCAAAGAAACAGAAGCAGACAGCAGGATTTCTTAGTCTCTCCTGATGCATCACCACAGTGCACATTCCTTCTTTATGGGACAGTACTGTCATTTCACTGAGGCACCAAGAGCTCCTTATTCACATACGTTGACTTGTCACTTCCTTCTTTCTTTCGACTCTGCCTTATAGGACCATTTCTTACCCTTTTTCCTAAGGCCAACTCTCTCCATCTTCCCAGGAAAAGATCACTGGTTTACTTCTGTGTTCCAGGTGGCTGGGAATTCATACAATAGCTAAAGTCTCAGGCCATCCTGGGGAAAAAAGCAGAGGAATAAACTGGGATCTGCTTCTAACATTGAGTGGCCTGGGGTCAGTAGAGGGGCTACAAGTCCAGAATTTTATATCCATGGCCAGCTTCCCCAGATGGAAAACTCTTTATCCACACCACCACCTGGGGTTGGAGTAACCAGTAAGCAAGGTACGCAAGGGCTTGTGTTTACTTATGAATCTCTAGTGAACAATTTCACATGGGTTTCACATAAAAAACAGGTGAAATTGTGCACTACAGATTAGTAAGCAAGCAGTTAAGGTCATGTGTACCTTGCTTATTGGGTAATTTGTCCCTGCCTCCACCCAATGAAATGTAGCCCATCCTTAGAAATTCTATCACAAATCTTACATCCTTTGTGAAGGCTCCAAGCAGAAATAACTTTTTGAACTCTTTCATACCCCTTAGTTCCTGTCCTAAGGCACTGACCTTCTGACTGGTATTAGAGTTAATACCAGTTAATATTTGTCTACTCCCCCTGAGGCAAGGGCTGGGACTTCCCATTTCAAACCTCTGTGGCCACCTGGCACAATGCCCTGTGCAAACAAGGTACTCAATAAATAAGAGTTAAATTAAGAAATTAACAGAATCCAAAACTAATCTGTATTTAATCTGATCTTAAGCTTTTCATAATGTTTGTTTCTAGAAGAAACTGAACAAAGCCTTGAGTTTGTCACACAGTAGAGGCCAGCCTTCCTCCACAGGCTGCCTTCCCCAGCCATTCACCTGCCAACCTTAGCAAAGATTCTGTTGAAAGTGCCCGTGATATTGTAGTCACTGGTGAAACAGATGGGCCACAGTCCCCAACCGTGACTCCACTCCTTACATAGTGTGAGACCATGAAGCTAAACAAAACTCAGGTGAGTCCAGAGGGAGAGTCTCTGCGATGCCTTTTGTCTTAGAAAACTGGCTATCACAAGGCATTTAGGAGGCAGTTCTAGAAAAAAAAATTCTTATAAGTATTTGTCCTTTAAGACAAAGACAGCAGCCAGTCCTCCCAGGGCAAGACAACAAAGGTGCTTAGAATCGCTTACACAGCTAGAGACGGCTTGCAAACTAACACCACTTATCGAGAAAAGTTGTAAAATCTTTATAAAAACCAAAAACAAAGCAAAGAATTCCTTTATGGATGGCAATTGTTAGCCTGTCTCTGGAGCGGGTAGCACTTTCAGCTGTAGCTGTTTCGTGGATGCCCTTCATTGTAGGAATTTTGGGGCACCTTCATATCCTCCCTCAAACCCCTTTATCCGCTCACTTCAAAGTGTTCTTTTTCCTATTCAGATTGACACCTTCCGCTACTCAGATATCTTATGTAATGGTCAGGTATTGTACATCCTTGCTAACATTCTAGTCTTCAGAAACTTCTACTACTATATACGCAGGGGGGAAAAATGTTCTAAGGACCCATCACTCTGTAGGAGCTCTTCAAAATCAATAGTACCATAGTGGTCCATCTGGCCTCAGGATCAAGATTTCTGAGCCTGTGATCTTGTGCTAGTGGGAGGAGGTCTAGCTGGAGCAAACACAACCCTGTCAATGGTTCCAAGGACCCCTAATCAGAAAAACCTCTGTCTTTATTCTTATCTTTCTGGACCTTTCTGCAGCATTTGAAACTGCTGAGCACTCCTTTGTTTTTAAAACTCTTCCCCCAACCCTGGTATTTGTTTTGGAGTCAGGCAGAGAAGACAGCAGACCTGGCAAGGAGCCTTAACTCTTCCATGTCTCCAGTGTGGTCTTGGACTGGCTGCTCACCTCTCAGGGCCCTGAGTTCCTCATATGTGAGGATGCATGGATGGTATCTTAAGACACTATCCAAGGTTTTTCTCTTCTTCTGCTTCCTTGTGCCCTTTCCCTTATCATTTAGACCAAAAGTAATTTTCCATATGTACTGTTCTTAGGGTGAAGGCAAATACATTGAAATCAAAAAACTCATTGCTCATCTCTGAATTTCAAATTAGATTTTTTAGTAACCTAGAGTAGAGACAATATCTTGAAAGCAAAGCTTTTTTGCTGCAGCAGCCAAAAGGATTGAAAGAGAAAATGTTGAACTCCTAAGGGACTAGGATCCTAAAGGACTCAACATAGAGTTTATATCATTAACTAGAGAATAGGAAAAATGGTAGGATGACATAAAACATTTTTCTCTACATTAAAAAAAAAGCATATATATATATATATATATATATACTCAATGATTTGGGGAAGAAGGGCCAGCAGGGATATAGTCTGGGTCTCTAAGAAGTGCCCTGTACAATGGCCTTCTCCATCGGTCGAAAAGCTTGGATAGAAGAGAAACCCTCATAAGGTAAGAGGGTCACCAGTGCCAAAGAAACTATTGCTTGGCTGCTTGGCTTCCCAAGGGGTTACCATTAACCAGTTGCCATTGAGTTGACCGCAGGAGTAGCTCAGGAGAATTCAAGTCTTACAGAGAACCCCACATCCAGCATGGCCCCAGAGGGGCGGCCTACAATGGCTGAGGAGTTGTCTGGTCAGATGAAGCCGAGAACAATCTCACCGAATTAAAAGCAAAATGTTCCTGTGACTCCCCCAGGACAGGAAAGTGGCAGAGCAGGAGCCCACAGTCCCAAAGGAGCCAGAGTTCGGGACAAGAAAGATGAGGAAACATGATAGGAAACCACGAAGGACCATGAAAACTAGAAAAGATAAACTTCTTCTCAGCAGAATACAGCAAAGGCAGAGACTAGCGTGCAGGCTGAGAACCTCTTCCCCAGCTAGAAACTTAGCTCACTCCCAGGGACAAGGGGTGGAGGAGGGGAGAGGGGGGACTCTTGATTCAATTGAGTTTAAATCTGTACTCACTATATTGAAATCTAGAAGTGACTGTATTACTTTGAGTTGATAAAATTGCATTTTCTGCTCTCTGTAGAAATTGGGGTACCATGACTAAGAAAAAATTTACATATATACAAACCTGACTATACTAACTATAAAATTTGAACATGCCAAAGGTGAAATGAGTGTGTTAATATCTATCTCGCAGAATAATAGCACATTTTAAATGAGTGAAATCATGAAAAACACCTAGCTCAAATGTCTGGCTCATAAACCAAAACCAAGCCGGTTGCCGTCGAGTCAATTCTGACTCATAGCAACCCTACAGGAAAGAGTAGAACTGCCCCACAGGGTTTCCAACGAGTGGCTCATGGATTCCAACTGCTGACTTTTGGGTTAGCAGCCAAGCACTTAACCATTGTGCCACCAAGGCTCTGGCTCACAAGATGCACGTGAAGATCACAGTTCCTTTCCCTTCCTTGTTGTTCTCTCTTTCAATTCCCTGGTTGTTAAAGAAATAAAAGGTTTGTAGTCATCCCCCTCAAAAAACCAAACCAGTTGCTGTCAAGTTGATTCCGACTCTTGGCAACCCCCTATGTGGCAGAGTTGATTTGTGCTCCATAGAGTTTTCAATAGCTGATTTTTCAGAAGCAAATCGTCACAGCTTTCTTCCAAAACACCTCTATGTGGATTCAAACAACCAACCTTTTGGTTTGTAGCCAAGCGCTTAACCATTTGTGCTACCCAGGGACTCTTAGTCATCCCCGAAATGCAAACCCGTTGCTTTTGAGTTGATTCCAACTCATGGACAGAGTAGAATTGCCCCATGGGGTTTCCAAGGAGGGCCTGGTGGATTTGAAATGCCGACCTTTTGGTCTTAACTGCTATGTCACCAGGGTTTCCAGCCCAAGCGGGTGGGTGAGCAGTTTTATGGACAAACAAAAGGATGGCAGTTCCTGTAGAAGTAGGATGGGCTCCACCACAGAAAAGATGGGACCCCGGACAGAAGGCAAGGAGGTAGTTGTATTTTCTGAAGAGCAGCTGCCGAGTGACAGACTTCTCTGTCTGTGAGCCAATACTCTCAGTAAATGACTAAATATCCTATCCAGCACTGTATTTGGAAGAGACTTTGGAGGGAAGGAACAGAGAATAGTTTGTCTTTCCATGCTTATTCTAGACCAGCAGTCAGCACACTACAACCCACGGGCCAAATACAGCCCACTGTTTTTATAAATAAAACTGTATTGGAACACAACCATGCTCACTTGTTTATGTGCTTTCTGTGGCTGCTTTTGCACTAAAACCACAGAATTGAGTAGTTGTGACAGAAACTGTGTGACCTGCAAAGCCAAAAATATTTACTATCTGTCCCTTTACAGAAAATGTTTACTGACCTCTGTGCTAGACCATAATAACTTAACCTTCAATGGTGCCTAGGAAGTACTTTACATTTGTTTCAGACAGACCACCCCTATGCATTAGGGTAGCTTTTATCATAGTACTATTATGTTGTTGTTGTTTTTCTTACTTTACAGAATGAGG
Source organism: Loxodonta africana (assembly GCF_030014295.1). Lineage (NCBI taxonomy): Eukaryota > Metazoa > Chordata > Mammalia > Proboscidea > Elephantidae > Loxodonta > Loxodonta africana. Next base: position 89,547,626 of record NC_087352.1, on the reverse strand, counting down.
CAGTGGAGACTCAGAGGCATTACATGACCTGACACTGAGCACCAGAGTGGTACTGTACCCTGCCCTGTTTCCACCACAGTGTCCTGCCATTCTCCTCACAGTAAAGATATAACTGGGATTCTTCATGTGACCAGACAAAAGCCGTAAGGGCACACAGAGTTATCTAAAGGAGCACTTAAAGCAAAGCAGTACTTTCAACAACCACTCTTTGGAAGAGGCCAATAGCACCACTCATCAGAAATGTTCCTCTTGGCTTATGCTTAGAAGTGTTCACTTACCCCAAAGCCTCATCAAGGCCCATGTCTATAGAAATGAGGTTAGCGGCAAGTATTAAGGTCATGTGGCATGTACCCTAAACCACAAACTCAGAGGCATTTTATAAAAATAGCCTGTCCAGGAATAATTGTCAAGAGGTTATACAAATATACAATGAGCATGTGTTATTAATGAGAAAACTAGCGGGGTGGTTTAAAGGAGTATATAAGACACGGACCTACACACAGTGGTAAAAAGGTTGCTGGCATGAACGTTTACAGCAGATTTATTCATAATCACCAAAAACTGGAAGCAACCAAGATGTTCTTCAATAAGGGAAGGGGTGAACAAATGGTAGTACCTTCATACAATGGAATATTATTTAGCAATAAAAATAAATGAACTACCAAGCCATGAAACATGGAAAAACCTCCAATGCATACTGCTAAGTAAAAAAAAGGCAGTTTGAAAGGGAAGCATACTGTATGCTTTCAATTAGATGACATTCTAGAAAAGGTTGAAATTGTAGGAGACAGAGGCTGAGTGACCCAGGCAGCGGAACGAGGGCCACGCACACGCTGCGGACCATTGTGGACATGCCATATGGCTGCCACTTCCTGGACTTTCAGGGTTCAGCGATCCCTTGTGCCTTGCAGAAGCTGGTGATGACCCAGCTGAGCCCCAACTTCCCCGAGGTGGTCACCCTACCTGGAACTGCCCAGGGCCACTCCCTGGGTACAGAGACCTCCTCCTCTAGAACCGATTTGTTGGTGTTAATGAATGTCATCAAGTATTCACCGTTTAATATAACCTTTCCCTTAAGATCCCCTTTGATACAGGTTTTGAAGGCATTGTTGAAGTGAAAGCCTTTAGTGCCAGGTACAGTTGGCCAAGCTGTGGCTCACATGGCACCTGGCTTTTTTGCCGAGTATACAGATGTGCCTGCCAACATTGCAACTCCAGTGCCCTCTGTGAAACCTGAGTACCGTGCCCTGCTGGCAAGTGGCACTACCGCGTATAACAGCTTGAAGGAGCCTGAAGAGTTGTTGGCAGGGAAAAATTTTTGGCGGCAGCTGCAGCTGGGAGAACAAGCCAGTTTGCTGTGCAGCTTTCAAAGAGGGAGAATTGCCACGTAATTGGGACCTGCTCTTCTGACGAAGGAGCCGTGGTGGCATAGTGGTTAAGAGCTTGGCTGCTAACCAAAAGGTCAGCAGTTCGAATCCACCAGCCGCTCCTTGGAACCCTATGGGGCAGTTCTACTCTGTCTTATAGGGTCGCTGATAAAAAGCATGCTTTCCTGAAGTGTGTTGGCTGTGATCATGCCATCAACTATAAAACAGAGAATGTGGGTGCTGTCCTTAAGTGAGAGTGCCATGAAGGTGTGGATGTGGTCTACAAGTCTGTAGGGAGGACCCTGTCTGACTTAGTGGTGGATGCATTAGCCACCAAAGGCACTTGGTCATAATTGGGTTTATCTCTAGCTACTAAACTCCTCCTGGCCTTTTGACTGTTAAAGCAGGAACATTGCCAGCCAAACTGCTAAAAAAAAAAAAAAAATCCACCAGCATCTGGGGTTTCTTCCTCAACCACTACCTCTCTAAATATCAGGCAGCCATCAACCACTTACTCAAGATGTGCAAAAGCAGAGAACTGGTGTGTGAGGTGGACCTTGGAGAGCTGTTCCCAAAAGGCAAGTTTACTGGCTTGGAGTCCATATTCTGTGCTGTAGATTATATGTACATGGAAAATTATCACTAAATTACCTCATTCTGTTAACAGTAAGCTGTAAAAACAATAATAAATATATCAAAAGAGAATGAAAATGGGCGCTTTATGCCTTGGAGTTGCTAAAATCAATGTATTTTTAATTGGTAATGGGTATTCTTAAAACAAAAGTAATGAATCAGTTTCCCTTTTTTTGCACCTCCCTCAGGAAAAAAAAGTCCTAATAAAACTTCCTTGGATGGCTTAAGAAGTAAAAAAGAAAACAAACAAAAACAAAAATGAGAGACAGTAAAAAGATCATTGACTGCCAGGGATTCAGTGTGGGGGGAGGGGGTGTTGAATAGGTGAAGCACAAAGGATTTTTAGGGCAGCAAAACTGAATGATACTGTATACATCTGTGTGACACTGTATGGTGAACTGTGGTACAGGGAATTACTCAATATGGACTTTCTAGCCATAGTCTTTTGACTCCCACACCATAACTGGATGAGGCTGTGCAAATAAGGAGCTTGTGGCCCACCACAAGCTCCTTCTTTGCACAGGGAATTAGAAAACCTGCTAATAATGCAAATAAGGTATATAGAACCCTAATGAGGAGATTGGTCAGTTTTGCCATCCCACTAGGTTTAAAGGGAGCCAATCCCAGAAGCAGACAGAAGGGACCTCACCACCTCCAAGAAGAAGATCCAAGAGCAGAGCATGTCCTTTGGACCCAGGGTCTCTGCACTGAGAACCTCCTAGAATCCAGGAGACAGAGAGAGACCTGTAACACCAGAGGCACCAAGAGGTGACAGCAGAGAAATGGAGGCAGCAGACCCAGGAGACTGGCATGAGATGGGGCTGTGGGTTTCCCAGCTCATGGAGCAAGGCGACTACAGTGGGTGTACCAACCCACAAGCAAGAGAGCTGAGTGCTTTCAGCCAGGAGGCTTGCTGGCGGAGTGGGGTATCTCCAGGCACCTATCTGTGGAGATAAAGAGCTTTGTAACACTTTCCTGAACATGGCAGAGGCCAGGCCAAGAGTGAGGGCCAAGAGCTGAGGGGCCAATGACCCATAGAGAAGCCTGCCTGTGGACATAGCCAAGAAGCTGTCCTCATCGAAGAACTGTATCTTGAATCCTTCCTTATCCTGAATTGTAAACTGTCACTTCCCTAATAAACCCATAGTTGTGAGTATAGTCTGTGAGTTCTGTGTGGCCACTGCAACAAATTACCAAACCTAGCAGAGAAGTAGAGAGTGCCATGAGAGAGATGGCTGGTGTGAGAATTGGTAAAAATGTTGGAGGATGAAGGTATGTTTGACCTTCACCTCATGGAGTCAGCTTTGGGCTGATATTGATCTTGATTCTCTCTCTTCCCTCTTGTGAAGTTAGAGGAGGTCTGACAACATCACCGCATCATTTTTACATGTATACATGACATTACACATTTATCAAAATCCATAGGCCTTTACGGCACAAAGAGTAAACCTTAATGTAGGGAAATTAAAAAATAATTTAGGGGTTCAGAAGAACCCAGGAAGAAATGCATACTGGGACAAGAAAACATAACTGTATTATAAATGTGTGAAACAATCTCACTAAAGGGGACATGGAGGGGGAAGGTGCTGAGCTAAGTAACTCTGGAAATGAGTGGAGTCTGTAAGACTAAAGGCAAAAGAATTAGATATGAGTATTGCACTCTAGCTGATAAAGTTGTTTCCCACAGGGCTATGGGTTAACAATTCCGATATTGCTATACATGTATAATAGAACTGAACAATTAACTAAATGTATAGCAAATGGTGGGAGCCAGGTTTCTCACTCTTGGAGTGGGAATTTACAGATAAGAAAGGGGAAGAGGCTAGAACGATCCATGTGGTGATGGGTTAGATGCGGAGACATCAACATGAACTTATGTTTTTAGCTTACTATAGATACAGGTGGTTACATGAAAAAATATTTATAGATTCGTGTATATACATGGGTTGGTATCACACATATATTTTTATGCTCTGTCAGCTGAGAGGACCTAAAAGAAACAATACCCCAGTAACAATCACCCACCCCAGCACCTAAAACTTGGTTTCCAATACTATTCTCCAATAAAAGGGACTGAGGCTCCTTGGAGAAATGGCTTGTTTTAGGAATGGGGCAGGAAAAGTGTAAGATGAGCTTGGAGACCTTTGTAGAGCCAAAAAGAAAGTGCTCAAAACAAACAAATAAACAAAAACACATTGACATATTGATGGGGGTATGTCAAAGGAGCACAGGAACCAACTGAAAGAGGTCCCCTCCCAATGGCCAAAGCTGGAAGAACTTGAGCAGCAAAATAAATAAAGTAGTATTGGATTATATCCCAAAGTATAAAATCAATATCCATGACTTAATACTGATACCAGTAAATGACTGAATAAATTAATAAATGGGGTAGAAGAGACAAGTATCTCTTGAAGAAGAATTCCAAATGATTTATGTAGATACTCTATCTCAACGAGGGGGAGCATAACTCCCTATCCTTAGGTGTGGGCTGCACATGGTGACTTCCTTCCAAAGCGTACCGAATTGAAAGAGTAAGTTCACAGTGGAGAAACCTGATAGACACCATCTCAGCCAGGTGACCAAGGCCATTATTAGCAGCATAAATCATGTTGATAGTGTATATCCTTGATACGATGAAAATGGCACTTTAATTCTGTGGTCTTTCTCCCAAAAACCCATGACCCCTGTGTAATCATGTGGGAAACATCAGAGAAATTCCAATAGAGGGGCATCCTAAAAAATACTTGACCCGGAACTCCTCAAAACTCTCAAGGTCTTCAAAAATAAGGAAAGACTGTGACACTGTCACAACCAAGGAGAGCCTAAGGAGGCATGAGAACTAAATGTAATGCTGTAAGCTAGATAGGATCCTGGAACAGAAGGACATTATGTACAAGCTAAGGAAATCCCAATAAAGTATGGACCTCAGTTAATAACAATGTATCAGTGTTGGTTGATTAATTATAATGAATGTACCATACTAATAATAGCGGAAACTGGGTGGGGTATAAGGGAAGCCTCCACCCTATCTTCTCAGTTTTTCTGAAAACTGTTCTTAAAAATAAAGTCTGTTTTAAAAAAAAAAAAATAACGGTTGCAAAAACAAAGCTGCTAAATTAGATATGAAATGATCCTATGGGGCAATAGAGTCGTAACCTTTGTAGTTACTTTTTCAGCCAAACAGAAATCATCTGTCTCTGTACTGGATAAAAATCATTTGTAGGTTATCAATTATCTTCATTAACATCTAAATTTAGAGTCTGAGCCATAATCAACATGCATCGTCAAAGTCAGATTCCCTTGGAAGTTCAGGCGGCTGTTAGATGACTTTGTTGGTCAACGTTACAGGATTTGCATGGACATAGAGTCATTCTTTACCTTATTTCCATGTTTTGGGTAGTTTTTTCTTAACATACATAACCCATAGCCCTAATACTGTTGTGTGTTTTTTTTCCCCCACAGAAATTATTAGCACTAGCTAGATCCATGGTTCTTAAGTGATAGGCCATGTATCGTACTATGGTATCTCACAAACCCATCGCTCACATGCTGCCAAATTTGGATCAAAATATAAACTTAGCTTTGGTACAACTAGAATACTTACTGTTTCACAGATGTTCAAAAGATGAAATACAGGCATGAGAAAGATGTGAAAAGCAATGTAGAGCTATGTACAACTTACTGTGAGCAAAGAGATGAAGTGTACACTTTTATCAGGCCAGTACCAAAGGCCAATTGTACGCTAATTTAAACATGTGATGAGAGGCCAGGACAATAAAAAGGTCTTCTCACAGGCCCATAAAACAAAGCAAGACTAAAAAGACACACCAGCCCAGGGGCAAGGACCAGAAGGCAGGAGATGACAGGAAAGCTGGTAAGGGGGAACCCAGGGTCGAGAGGGGAGAGTGTTGATATGTCACGGGGTAGTCAACCAATGTGAAAGAACAATATGTGTACTGTTTGATGAGAAGCTAGTTTGTTCTGTAAACCTTCATCTAAATCACAATAAAAAAAATCTGAAAAAAGGCCTTTTCGAACAACTACTTAGGCCTGAAAAACCACCAGTGGATGAGGCAACAATTGTGGATGCTTTCATAGACACCATGACAAGGTGCTAAACTCTAATACCCGTTCCTGTTGAGTGGATTCCAACTCATAGCGGCCCTATAGAACAGAGTAGAGCCGCCCCACAGAGTTTCCAATGAGCGATAGGTGGATTCGAACCTCCAGCCTTTTAGTTAGCAGCCATAGCTCTTAACCACTGCACCACCAGGGTTTCCAAACTCTAACAGTGATTGCTTACTTGTTTGCTATTGTTTCAAGTATTTCAGTCCCTTGAAGAATGCCCCCAAAAATTCTAGCATCCAAAAATGGGCTATAAACCTAAGAGTTGGGGATCCCTGAGCCAGACTGTCAAAACGCCAGGACTAAGAGGAAGCAAAAGAGATGGAAACAGTGAAAGGCTGACAGATTTTCTGACTCTACCTGCAAAGCCTCTGGTTTCACAATTAGGCACAAATACTTCCAGGTCCAGGCAGGCCCACAAGGACCTTTCAAGAGAATATGCTGGAAAATTGGTTTCTAACCAACTGATCCCAGGAGAGAAAAATGAACGGGTGGAGGGAAAGTAATTTTTCATCTAGCGGAGCCTTAGACCACTGTCGACACTAATTATATTACACTTGCTGGTTATTAGGGTAATTTAGCAGGATAAGGTACATGGGATCATTTAAAATCTAAATTCATCCAATCACTTACAAAAACATTCAAGTCACTCATGTGTGGAGCAATAAAGTGTGAAAGTGACACCGTATCCAAACTGTAGCCATGTGTGACTCAGCTTTTTTATTTTGAGGAAAGAAAACGGTTAAGTCTTAAGGATTGTATTTCTCTCTGTCACTCCGACTCTGAGGACTAATGAGTTCCTGCTGGTGACACAGTGGCTTGGGGAGGCAAGCAGAGAGGTGGTTTGGTACACTTCCAAAGCTGTGTGTGAGCCTTCACCACAAGAATCACGGTTCTGTGGGAGAGACACTTGGAACCTTGCTGAAACGGGGGCTGGGAGTGCCACGTGGTAACATACAGACTTTCCCCTGAGATCTCTAAGCACTTCTCAAACATGAATTAATTTGAGCAGCTTTACTACAGAGCAGAAGGCACAGTTATTCATGCATATATTCAACAACATAGGGCCTACTTGTATGTTCCAGTTCCTGTGCCAGGAGCTGAGGACTCTTTCTTGGGTTTCCCTAGAAAGCAGAGCCCAAGACAAAGCCTTCATTTCCCTTCTCTGCCACCCATTCTAGGTTTCACTCCCTCTTGGCCAGGACTTCAGGCAGTCGAGGCTGCTTCCTAATGAGGTGACCCAGGACTTCAACCTTGAGAAGGCTGAGTCCTCATCAACCACAGCTGCTGCAGTTGCCCATTTACTGCTATCACTGAACATGGAAGCACTGTTAGATGCCCCCGTGAACTTCCTGGGTTTCTGTCATATTCCTCCTTGCCTCCACCGTGTAGGAGCAACCCTAGCTCCTCATGGCAGTTAGGGTTAATTTCACCCACCAATGTACTAATTCTTTTCTTTGACAGTTAATCCACTGACATGAGGAGGCTAACATGACCTGGAAGTAGTCACAGCTTCAAGTTCAGTGACTACCTGGTTTCTCCTATGGGAACCAGAAACTTTAATACTGCCAAGCCTAAAGTTGCAAGCTCGAGAAGCAGTGACTGTGAGCCAGTCCAAATCTACTTCTATCCCTTGGTTCCTGTACCAGTGAATTCTAGTTATTGAGGACATAGCATGATTAAATGCACATACTGCCCACTGGAGCACAACACCCCAACCCGACAGGTTATTGCCCCCCAAGTTAGCACCTAGCTGAGCCTTCCATTGTTTTCCCACTGTCCCATTAGATTAGCTACTTCTGGGTGATCAGGTGTATGGCAAGACCAGGAAATCTTGTGGTCATGTGCCCATTGCCAGGTATTCCGTAAACCCTGGGATGGCTGCTCTAACGGAGACGCTGTGGGCAGAGTAGGTATCATTTCTGGCAGAGACAAATTGAAATTGAAATCAATCTTCCACCAAGTGGCTGGTCTGGTCTCCTCAAGGAATGGTGTCATATTAACAGCCCAGCATTTTCTGTCTACACCTGTAAGATGAGCCATCCTGTCCACACCATTGGTGAGAGCTTCCTCTGCAGTGGAAGTTCTCTCATGGACATTAACATGAGACAAAGGTACACATACTTTGTGCCCACAAACCATAGATCCATCGTCATGCCTCCTCCCCTGAGTTCCTTGTCATGGGCCTTCCAGGCTGGTTCCTTCTAGGTCCTGACCAAGTAGCCAAGCCGCCCAACACTGCTGTGGAGTCCATATCTGTCTGTATCACAGGCCACTTCTCCCTCGTCATCAAGTGAACAACCAAGTGTGTTGCTTGCCTTTCTGCCCACTGGAACTATCATTTCTTACCACTTTCTATTGGGTCACCCTGAGAGGCACTATCATGTGGCAGAAGTCCATTTTCAGCCAGCACCAAGACCCTATGATCTTTCTCTTCCACTGTGCTGGTAATAGGTGGTGGGTTAACTTTCCTGCTGTGGTAGGTTCTGGGCAGACATGTGGTAGGAGTAAAGCTCTTTGGCACTTAAGTCTATGCTTTTCCTTGGTGACCCACCCTATCCAACCAGAGACGATCACTGGGCTGAGGAAGCCACAGTTACTCCTATAAGTTCCTTGCCCAATGGGTGGTCACTACTATTCTAATAACTGGCCAGAACATGACACCCTCTACAGAGCTTATCAGAAGAACATCTGTGTGCCAGGCCCCACTCTGCCCAGGCTCTGGGGGCACAGTTTAGGCTGCAGCTGATACTGCCACCTTGAAAGCCAGTGCTATGGAAGAACGAAAAACCACAATTTGGTTTAGGCCAACCCTGGCTCACAAAATGTGCTCTAGCCAGCTGAGAGCCTGGCATTCTTAGGAGGATAGAAGATTTAAGAAATAAGAGATTTGCCTTGTGTTGATTTTTCCAGGGATTTAGAAGTTGCTGGATGCTTCAATGTATTGAGTGACTAATTTCCCTTTTTTTTTCCTAAAATCTCACATCGTAAGCATTTATTTCCTGAAAGCTTGCCAAAAGAGTAATTTTTTTCCCAAGTTGGAATATTATTTTTAAATGTTTTAAAATGAAGTCCTGATAGCAAATTTTATCAATGGAGGCACTCAAATCTACATTCAGCAACTTAAAGAAGTACTGACTTCTTTTGGTTTAGAGACTTAGGAGTTAAGAGAGAGAGAGAACTTCCAAATGTTTCTGCAGTGCTTATTTTTCTCTGAGATTCAAGCTTGCTTATTGGATGGGAATGGTCATTCCAGGACAGTTGGCAATCCCAGGTAAAAATATGCCCATGAGCAAGGTTGCAGGAAGGAAGAGAACTAGACACCACCCATACCTCCCCTTTAGGGAGGCCTCCAGACGGACCCTGGAGCAAAGCCACGCGGGAACAAACCCACACCAGGCCTCCCCCTGCTGCCCTGAGCCAGAGCAGCACCCTCGATCTTCACTTGAACCTATCGTGGCTATGTCTACATGTGCACGTACAGATTTTCTAGATGGGTACGTAAGAACTGTCTCTGTCAAATCCATAACATAGTTTGGAAGATGGTGAACAGCATGAGAATCACTATCTGCTTTTGCCATTTAGTTTAAGTGTAGGACTTTCATTCCAGAGGCGTTCCTAGGTGATGCAAACAGTTAATGCAGTTGGCTGCTGACCAAAAGGCTGGAGGCTTGAGTCCACCCCGAAGTGCCTCTGAAGAAAGGCACGGTGATCTCCTTCCAAAAAATCAAACATTGAAAACCCTATGGAGCAGGGTTCTACTCTGACACACATGGGGTTGCCATGAGTTGGAACTGACTCAACGGCAGTTAGTACCGGTTTCATTCCAGAAAACCCCTGATTGTAAGTAAGCTATTGTGTCTCAAGAAGTAGATGTGCAATAAACCCAGAATTTAAAAACATTTTCCAAAAGTAGCAATAAATATTACTTTAAAAGAAACTACTTCAATGCCTTGCATACTACGAAATTCCTTTGATTAATAAGTCACATTGTTTATGGACGGTTGGGGACCAACCTTTCACTGTACAAATTGCCAATCGAGCACTGAGGAAAGGCACCAAAGGGTGAGGACGAGCTCTTTATCAGACTAATGGAGAGAGACACACAATATCATGACCCAGATATTTAAAAGGGCAGTGCTTTTAGCAGACACCATGCATGGCTGGGCTGAGGAGACTGCTGCCTGGGAACCTTAATAACAAAGACAATGATAGATGAGAGGTGAGGGGGCAACTCTGCCCACAGTTACATACAATAGTGAGATCAGGAGAGTCTAAAAGGAGCCTGGCTTCAGTAAAAAGATGAGATGTAAAACGATTCCATTCGCCTGGATTCTCCCCTAGTCCCACTCCCTGAAAATTCGAATCCAGCTAGACAACATAGTTGATTGCAAAACATTGACCCGTTCCATATGTTTCATCATGCTTATAGGTTACAAGGAGAATGCACTAAGGTAACACTAGTTACTATAACAAATAAAAACCCAAACCAAACAAATCACCGTCAAGTAGATTTGGTTCCATCTCATGGTGACCCCATGTGTGACCCGCTGAGTGTCAGAGTAGAGCTGTGCTCCATAGGATTTTCACTGATTTTCAGAAGTAGAACACCAGGCCTTCTTCCAAGGCACCTCTGGGTGCCCAGCACATTAACCATTTACACCACTATAACAAATGAAAAAAAAAAAAAAAACCCATTGCCATCGAGTCAATTCTGACTCAGTGACCCTACAGGACTGAGTAGAACTGCCCCATATGGTTTGCAAGGAGGGCCTGGTGGATTTGAACTGCCGACCTTTTGGCTAGCAGCTGCAGCTCTTAACCACTATGCCACTGGGGTTTCCAAAATAGACCCCTCAAAAAAGTGTATAATGACTCAAAGACAGTAAGAGTTTATTTTTTGCTCATATTGGCCAATGGCTTATGAATGTAAGGAAGATATTCCCAGTTGTTTGGCTGCTCTCTTCCACATGGTGATTCAGGAATCCAGGCTCCATTCATTTTGTGACTGTGCCATTTCCTAGAGCCTTGTCATCTTCTACACAGAGACACTAGACGGGGAACAAATATGAAGAGGGCACATGGGCCTTTTAAAAATCCTGGCTCAAAAGTGACACCCAAAACTTCTGTTCATAAACCATTGGCCAGAAATTACATACACGGCTATACGTCCCAGCAAGGAGGGAGGCAAGAATTGTAGTCTAACTGGAAAAAGAAGAAATAGGTTTTGTTTTGTTTGGTTTGGTAAACAGCTAGCCATCCACTTGGAGGCAGATAAATGCTTAACACATCTTTGCATATTATACAGTCCTTCCCTATAGTGCCTCCTGATGTCCATTGCAGGATTAGTGGTGAGTAAACATTAATGACATGAACAAGTGCAAGAATGACTACTAAGATAATAGTAACAATAACGTTTTTGTTGTTGTTAGGTGCCATCGAGTCAGTTCCAATGCACAGCGACCCTGTGCACAACAGAACAAAACACTGCCCGGTCCTGTGCCATCCTTACAATCGCTGTTATGCTCAAGCCCACTGTCGCGGCCACTGACTCAATCCACCTCGTTGAGGGTCTTCCTCTTTTCCACTGACCCTGTACTTTGCCAAGCATGATGTCCTTCTCCAGGGACTGATCCCTACTGATAACATGTCCAAAGTATGTAAATGCAGTCTCACCATCCTTGCTTCTAAGGAACATTCTGGTTGTACTTCTTCCAAAACAGATTTGTTCATTCTTTTGGCAGTCCACGATATAGTCAATATTCTTCGTCAATACAATTCAAAGGTGTTGTAACAATAATAACAATAATAAACATTTATTGAGAACTCATGTACACCTTTTTGTGTTATTTATATATATATATATAAAATATCATTCAATCCTCACAAGTTTTGCCCAGTTTTATGAATCAGGAAAAAAGGGCACAGAGAGATTAAAGAATTTACTGAAAGTCACATAGCTGGTAAATGGCAGAGCTGGGATGCTGAGTTCAGAGCCTTCATTCTTACCTACCATGTTTTGCTGCCTCCCTGATTGCAACTTTTAATCACAATTTTTATTCATGCATACAAGAAACCAGCTGTCCTGGGTTGGATAATGTTCCCCAAATTCACGTCCACACAGAACTTCAAAATGTGACCTTATCTGAGTCTTTACAGATGTTAATTAACCAAATGTGAAACTAATAAGGCCATATCGTTACAGAACTCTCTTTTGTCAGGAAAACGAAACCGTAATTTAGCTTGGAAATTTCCAGTGTCTCATCAACTGGAAAACTGTTCAACATGCAAATAACAGAAAAAGGAAGAAGCCATATCTCCATAAGAAAGGCAATGCCCATACTAAGGAAGCTAGGTGAAAGTCTAGCTCCAATTTTTGAGAAAAATGAAAAGGAATGTTGGGAATTGTTATGGATTGAATTATGTCCCCCAAAATATGTGTTGTGAATTCTAACCTCTATTCCTATACTTGGAGCCCTGGTGGTACAGTGGTTAAGAGCTCCGCTGCCAATCAAAAGGTCGGCACTTCGAATTTACCAGCTGCTCCTTGGAAACCCTCTTGGGCCGTTCTACTCTGTCCTGCAGGGTCACTAGGAATTGGAATCTACTCAACCTGGCAACAAGTTTGGTTTGGTTTTTGGATTCCTGTGGTTATAATCCCTTTTGGGAATGGGCTGTATTTGTTATGAGGCAGGATTAGTGTATGGTATCTTTGGAGTCAATCTCTTTTGAAACATAAAAGAGATTAAAAAGCAAGCTAGTGAGCAGAAAAAAAAATAAAATTTTTTTAGAGATGGGGTTAAATAGATGCCAAGACACATGGAGCTCTCCAAGGAACCAGGAAGCTGAAGCTGAAGACACAAAGACCTTCCTCCAGAGCCAAGAGAGAGAGAAAACCTTCCTCTAGAGCCAGCACCCTGAATTTGGACTTCTAGCCTCCTAAGTTGGGAGAAAATTTTCTGTTTGTTAAAGCCATCCACTTGTGGTCTGTCTGTTATAGCAGCAGTAGATAACTAAGACACGGATATAATTCCTCAAAAAGTCTGTTCCCGCACAGCATGCTCAAACAGGAATAAACAACTTTAAGAATTCTAAGAAAGGAGTGTTGCCTCCCTGGTTTTGGCCATTCTGGGAACCAGCATCCTTTCTGGGCAGGGGTTGTTGCTCCTTACTTTCAAGGTCCTTTGGGCTTTTACAATTGCAAAGGCTTGAAGTTCATTTCAAGTCCAGCCTTTAAATAGAGCTGCTTACTTGACCTATTAGCCTAGGTGATGGCTTTTTTTGTTTTCTTGGTCCTACAACTCCCTCTAACTCAGGAGATCTGTCTTGAAACGGTACTTACTGTTTGAATCAGTACTCTCTCTTCTAGTGACTTTATCCCTGGGTCAAAGGAGACAGACTGATTTTGCTCCCTTTGAAAGGAAGAATCACTTCCTCATTGAGGTTCAAGCTAAAAATGCATTTCTGCATTGCACAGAGCAATGGTTCTTCCAGCGTAACATCAGCAATTACTTCCCTGACCCTCTGTCCCACTCCCACAAAGACATTGTAAGGAAAAATACTCAGGACTATTACTCTCTAACTCGGCAAGGGCAATCAACATGGTCGAATGGGCCAGGGAGGGTTAACAACAGCATGGGATGACTGAGTCTTAAAAACAAGGATTTTACCAGTTACAAAGGCATTCTAGGCTGAAGCAAAAATATACGCAAGTTATTAGACATAATAGGAACTGAGAGTAGCTCCGTCCAACTGAAAAGTATGTTGTTGGAGGAGAGGCAAGTATAATATGCGGTTAGGACTTTGGAGTCACATACATACAAGTTCAAAGTATAAAGATTTTTAAAGTCCTCTGAGTCTTGGTTTCCTCATCTGTAAACAATATCTCAAAAAGTAAGGAATGAGATCATGTAGATAAAGTATGAAAGAAAATGATGGCAATACGATGTGTGCCTAAAACCAAAAACAACCCAAACCCATTTCCATCGAGCAGATTCTGACTCATAACTAGAACTCTGACTAGAACTGCCCCATACGGTTTCCAAGGAGCAGACTGGTGGATTTGAACTGCTGACATTGATTCGAACTGTTGACATTTTGGTTAGCAGCCGAGCTCTTAACCACTGTGCCACCAGGGCTCCAATGTGTACCTAGCTTATGGTAATTTATTATTTATCTGAATATATTAATATATAAGGCTTAAGAGGTAAGGCCAGATTATGAATAGCATTGAATGGTAAGCTAATGGTACTGGGTCCTGAAAGCTATTTGGAGCCACCAAAGAATTTTTAGCTGGGAATGGATTGATCAGGTTTCTGTTTCTATTAAAGAAGACATTTAAGTACAGGGCAGTGTGCTAAGCACTGTGGAATGATGTCTGAGTAAAAATGCTCCCTTAGATTCTCAGGGTATAATTTGTTGCCATCAACGCTGACAATTTAGTGTGGTCTGGTGCTGACTTCAAAACAGCAAACTCTCATTACCTTCCACTTACAAAGTGGGTGGAAAGAAGCTGGAGCTGGGTCAAGACAGAGTGTAGATGGAAATTTTAACCAGAACCAAGTGGTGGGGACTTCTAGCCCTAAGAGCAAAATGCTTCCTTTTCTTCAAGAGGTATTAATAAAATTTCACGTGCTAGAGTGAAGGTCACAACACCTCATGAAATAACCATAAGCAGTAATTCTTTCCAATGGAGGTATGTCCCACTTATTATTCAAATGGACACAAACAGCTGGTAGGGGAATTCCTTGAAAGAAATATACCATCAAAGTCAAAATGAACCTTCTTGACTTCTGCAGCATGGAGTTGCTTAAAACTAATGAAAATGAAGTATTCCAACACGACACTATATATGCCATATTCTACAGGAATACCTTAAAATTTGCATTGACTAAGACAATTGAGTATCAGTACCAGCGACCACTTTTAATAGGAACGCATCTAAATACAAAAAGTTCACTTTTTGTCTTAGTTTTTCAAGTGTGACTTTGGAGGAGATATTTCCATGTAGATGCTGCCCTCTTGTGGTAAGGACTAGTCACTTCAAAGAAGGTATCATTTCAACGGAATTTAAGATAATTTGTGTTATTATGGACAGAAAGAGGCAAAACAAATTACCAAATTTTAATGGAAAAAATCTTCATCCACAAAATGGTTTTTCTTTGGCAATTTCCAGAACTTCTTTCCTCTACAAATTTTCTCATTAAAAACAATTTTGTTTACAAAATTTCCGTTGAAAACTATTAAAGGAATACGTGAGCACTGCAACCTGTGATTTTTATTCCCTTTGAAACAAGTAGATCTAGTTCTTTCATTTTCACTGCTGTACACAGGCCATCAAATAAATATTTTAAGATTTATTTGTTGATTCACCCATTGACACTCGGCATTTCCAGTTCTGTGGCATCACCAGTGGTAACTGCGATAAACTGTCTTGTCTCCGCGTACATGGGTAAGAAATTCTCGTGTTTAAATCTGGAGTAAAATTGTTGGGTATTGCATCTTTAACCCCACTAGAATGCCAAATTCTCTCTTTAAAATGGTTGTACCAGGTTACATTCCCACCTCCTCGCCAATACTCTTGGAATTTTTTAACTCTTGCCAATCTGATAGATGAAAACACGATCTCTCAGCATTGTTTAATGCATTTCCCTGATTCCTTGTGAGATCTTGTCATGTTTCCTGGCCTATGAATTTTCTGTTTGTGTCTTTTGCTATTTTCAACTAAGTCATCTGCCATGTTCTTATTGATTTATAAAAAGCTTCTGATATATTCTAGAGACTGATCACAGGTTGGAGCCCTGGTGGCACAGCAGTTAAGAGCTCAGCTACTAACCACGAAAGTTTGGCAGTTGAAACCCACCAGCTGCTCCTTGGAAACCCTGAGGGCAGTTCTACTCTGTCCTAAGGGTCGTTATGAGCTGGAATCAACTCAATGGCAACAGGCTGTTTGGTTTTGGTTTCATCACAGGTTCCATGATTTGTAAGTATCTTCTGCCGCTCTAAGACCTGAACAGTCACTTGTATTATGGTGTCTTTTGATGAGCTAAAGTTAGTTTTAATGTAGCCAAAATCATCAAACTATTCCCATATGGTTTATTTTATATATATTTTTTTAAAGAAATCCCTCTATACTCCAAGATTAATGAAGATATATTCTTCTCAACGATTTAGTTTTGCATGTTATGCTTATGTCTTTAATCTACCTGGAATTTTTTTTGTATAATATAAGGGATCCAATTTTTTTTAACATGTGGATAGCTAATTGTCACAGAATGATTAATTGAATGATCTCTTATTTCCATATTGACTGTCAGTCTCAATGACATACAGTATTATACAAAGATACATAGTTTTTACCTATGTGTGGGTATGTTTTGGGGGTTTCCTATTCTCTCCCATTAGTCTATTTATCTAACCCAAAGCCATTACTATGACATCTTAATTGTTTTTGCTATAATAATTTTTATATCTGGTTTGTTGTTGTTAGGTGCCGTTAAGTCAATTTCAACTCATAGCAACCCCACATCACAGAGCAGAACTGCCCCATAGGGTTTGATAAACTGTAATATTTACAGGCCCCCATGCATCTCTCGGTTTGTTGTACTATGGGGACTTGCTTGTTGCTGTGATGCTGGAAGCTATGCCACCGGTATTCAGATACCAGCAGGGTCACCCATGGAAGACAGGTTTCAGCTGAGCTTCCAGACTAAGACTAGGAAGAAGGACCCAGCAGTCTACTTCTGAAAAGCATTAGCCAGTGAAAACCTTGTGAATCGCAGCGGAACACTGTCTGATATAGTGTCAGAAGATGAGTTCCCCAGGTTGGAAGGCACTGAAAAGATGACTGGGGAAGAGCTGCCTCCTCACAGTAGAGTCGACCTTAATAACATGGATGAAGTCAAGCTTTTGGGACCTTCATTTGCTCATGTGGCAAGACTCAAAATGAAAAGTAACAGCTGCGAACATCCATTAATAATTGGAATGTGGAACGTACTAAGTATGAATCTAGGAAAATTAGGAATCATCAAAAATGAAATGTAACACATAAACACTGATATCCTGGGCATTAGTGAGCTGAAATGAACTGGTACTGGCCATTTCAAAGTGCTAATCATGTGGTCTACTATCCTGGCAATGACAACTTGAAGAGGAATGGCTTGCATTCAGCGTCAAAAAGAACATTTCAAGATCTATCCTGAAGTACACTGCTGTCAGTAATAAGGTAATACCCATATGCCTACAAGGAAGACCAGTTAATATGACTATTATTCAATTTATGTGGCAACCACTAAGGACAAAGATGAAGAAATTGAAGATTTTTACTAACTTCTGCAATCGGAAATTGATCAAACATGCAATCAGGATACACTGATAATTACTGGTGATTGGAATGAGGAAGTTGGAAACAAAGAAGGATTGGTAGTTGGAAAATATGACCTTAGTGATAGAAACCATACCGGAGATCGCGTGATTGAATTCTGCAAGACCAATGACTTCTTCATTGCAAATACCTTTTCTCACCAACATAAACAGTGGCTTATGGAATACACAGGAATCAACTCAACTACTTGTGTGGAAAGAGACATAAGAAAAGCTCCAATATCATCAGTCAGAACAAGGCCAGGGGCTGTCTGCAGAACAGACCATCAATTACTCATATGCAAGTTCGAGTTGAAACTGAAGAAAATTAGAACTAGTCAATGAGAGCCAAAGTATGACCTTGAGTATATCCCACCTAAATTTAGAGACCATCTCAAGAATAGATATGACCCAATGAACACTAATAACTGAAGACCACACAAATTGGGGAAGGACATCATACATGAAGAAAACAAGAGGTCATTATAAAGACAGGAGAGAAAGAAAAGACCAAAATGGATGTCAGAAGAGACTTTGAAGCTTGCTCTTGAATGTCCAGTAGCAAAGGAAAAGGAAAAAATGATGAAAAGAGCTGAAGAGAAGATTTCAAAGGGCAGCTTAAGAAGACAAAGTAAAGTATTAAGATGACACGTACAAAGACCTGGAGATAGAAAACAGAAAGAGATGAATACACTCGGCATTTCTCAAGCTGAAAGAACTGAAGAAAAAATTCAAACCTCGAGTTGCACTAGTGAAGGATTCTATGAGGGAAAATACTAAGAAAACAGGCAGCATCAAAACAAGATGAAAGGAATACACAAGTCACTATACCAGAAAGAATAGGTGGACGTTCAACCATTTCAGTAGGTAACATATGATCAGGAGCCAATGGTACTGAAGGAAGAAGTCCAAGCTGCAATGACAGCACTGGCAAAAAACAAGGCTCCAGGAATTGATGGAATACCAACTGAGATGTTTCAACAAATGGATGCAGCTCTGGAAGTGCTCACTCATCTATGCCAAGAAATTTGGAAGACAGCTACCTGGCCAAGTGACAGGAAGAGATCCATATTTATGCCTATTCCCAAGGAAGGTGATCCAAACGAATGCGGAAATTATTGAACAATATCATTAACATCACACGCAAGCAAAATTTTGCTGAAGATCACTCAAGAGTGGCTGCAGCAGAATATTGACAGGGAACTGCCAGGAAATCAAGCTGAATTCAGAAGAGGATATGGAACCAGGGGTATCATTGCTGATGTCAGATGGATCCTGGCTGAAAGCAAGGGATACCAGAAAGATGTTTACCTGTGTTTTATTGACTATGCTAAGGCATTCAACTGTGTGACTCATAACAAATTATGAATAACATTGCAGAAAATGGGAATTCTGGAACACTTAATTGTGCTCATGAGGAATCTGTATGTGGATCAAGAAGCAGACGTTCAAACAGAACAAAGGGATGCTACATGGTTTAAAGACAGACAAGGTGTGTGTCAGGGTTGTATTCTTTCGCCATAGCTATTCAATCTGTATGCTGAGCAAATAATCCAAGAAGCTGGCCTATATGAAGAACGGGGCATCAGGATTAGAGAAAGATTCATTAACAACCTGCATTGTGCAGGTGACACAACCTTGCTTGCTGAAAGTGAAGAGGACTTGAAGCACTTACTGATGAAGATCCAACACCACAGCCTTCAGTATGGATTACACCTCAACAAAAAGAAAACAAAAATCTTCACAACTGGACCAATAAGCAACATCGTGATAAACGGAGAAAAGACTGAGGTTGTCAAGGATTTCATTTTACTTGGATCCACAGTCAACAGCCATGGAAGCAGCAGTTAAGAAATCAAAAGACACATTGTATTGGGTAAATCTGCTGCAAAAGACCTCCTTAAAGCATTAAAAAGCAAAGATGTCACCTTGAGCACTAAGGTGCACCGGACCCAAGCCATGGTGTTTTCAATCACCTCACATGCATACGAAAGCTGGACAACGAATATAGAAGACGGAGGAAGAACTGACACCTTTGAATTGTGGTGGTGACGAAGAATATTGAATATATCATGTACTCCCAAAAGAACGAACAAATCTATCTTGGAAGAAGTACAGCCAGAATGGTCCTTAGAAGCAAAGATGGTGCAACTGCTTCTCACATGCTTTAGACATGTTATCACGAAGGATCAGTTCCTGGAGAAGGACATCATGCCTGGTACAGGGTCAGTGAAAAAGAGGAAGATCCTCAATGAGATGGACTGACACAGTGGCTGCTACAATGAGCTCAAGCATAGTGACAATTGTGAGGATGGCACAGGACTGGGCATTGTTTCATTCTGTTGTACATGGGATCACTATGAGTCAGAACCGACTCAATAGCACCTAACACCAACAATCTTTACAGGAGCAGATCAACAGGTCTTTCTCCTAGGGAGCAGCTGTAGGAGTTCGAACTACCAACCTTTCGGTTAGCAGCTGAGCATTTAACCATTTTATCTTATAGGGCAAGTTTTAAATTTTGATTAAGTCCAATTTACCAATTTGTTTATGCCAAGTGATTTTTGTGTCTTTCTAAGAAGTTCTGCCTAATCAAAGGTCATAAGACCAAACCCAGTGCCGCAAGTCGATTCCAACTCATAGCAACCCTACAGGACAGAGCAGAATTGCCCCATAGAGTTTCCAAGGAGCGCCTGGCGAATTCGAACTGCCGACTCTTTGGTTAGCAGCCGTAGCACTTAACCACTATGCCACCAGGGTTTCCAAGGTCATAGAGACATCCTATTTTCTCTTCTACAGGTTTCATTTTTAGCTTTCATATAAGCTGTATGACTCATTTCAAAGTAATCTTTTTTTTCGCTGTACTTTAGTTTTACAGAACTAGTTTCTCATTAAACAGCTAGTACACATATTGTTTTATAACATTGTTATATGTTTTATAATAACCCCATAACATGTAAACCCTCTCCCTTCTCACGCTGGGTTTCCCTATTACAAGCTTTCCTGTCCCCTCCAACCTTCTCGTCCTTGCCCCTGGGCTGGTGTGCCCCTTTAGTCCGGTTTTGTTTCATGGTCCTATCCAATCTTTGGCTGAAGGGTGAACCTCAGGAGTGACTTCATTACTGAGCTGAAAGGGTGTCTGGGGGCCATACTCTCAGGGTTTCTCCAGTCTCTGTCAGGCCAGCAAGTCTGGTCTTTCTTTCTGAGTTAGAATTTTGTTCTACATTTTCCTCCAGCTCTGCTCGGAACCCTCTATTGTGATCCCTGTCAGAGCAATCAGCGGTGGTAGCTGGGTACCATCTAGTAGAACTGGACTCAGTCTGGTGAGGCCATGGTAAATGTTGTCCATTAATCCTTTTGACTAATCTTTCCCTTGTATCTTTAGTTTTCTTCTTTCTTCCTTGCTCCCTATCTTAGTCATCTAGTACTGCCGTAACAGAAGTACCACAAGTGGATGGCTTTAACAAAGAGAAATCTATTTCTTCACAGTAAAGTAGGCTAAAAGTCCAAATTCAGGGTGCTGGCTCCAGGGGAAGACTTTCTCTCTCTGTCGGCTCTGGAGGAAGGTCCTTGTCCTCAATCTTCCCGTGGTCAAGGAGTTTCTCAAGCTCAGGGACCCTGCGTCCAAAGGACACGCTCTGCTCCTGGTGCTACTTTCTTGGTGGTATGAGGTCCCCAACTCTCTGCTTGCTTCTCTTTCCTTTTCTCTTAAGAGATAAAAGGTGGTACAGGCCACACCCCAGGGAAACTCCCTTTACATCAGATCAGGGATGTGACCTGGTGACAGTGTTACGATCCCACCCTAATTGTTTTAACGTAAAATTACAATCACAAAATGAAGCACAACCACACAATACTGGGAATCATGACCTAACCAAGTTGACACGCACATTTTTGGGGGACATAATTCAACCCTTGACACTCCCAAAGGAGTGAGACCAGTGGAGTATCCTAGATGATCGCTCACAGGCTTTTAAGACCCCAGACACTACTCACCAAAGTAGAATGTTGAACATTTTCTTTATAAACCATGTTATGCCAATTGAGCTAGATGTTCCCTGATACCATGGTCCCCACAGCCCTCATCCCAGCAATTCAGTCCCTCAGTTTGGATGTGGAGTTTGGAGTTTCTATGGAGCTTCCATGACCTTGCTTTGGACAAGTTGTGCTGGCTTCCCCAGTGTTGTGTACTGTCTTCCCCTTCACCAAAGTTATCACTTATCTATTGTCCTTTTAGTGTTTTTCCATCCCCACTTCTCCCTCCCTTGTAACCATCAAAGTTTCTTTTTGCATGTAAACCTTTTCATGAGTTTTTACAAGAGTGGTCTCATATAATATTTGTCCTTTTGTGATTGACTTATTTCACTGAGCATAATGCCTTCCAGGTTCATCCATGTTATGAGATGCTTCAAGGCTCATCATCGTTCTTTATGGTTGGGTGATACTACATTGTGTGTATGTACCACAGTTTCTTTACGCATTCATCAGTTGATGGGCATCTGGGTTGTTTCCATCTTTTTGCTATTGTGGACAACGCTGCAATGAACATGGGTGTGCATATGTCTCTTCATGTGACAGATCTTATTTCTCTAGGATATATTCCGAGGAGTCGGATTGCTGGATCATATGGTATTTCTATTTCTAACTTTCTAAGGAAGTGCCATATCATTTTCTAAAATGGTTGTATCATTTGGCATTCCTACTTGCAGTGCATAACAGTTCCAATCTCCCTGCAGCCTCTCCAACATTTGTTATCTCCTTTTTTTTTTATTCATGTCACTAAGGCCAGGGTGAGATGGTATCTCGTTGTGGTTTTGATTTGCATTTCTCAAACGGTTAGTAATCGTGAGCATTTCCTCAGTGTCTGTGGGCCGCTTGAATGTCTTCTTTGGTGAAGTGTCTGTTCATTTCCTTTGCCCATTTCTTAATTGGATTATTTGTCTTTTTGTTACAGAGGTGCTGGATTTTCCTGTAGACTTTAGAGATCAGACCTTCGTCTGATTTGCAACAGCCAAATATTTTTACCAAGTCCGTAGGTTCTCTTTTTACTCTTTTAGTGAAGACTTTCGATGAGCATAAGTGTTTAATTTTTAGAATATACCAGTTATCTAGCTTATCTTTCTTGAGTTTGTGTATTGTTGGTTGTGGTTTATAACCTGTTAATGCCATGTATTAGGGCCTCTAGCGTTGATCCTATTCTTTCTTCTATGAACTTCATAGTTTTTAGCTTTATATTTAGGTCTTTGATCCATTTTGAATTAGTTTTTGTGCATGGTGTGAGATACGGGTCCTGTTTCATTTTTTTGCAGATGGACATCCAGTTTTGCCAGCACCATTTATTAGAAAGACTGTCCTTTCCCCATTTGATGGACTTTGGGCTCTTGTCGAAGATCAGGTGACCATAGATAGATGGATTTACATCTGGGTTCTCAACTCTATTCCATTGGTCAATGTATCTGTTGTTAGACCAGTACCAGGCTGTTTTGACTACCCTAGCTGTATAGTAAGTTCTGAGGTCAGGTAGTGCTAGTCCTCTACTTTATTCTTCTTTTTCAATAGTGCTTTACTTATCTGGGGCTTCTTCCCTTTCCATAATAAAGTTACTGATAATATTTTTCATCTCTTTAAATAA
The DNA here is from genome assembly GCF_030014295.1 of Loxodonta africana. Taxonomy (NCBI): domain Eukaryota; kingdom Metazoa; phylum Chordata; class Mammalia; order Proboscidea; family Elephantidae; genus Loxodonta; species Loxodonta africana. The sequence continues at coordinate 89,524,508 of NC_087352.1, read as the reverse complement.
CGTTGTTGGTATTTGGATCGGGATTGCATTGTATTTGTAAATTGCTTTGGGTAAAATTATTTTCACAACGTTGAGTCTACCTATCCATGAGCATGGTATGTTTTTTCATTTATGTAGGCCTCTTTTGGTTTCCTGCAGTAGCACTTTGTAGTTTTTCTTGTATAGGTCCTTTACTTCCCCAGTTAGATTTATTCCCAAATATTTTATTTTAGGAGCTATTATAAATGGCACTGTTTTCATAATTTCCTTTTCATCATTCTCTTTATGGGTGTATAGGAACCCAACTAATTTTTGTGTGTTTATCTTGTATCCTGCTTCTCTGCTGAAACTTTCTATTAAGTCCAGTAGTTTTCTCGTGGAGTCTTTTGGGTTTTCCATGTATAGTATCATATCATCTGCAAATTGGAACAGTTTAACTTCTTCATTACCAATTTGAATGCCCTTTATTTCTTTTTCTTGCCTTATTGCTCTAGCTAGGACTTCCAGCACAATGTTAAATAGGAGTGGTGATAAAGGGCATCCTTGTCTTGTTCCTCTTCTTAAGGGGAATTTTTTCAATCTCTCTCCATTAAGAATGATGTTGGCCATTGGTTTTGCACAACTGCCCTTTATTATGTTGAGGAATTTCCCTTCTATACTTATTTTATTGAGAGTTTTTATCAGGAATGGGTGTTAGGTTTTGTCGAATGCCTTTTCTGCGTTAACTGAGACGATCATGTGATTCTTTTCCTTCCTTTTATTTATGTGGTGGATTATATTGATTGATTTTTAATGTTGAACCATCCTTGCATACCTGGTATGAATCCCATTTGGTCATGGTGTATTACTTTTTTCATGTGATGCTGAATTCTATTGGCTAGAATTCTGTTGAGAATTTTTGCATCTATATTCATGAGACTTATTGGTCTGTAATTTTCTTTTTTTGTGTGGTTTGTCTAGTTTTGGTATCAGGGTTATGCTGGCTTCATAGAATGAATTCAGAAGTATTGCTTCCTTTTCTATGTTCTGAAATAGTTTGAGTAATACTGGCATAAGCTCTTCTTTGAATGTTTGGTAGAATTCTCCAGTGAAGCCATGTGGGCAAGGGCTTTGTTGTTGTTGGGATTTTTTTTTTTTTCTTTTTACCTTTTCAATCTCTTCTCTTGTTATGGGTCTGTTCAGATTTTCAACATCATCTTGTGTTAGTTTGGGTCAAAGCAATTTTTGTGCACAATGAGAGGTAGGAGATGAGATTCACTTTTTCCCCTATGTGGATATTCAGTTCTTCCAGCACCATTTATTAAAAAGATCTTCATTTTCCATACTGGATTCCATTGGAACCTTTGTCAAAAATCAAGTGATTGTTTGGGTCTGTTTTCAGGCTCTCTATTCCACAAAAAAAAAAAAAAAAAAAAAAACCACTGTTTTATTCAGTTGTACATATGGTCACTAGGAGTTACAACGACTCAATGGCACTTAACAACAATAACATTCCATACCTTGGGTCTATTTATCTATCCTTATGACATCATTTCAGAAGATATTGGTGATTCAATGGTAGAATTCTAACCTTCCATTCAGGAGACCTGGGATTGATTCTCAGCCCTTGCACCTCGTGCGCAACTGCCAGTGCAGTCAGTGGTGGCTTTTGTGTAGTTAAGAGGCTGAACAAGTTTCATCAGAGCTTCCAGACTAAGACAGACTATGGAGAAAAGCTTGGAGATCTACTTCTGAAAATTAGCCAGTGAAAACCCTATGGATCACAACGGTCCAAAAGTTGCAATGAGTTGGGGGCTAACTCGATAGCAGCTAACAACATGGTGTTATTTCATTGTTCTACTTACTGTACCCTTGCAGAAAGTCTCAAAATCTGGCAGTGTAACTCCTCTTTATCAAGGTTATTTTAGCTATTCCAGGTCGTTTGCATTTCTATGTAAATTTTCAAATCTACTTGTTAATTTCTACAAAAAGTTTGCTGGGATTTATGCCAAGATTGTATTAAATCTGTAGAGCAACAGTAAAGAATACCTTTATGATACTGAATCTTCAAATTCATGGAGATGATTTGTCTTTTTTACATGTTTTATTACATTTATTTCTAGGTATTTGATGTTATTTATGCTATTGTAAATAATACTGAACTTTAATTTTATTTACCAAATTTTTACAATTACTGTATACAAATGCCTCTGCTTATCTGTCAGTTTGTCATATTGTGGGGGCTTGTGTGTTGCTGTGATGCTGGAAGCTATGCCACCGGTATTCAAATACCAGCAGGGTCACCCATAGCGGACAAGTTTCAGCTGAGCTTCCAGACTAAGACAGACTAGGAAGAAGGACCCGGCAGTCTACTTCTGAAAAGAATTAGCTTATGAATAGCAGCAGAACACTGTCTGATCAAATGCTGGAAGATGAGCACCTCAGGTTGGAAGACACTCAGAAGACAAGTCAGAAAAGCTGCCTCCTCAAAGTAGAGTCAATCTTAATGACATGGAAAGTCAAGCTTTCGGGACCTTCATTCACTGATGTGGCAAGACTCAAAATGAGAACAGTTATAAACATCCATTAATAATTGGAACATGGAACGTACGAAATATGAATCTAGGAAAATTGGAAATCGTCAAAGATGAAATGGACCATATAAACATTCATGTCCTAGGGATTAGTGAGCTGAAATGGACTGGTGTTGTAAATTTTGAACCAGACAATCATATGGTCTACTATGCCAGGAATGACAACTTGAAGAGGAATGGTGTCGCATTCATCGTCAAAAAGAACATCTCAAGACCTATCCTGAAGTGCAACGCTGTCAGTGATAGGATAATAACCATACACCTACAAGGAAGACCAGTTAATACAACTATTATTCAAATTTATGCATCAACCACTAAGGCCAAAGATGAAGAAATTGAAGATTTTTACCACCTTCTACAGTATGAAATTGATCAAACATGCAATCAGGATGCATTGATAATTACTGGAGATTGGAATGCGGAAGTTGGAAACAAAGAAGGATCAGTAGTTGGAAAATATGGCCTTGGTGATAGAAACGATCCTCGAGATTGTATGACTGAATTTTGCAAGACCAACTACTTCATTGCAAATACCTTTTCTCACCAACATGAATGATGACTATACACATGGATCTCACCAGATAGAATACACAGGAATCAAACAGACTACATCTGTGGAAAGAGACACTGAAAAAGCTCAATATCATCAGTCAGAACAAGGCCAGGGACTGACTGTGGAACACATCATCAAATGGTCATATGCAAATGGAAGTTGAAACTGAAGAAAATTAGAACAAGCTGACGAGAGCCCAAGTACAACCTTGAGTATATCATACCTGAATTTAGAGACCATCTCAAGAATAGATTTGATGCACTGAACACTAATGACCAAAGACCAAACAAGCTGTGGAACGACATCAAGAACGTACCTGAAGAAAGCAAGAGGTCATTAAACAGGAAAGAAAGAAAAGACCAAAATGGATGTCGGAAAAGGCTCTGAAACTTGCTCTTTACCGTCGAGTAGCTAAAGCGAAAGGAATGGTAAAGTAAAAAGAGTTGAAAGGGCAGCTCAAGAAGACAAAGTATTATAATGACATGTGCAAAGACCTGGAGATGGAAAACCAAAAGGGAAGAACATGCTCTGCATTTCTCAAGCTGAAGACCTGAAGAAAAATTCAAGTTGCAATACTGAAAGATTCTATGGCGAAAATTTTAACTGACTCAGGAAGCATCCAAAGAAGATGGAAAGAATACACAGTCACTATTCCAAAAAGAATTGGTCAACCATTTCAGGAGGTACCATATGAGCAGAAACCAATGGTACTGAAGGAAGAAGTCCAAGCCACACTGAAAGCATTGGCAAAAATCAAGGCTCCAGGCATTGCTGGATACCAACTGAGATGTTTCAACAGACGCAGTACTAGAAGTACTCACTTCTCTATGCCAAGAAATTTGCAAGACACGTACCTGGCCAACCGACTGGAAGATTTATCCCTATTCCCAAGAAAGGTGACCCCACCAAAAACAAAAATTATCAAACAATATCATTAATATCACACACAAGTAAAATTTTGCCAGAAGGTCATTCAAAAGTGGTTGCAGCAGTATATCAACAGGGAACTGCCAGAAATTGAAGTTGGATTCAGAAGAGGACGTGGAATCAGGGATATCACTGCGGATGTCAGATGGATCCTGGCTGAAAGCAGAGACTACCAGAAAGATGTTTACCTGTGTTTCATTGACTATGCTAAGGCATTCAACTGTGGATCATAACAAATTATGGATAACACTGCAGAGAATGGGAATTCTGGAACACTTAACTGTGCTCATGAGGGATCTGTACATGGATTAAGAGGCAGTTGTTCAAACAGAACAAGGGGATAGTGTGTGGTTTAAAGTCAGGAAAGGTATGCATCGGGGTTGTAACCTTTCACCATACCTACTCAAACTGTATGCTAAGCAAATAGTCCAAGAAGCTGGCCTATATGAAGAATGGGGCATCAGGGTTGGAAGAAGACTCATTAACAACCTGCATTATGCAGATGACACAACGTTCCTCGCTGAAAATAAGGAGGATTCGAAGCACTTATTGATTCAAAGACCACAGCCTTCAATATGGATTATACCTCAACATAAAGAAAACAAAAATCCCCACAACTGGACCAATAAGCAACATTATGATAAACAAGGAAAAGACTGAAGTTGCCAAGGATTTCATTTTACTTGGAAGCAGCCATGGAAGCAGCAGTCAAGAAATCAAAAGATGCATTGCGTTGGATAAATCTGCTGCAAAAGACCTCTTTAAAGTGTTGAAAAGTAAAGATGTCACCTTGAAGACTAAAGTGCACCTGACCCAAGCCATGGTGTTTTCAATTGCTTCCCATGCATGTGAAAGTTGGATGATGAATAAGGAAGACTGAAGAACTGATGCCTTTGAATTGTGATGCTGGAGAAAAATATTGAATGAACAAATATGTCTTGGAAGAAGTACAACCAGAAGCTCCTTAGAAGCAAGAACGGTGAGAGTACCTCTCACATACTTTGGACCTGCTGTCAGGAGGAATCAGTCCCTGGAGAAGGGCAACATGCTTGGTAGAGGGTCAGTAAAAAAGAGGAAGACCCCAAATGAGATGGGCTGACACAGTGGTTGCAACAATGGGCTTACATGTAAGGATTGTGAGGATGTCACAGGACCAGGCAGTTTCATTCTGTCGTACATGGGGTAGCTATGAGTCGGAACCGACTCGACGGCATCTAACAACAATATATAGAAATGCAATTACCCTGTAGAAATAGAAATACAGGTTGATCTTTTATCTTGAATCTTGCTAAATTCACTTATTAGTTTTAATAGTTTTTTAGTGGCATAGTGGTTAAATGCTACAGCTGCTAATCAAAAGGTCGGCAGTTCGAATCCGCCAGGTGCTCCTTGGAAACACTACGGGGCAGTCCTACTCTGTCTATAGGGTCGCTAAGAGTCGGAATCGACTCGATGGCACTGGGTTCGCTTTGGTTTGGTTTTATACATAAAAGATTATATATGTAATCTTTTTTGATATTTTTGAGTTTCCTAGATAAACAATAATTTTATCAGCAAATAAACAGCTTTATTCCTTTTCCAATTTTTGTGCCTTTTATTGCTTTTTTCTTGTCTTAATACATTGGGTAGGACCTCCATCATAATGCTGAGTAGAAATGATGAATGTGGGTATCGTTATTTTGTTGCTGATTTTAGGGGCGGAGTGGTCAGTATTTCATTATTATGGTGTTATTTGAAAACTTTTAAAGATATCGCTTATTAGATTGAAAAAGTGCCCTTCAATTCCTAGTTTGACTTTTTGGAAAAAAAACTTAGTGTGCTTTAGGTTAAAGTTTACAGCTGAAGTTAGTTTCTCATTAAAAAGTTTGTACACATACTGTTTTGTGACATCAGTTGCTATCCCCACACTGTGACAGTACTCTCCCTCTTTCCACCCCAGGTTCATCCTGTCCATTTGTTCACTTTTCCTGTCCCTTCCTGCCTTCTTGTCTTGCTTTTGGGCAGGAGTTGCTCATTTGGTCTTGTATATCTGAACTAAGAAGCATGTTCCTCAGGTGTTACTGTTTGTTTTATAGGCCTGTCTAATCTTCCTCTGAAAAGTGGCTTGGGGAGTGGCATCAGTTCTGAGTTAGCAGGTTGTCTAGGAGCCAGTCTCAGGGCTTCCCCGAGTCTCTGTCAGTACGTCTGGTCCTTTTTTGTGAGTTTGAATTTTGTTCTACAGTTTTTCTCCCGCGATTTGGGACTCTCTATTGTGATTCCTGTCAGAGCATGATTTATTTTTAAAATCTTGACTGGATGTTGAATTTTACCACCTTTCCTGCATCTACTGAGATGCACTATTTTTTCTTTTTTTCTGATAACATGGTGAATTAAACTTACTCCAAACGTTAAGTCAAATCTATATTCCTGGGATAAACCTTACTTGGTAGTGATGTTCTTTTTATAAATTGTTGGATTTTTTTTTTTTTAGAAACTTTGAGCTTAAGTTCACAGGTATTAGTCTGCAATTTTATCTTATTGTAATGTACCTTTAAGGTTGTAGTATCAGACTTATGCTTGTTTCATAAAACAAATTGGTAAATGTTTTCTCACTCTTTAAAAGATAGTGTAAGATTGGCTGTATTTCTTCCTCAGGGGTATGGCAGAATTTACCAATGGAGCCATGTAGACCTGGAGTTTGAGCTATGAAAGGTTTTAATTACAAATTCAATTTATCTAACAGGTATGGGACTATCTAGATTTTCTATTTATCAGTTTTTCATAAGTTGTGTTATACGAAAACAATTTCCATGCTCGCTAAGTTGTCAATTTTTTTGGCCTTTTTCACACCTGCAGGATTTGTAGTGATGGTCCCCTTTTCATTTTTGATATTGACAATTTGCGTTTTATATTCTTCATCATCCTGCTAAGAGTTAATCAATTCTATTAATATTTTCAAAGAGCCAACTTTGGTTTTGTTAATTTTGTCTGTTATTTCTCCATTCTTTTTGTTATTGTTGTTTTGGGGGGGTGCCCTTATTATTTACTTTCCTACTTTCTTGGGGTTTAATTTGCTCTTTTGCTCGCTTCTTGAGATGGAAATTTACATCAATTTTAATCTTGTCTTTTTTTCTAATATAAGTACATAAACCTATAGATCTTCCTCCAAGTATTACTCTAGTTACATCCACAAATTTTTCTAGATATCCTTTTGCTATTAATTTCTAAATTCCATTACTGCCAGAGAACATATTCTACATGGCTGTAATCCTTTGGAACTTTTTGAAACTTAATTTATACCTGAGCCTATGGTCTAATTCGAAGGATCCATGTACACTTGAAAAAAATATTCTGCATTTGTTGAGTGCAGTGTTTTACATCAAGTAAGTAAATACTGCTGTTGAAATAGTCTTTGCTTTATTCATTTTTTTCAACTTGTTCTTCTATTAGGGAACAAAAACAAAACAAAAATCAAACATGTTACCTTAGAGTAGACCCACACTCATGTAACCCATTAAAGAGTACATCTTCGATCCACAGGGTTTTTAATGGCTGTAATCTTACAGAAGTAGACCACAATGCTTTTCTTCGGCAGCACTACTGGGTGGATTTGAACCGCTAACCTTTTGGTTAGTATCGTTGTTGTCAGGTGCCGTCGATTCAGTTCCGACTCATAGCAACCCTATGTACCACGGAACGAAACACTACCCAATCCTGCACCATCCTTACAATCATCGTTATGCTTGAGCCCACTGCTGCAGCTGCTGTGTCAATCCATCTCATTGAGGGTCTTCCTCTTTTCCACTGACCCTGTTCCTTACCAAGCATGAGGTCCTCCTCCAGAGACTGATCCCTCCTGACAACATGTCCAAAGTATGTTAGATGCAGTCTCGCCATCCTTGCTTCTAAGGAGCATCCTGGTTGCACTTCTTCCAAGACAGATTTGTTCATTCTTTTGGTAGTCCATTCCTTGCCAACACCACAATTCAAAGGTGTCAACTCTTCCTCAGTCTTCCTTATTCATTGTCCCAACTTTCACATGCATACGATGCAACTGAAAATACCATGGCTTGGGTCAGGCGCACCTTAGTCTTCAAGGTGACATCTTTGCTTTTCAACACTTTAAAGAGGTCCTTTGCAGCAGATTTGCCCAATGCAATGCATCTTTTGATTTCTTGACTGCTGCTTCCACGGCTGTTGATTGTGGATCCAAGTAAAATGAAATCCTTGACAACTTCAATCTTTTCTCCATTTATCATGCTGTGGCTTATTGGTCTAGTTGTGGGGATTTTTGTTTTCCTTTTGTTGAGATGTAATCCATACTGACGGTTGTGGCATTGGACCTTCAGCAGTAAGTGCTTCAAGTTCTCTTCACTTTCAGCAAGCAAGGTTGTTAGTCTTCCTCCAATCCTGATGCCCATTCTTCTTCATATAGTCCAGCTTCTTGGATTATTTGCTCAGCATACAAACAGAATAGGTACAGTGAAAGGATACAACACTGAGGCACACCTTTCCTGACTTTAAACCACGAAGTATCCCCTTGTTCTGTCCAAACAACTGCCTCTTAATCTATGTACAGGTTCCTCATAAGCACAATTAAGTGTTCTGGAATTCCCATTCTTCACAATGTTATCTATAATTTGTTATGATCCACACAGTCGAAGGCCTTTGCATAGTCAATAAAACACAGGTAAACATCCTTCTGATATCTGCTTTCCGCCAGGATCCATCTGACATCAGCAATGATATCCCTGGTTCCACGTCCTCTTCTGAAACCGGCCTGAATTTCTGGCAGTTCCCTGTCAATATACTGCTGCAGCCACTCTTGAATGATCTTCAGCAAAATTTTGCTTGTATGTGATATTAATGATATTATTCAATAAATTCCGCATTTGGTTGGCTCACCTTTCTTGGCAATAGGCATAAATACAATCTCTCCAGTCAGTCGGCCAGGTACATATCTTCCAAATTTCTTGGCATAGACGAGTAGGCACTTCTAGCACTGCATCCATTTATTGAAACATCTCAACTGATATTCCATCGATTCTTGGAGCCATGTTTGTCAGTTTGTCATACTGTGGAGGCTTGTGTGTTGCTGTGATGCTGGAAGCTATGTCACCAGTATTTGGCAAGTAGTTGAGAGCAAACCACTTGCGCCTCCCAGGGAAGCTCCAGTTAATGAGAGGTATATTAAAATCTCCAACTATGATTATGAACTTTTCTAATTCACCATTTAATTCTGTCAATTTTTGTTTTGTGTATTATGAGATTCTGGTTTTCAATGCACGCACATTTAGGATTGTTATGTTTTCCTGACGAGATTACCCTTTAATAAATATGAAACGAGTTTATTTATTTCTGGTAATATTGTCTACAAGGCTACTTTTTCCAGTATTGATATAATAACATTACATTTCTTATTAGTATTTACACAGGTTTTTTTTCCATCTTTTTATTTTAAACTTATCTGTCCTTACTTTTAAAGTGTGTTCTTACAAACAGCAGAGAGTTGAGTCTTGATTTTTAATCCAGACTGACAATATATGGCTTTAATTTGATATTTGGTCTATTTATATCTTTTAGTAAATATTTTGGCATAACTTTAGATTTACAGAAAAGCTGCAAAAATAGTACAGACAGGTTTTGTATACTCCTCACCATCTCCCCCAATGTTAACATCTTATATAACCACAGTATATTTATCAACACTAAAAAACCAACACTGGCACATTACAATTAAATAACGAGACTTTATTCAGATGTCACCAGTTTCCCCATTAATGTCCTTTCTCTATTCGAGGATCCAATCCAGGATTCCACATTGCACTTAAGAGTCCATTTACTTTTAATCTGATTATTGAAATGGATGGGTTTAAATCTGTCAGCTTGCCATTTGTCTTCTATTTGTTATATCTTCTATATTCCCGGCCTCCAGTAACAATCTCCCCATGGTGAGCCCCATCCAGCATCCAGGACTCCAAAGAGAAAGATAAAAAATAAAAAAGATGCTGCTCAGCTCCACCCACAGGGCTTAACATTCCAGCTTCATGGCTACCTCCTCCCACCAAGGATTGGCCTGCTTGGGGAAGGGGGCATGGCTAGATGGACCAACTCTGGCTATGGCTGTCAAGCGCCATACTAAGAGGTACCAAAGGGCTGGAGTTCTCAGAGCAAGAAGCATTACCAGAGCAAGAAACTGCAGAGGAAGTTACAGATGTGGCATATCCAATAATTGGCTGTGAAGCTCAAAAATTTTTTTTTCTAAACTATCAATAATAAGATGTTCACTATGCTAAATAAAAGGTCGAGTTATCCTCTCTTTTTTAATAAAAATATTACATAATCATTGTCACATGATGAGGTGATCAAAGAACATGGAATCAAAAATGTAAAGGAAAAGTATGATAAAAGCATACCAGGCAGTTAAATAATACTGCAGTTTTTCTGGATTTGCGATGTTTGTGACATTTATAATGTACTTTCATTTTTCTCATTCCCCAAAATTATTCACTTTCATATTAATTTTTTATCCATAATTTGTATTCTTCTTCTTCTTAAAGACCATCTCTCCCAAAATGTATAAACTTCAGGCTAGATCAACCCTTCCTCTGATGTCTATTTTTGCTTCTATCATCAGTAATTTGTACCTTAAAACATATATACATCCATACATAAAGGCTTATACATACACATATACACACTCCATACAGAGATTGATTCTGCAGTTTCCTTTGTTCTCTAACTTTTTTTATATGAACTACATATTTTTTAATTTTCTTCAGTGATCTTAGAGGTATACCTATTATTTTAGATTCTATTAACGCTTACCCTTTAGTTTTTTTTAAATACAGTTGATATACTTGATCCCACATCATTTTGTGAAGACTCTAATTTATTTTGGCTCCCCCTTTGATAAAGAAGTCAAAAAATTTTTCCCTATATTAGATATCCCTTGGCCGTGCCTCCCATCCTCTGGGCCCACTTTTACACTTGCGACTGCTGTGACATCAGCTCCACACAGGTGAAAATGACAGCATTTCACCTCAGCTGCATCATATCTTTTTTTCCCTTGCCCAGGGCTTCAGTAATATTATGTCATTGCATAGAACACCTGTGAGAACCCTCTATGGACTCAGACATGCCAACAGCAACATTCCATGAAGCAGCCTTTGATGAATGAAAATTGAAGCCAGATGATAAATGCTGCCCCCATTTCTTCAGGCAGGCAATTTTGAGGTACATAATTTGAGAGTCACCATCACTACAGCATTAGAAAGCACCCACTTACCCGGTCACTTCCTGATCACATGAGCGCTCCTGTTCACATCTACCACCGCTCAATTCACCCCTCTCTTCTCCCATGTATCCAGAAAACATCAACCAACTACCACTGTTCAGGGCAAAATCCAACTAGACTTCACCTGGCTCATGGGAGGTAATGCAGGTGTATACACCTGTTAGACCATAATCTCCAGCAGACTGGATCATTCAAAAGCTAATCCATCCCATTCAGAACTTCAGCAGGCAGTCCAACCTTCTCATTTTGGGACTAAGGAATGAAAAGGAAAGCAAACAATAACCCGTACAATTGTAGATGAAACTCCCCCTCACCTCCTACATTAATTAGGACCTTTTTTTTTTTAATGATTTTATTTTGTTGCTGTTAATGTTGAGAATATACACAGCAAAACATACACCAATACAACCGTTTCTACATGTATTATTCAGCGACACTGATTACATTCTTCAAGTTATGCAACCATTCATACCCTCCTTTTCTGAGTTGTTTCTTCCCCATTAACGTAAACTCACTGCTCCCTAAGGTTCTTATCTAATCTTTCAAGTTGCTGTTGTCACTTTGACACCATATATAGTTTTTAAAAGAGTATAATGCTCAAGGCAGACTTTTTTTTACTAGTTAAGCTAAACTATTACTTGGTTTTAAGGCTGCAGGGAATGTTATTGGTTTAAGGTTTAAAGATTATCTCAGGGCAATAGTTTCAGAGATTCATCCAGCGCCCTTGGCTCCAGAAAGTCTGAAGTCCATAAGAATTTAAAATTCTGTTCTACATTTTCCCCCTTTTGATCAGGATTCTTCTATACAATCTTTGATCAGTAATGGTAGCAGGGCACCATCCAGTTCTTCTGGTCTCACAGTAGAGGCAGTTGTTCATGAAGGCAATTAGCCACACATTCCATATCCTCCTCCTATTCCTGACTCTCCTTCCTCTGTTACCCACCTTACTGCCATGAAGTCAATTCTGACTCATAGCAACCCTGCAGAACAGAGTAGAATTGCTCCATAGGGTTTCCAAGGCTGTAAATCTTTATGGAAGCAGACTGCCACACCTTTCCCTAGGTTTGAACCATCGACCTTTCCATTAGCAGCCGAGCACTTAACCACTGCACCATCAGGGCTCCTCTTCCTCTGCTGCTCCAGGCATAATTAGGACTTTTTGATAGCAAATGAAGTCCAACTCCAAATAGCATGAAGCTATAATAAAACGGATTTACTGGCTCATGTAACTAAAATGGATGGTGGTGGAGCTGTCATCTGACATGAAAAAGTCCAGTGCTCAAACTGTGCTGTAATCAATCTCTCTTTTCATCATCTCTCCCTCCTACCCATCTGTCTTCCCTACTTAACATTTTTATCTTCGTCTCTCTTCATTTCTTAGTCTATTTTTTCATCTTTAAGCTCTGTGTCTATGCATTGGCCTCACTTTCTTCTTCAGTAGATGGACTCTGTTCAAATGGTAGGGAAGATGGGAACAGTAGCCCAATATTCACCAAGGCCCCTGAAGTAAGAGGAATTGTGCTGGGCAACCAGTATGGCCAAAGGATATCATCCAACTGGCTGTTCAACATCCAAGTGCCCTTCCTAGTATAAACCCCAGCTCTTCTTGTGTTTGGATTTTGTGAAAAAAATTTTTTTTTTACTTCTGAGGTCTCAGCTATGTTCCAGATTAATAATCATTTTTAATGTGATGATAATCATATTACATCAATTACCTTCAGATTAACAAAGTATATTTTTAAACTAAATCCTTTTTGCTAATTTGGAAATTAAAGTTATACAATAAAACCTGAATGATTTGATTGGTTCTAAAAATAGACTGCAATGCTCCAGCTAGCCATCAGTATGCACAATTTCCACTTTGCGATAAGGCTCCGTGGAAATTATCTTTTTATTAGCTTCCTTTATCCTTGTTGGATGTAAATAAAGGAACAGGCAAGATACAGCAGGTCTAGCTTTCTTCACTTAGGTACATGCGGAAGCAAAGTTTGGGGTCGGTGTCTCTTACTGCACTGCATAACCCTAACCGAGTGTTACTGCCAGTAGGTTTCTCACTGGCCACATCTCTCTTGTGAGAGGAGGAAAGGGAAGAAACTGCTTAGGAGGCATGGTTTTGCAAGGGCTGCCTCTGCCCTGGACCCAGTGCCAGCCACTTTCGAATCAGCGCCGGGTACTGCACTTCTGCTCCGTCTTTCTCTTCAGTAGAGTCCTATTATGCGCCAGTAAAGTCAAATGAAAAGTTGACTTTAAAGTCATCTTGATTCCAAGAGTAAAAATATTAATAATAAACAATACTTACATCGCTTTTACCAATTTATAATGCGCGTAGTATTCATTATCTCATTCCAGCTTTTCAACAGCCCTGTGAGCCAAGTATCATTTCATTCCACAAGGCTAATATTCAAATCTAGAGTCCTTCACGACTTCAAATCTCAAGCTTCAGGCTGAATGACTACGGTTCGGCGGCCACGGCCATCATTTCCGCAGCTCGTTGTTTCTACAAAACGCACACACCTTAAATTCTCGGACACCAGTTACCTTCCTGCGCCGCCCCTCTGAGGCCGTAATTAGCCGCCATTCACCCAGCTTTCCAACCCCAGGGAAACCACCGCGATGCAGGTGGGCGACCCCGCCTTTTCCCTGCCCGGCAACGCCGAGCAGGCAGGGCGAGGCCGCCCACATCCCCCAACCCCAAGGGCCATACCCGCGAAGGCGGATTAAGCACCGCTTTTTTTTTTTTGACCGACTCAGACTTCCAACGCCCACCCGCACTCACGCGCCACGGAAGCTCTTAACTCACAACTTACCCGCCCCACGGTTCACAGGCCGCTCTAGCCGCACGGAGCTGCCAACTCGCTGCTCCCGGCCTGACGTCATCGGCGGGCGCCGCAGCGCGGTGGCGGGCGCGCGCTGCCGGGAAGATGTCTCCGACGCCGCCGCTGTTCAGTTTGCCCGAAGCGCGGACGCGGTTTACGGTGAGCTTCGGCGGCGGGAACGTGCAGGCCTGAGCCGGCGTTGTTCTTTGCTCTCCTGTCCTTCAAATTACTCGAATTTTCCCCTGGGGTAGAGCGGGAACAGAGGTGTGTACGCCTCGGCGTCTACTCCCGGCCCCGTCGGAGGCTGGGAGATAGGGAGGGGTGCGCTCCCTAGCCTTTTCGCGCGTCCTTTGCTGCCTGTCCCCGCCCTCCCGCCGGCAGGTCTCAGGACCCTGCGTTCTGGGTGCATTTGCGCTTTGTGTGGAGATCTCACCGGAAGAATACCTCCGGTGCGGTCCAGCTCCTCTGCAGTGGTAGCTTAGCGGGCAGGTGTCTCCAGAACTAGAAGGGGAGCTGCTGAAGGGGGAGGGCGGGAGTGGCTCAGCCTGGAGAACCGGTTCTCGCCCGAGTTTCTAAGCTGCCGAGGTGGTTGTACCGGCCGCCGGTTCACCACCCTTTAATCTTCCGTATCTCAGTCCCAATAGATGGAAAAGACGACCCTAAGTGGGGAAAAGCAAACAGGTCAGCTTGGGAAGGGTTACCAGATGTCGCCGTATTCTTGCGTGTTGGAGAGGGGTGGTTTAAGCATTTGGGAAACACCGTTCCGAGCGCTTTCACGTTAGCTCATTTAACTCTTAGACTAGCACTGTGATAGGCTAAATTTTATTATCACCAGTATGTGAGATAGAAACTGAGACCCCAAAAGATGTTAAGTGGTTTACTTCACTGATTCTTCTGACTCCAGACCCAGTATTCTTTATGTTGTGCATCACTGCTCCCATTATGAAGAAACACTGTTCTTTCTAAGTTGTTTGGCTGTATTCATTCGTCTTTAGCATTTGTACCAGTATTTCAAGGCATGGTTCAACTCTTCAGGTATTTAACTGTGATTGGGTGGTAATAGTGATGCCAGAATGAAAATTCTGTGGAAAAAAAAATTATTCTTTGTAGTCAGTCGTTTTCTTTCTGCAGGTTTTTTTTTTCCATATAGTGTGGGGTTTGTTTTTTAACGAATTATATAATGTCTGTGTGATCATAGTAATTTTTTGTGTGTTTTTCTGTCATCCTTGGTGCCTTGAAATTCTAGGAAGAGTAACAGCTAAGAGTAACTACTAGGAATATCCAAGGTCGTATTAGTCCTGGAAAGGATGGTGTAATTTGAGTTCATCTAGTCCAGTGCTTCTCAAACTTTAGTGTGCAGTAGGCTCACCTGGCTACCTTGTTCAGTGCAGGCTCTGGTTCAGTAGATCTGGAGTGGGGCCTGAAATTCTGCGTTTCTAACAAGTTGCCAAGCAATGCCACTGCTGCTGCTGGTAGTATGGGTCTAAGACAGCCCTCTTATTTTATTGGTGAGGAAAATGAAGCAGAGAGGGTAAGAGATATGTCCAAGATTATACAGCCTATTGGCGCAGGACCAGGCAGTATTTCATTCTGTAGTCCATAGTGTCATCGTGAGTCGGAAGATACTCTGCAGCACCTAACGATAATGATAATGACAAATTAGTGGGAGAGCCAGGAATGGACATTTCAGCATAGCTCTTAACTCCTCTAGAGTCATCTAACACGGTGACTTTCCAAGTGTATGTGAATTTTCACAGAACGAATGACCTTACAGTATTTGTGTCTCTAAATTATGACTACTTTAAGATGGTCAGCAGTTATTTATTCAGTGCTAATTACATGTCAGGTACTGTGCTGAGCAGGCTACATAGAGAAGACGGACTGGAGGTGGGTCTTGAAAAACTTATAGAATTTGGATGAGAAAGTGGGAGTATGAATGTGAACACACTAGAGTGAACTTGATAGAAAATGATGAAAAAATGGCTAGAATTTAGTGTAGCGTTTCATGTTGGAGAGTAGTGGGGAATAAGATTGGATAGACTGAGTGGGATAGCATCAAGGACCTTGAGAGGTAGGTATGAAAATTCAAAATGAAAACATATGAATAAGAAGCCATTTGGAGTTTTTTTTTTTTTTTCCAAAGTAGAATGCCATCATGAATGTGATATTTAAGGGGATGATATAAGGGGATACCTGGAATGAGAAAGGCTAGCTAGGACGCTCTTGCCGGGTTTCAAGTGATGAGGATTTGTATTAGTTGGTGCCATTTGGAATAAGGATCATGAAGAAAAAGGTGTATAGGTAATTTTTCCCAGGTATAAACATTTTTTTAGTTAGGCATACTAAGCTATATTAATAATTATATTTTTTTAGTAAATAATAACAAAATCTTTCTACTTATTTGCCATTTTTATTTTTCTAGAAGTCTACCAGAGAAGCCTTGAACAACAAAAACATCAAGCCATTGTTGAGTACCTTCAGCCAGTTACCTGGCAGGTAAGGCATTGACACCTATGAAAATTGTTTGCCTAAATCTTTATACTTACCCTGAGCTGTTTAAAAAATGAGGCTGTCTTTCTTTCCTTAATAGTGAAAATGAAAAAAAATGCACTCTTGATCAAGCTTTCAGAGGTGTTCTAGAAGAAGAAATTGTAAGTTTGGTTTTCCTTAATTGTTAAAATTTTGCCAACAAATTACTAATCCCAGTGTTACTACAAAAAAACATTGCTTTTATTGTTAGATTGGATATTTAAACATGGTTAAGGCACCTTTTTTTATTTTTTGTAGAGTGCACTTGCTACTTTGTGAAAGTTGACTTGGTCATAGTATATAAAACCGGAAAACCAAACCCACTGCCATTGAGTTGATTCTGACTCGAAGCAACCACATAGGGTTTCCAAGGCTGTAAATCTTCATGGAAACAGACTGCCATACCTTTCTCCTATGGAGCCCACTGCACCACTAGGGTTTCTTATAGTCAGTGTAGGCGTTGTATAATAATTAAGGATTTTGATAGCACAAATGCAATTTAAGGGTTTGGTTTAATAAATGAAGAAGAGCCCTCTGCAACTGAGTATAAAAAGAGTGTGGCTTGAGGTCTTACTGAGGAAGAACTATAGGTTAAAGTTGAATTTTCTGACTTTTCTGTATAAACAGTGATGTATAGTGGCGTAGATGGTCTAGTCCAAGAATGTTCAACATGGGATCTGGGTTCCCATGCCCTTATTTTCCTATGACACCTTCCTCTTCAGTTACCATGTGTAAATAACTACAGCCTCTACCCGGGTGGCATAGTGGTTTTGTGCTACGGCTGCTAACCAAAGGGTCGGCAGTTCAGATCTGCCCGGTACTCCTTAGAAACCCTCTGGGGCAGTTCTACTCTGTCCTATAGGGTCGCTATGAGTCGGAATCAACTCGACGGCACTAGGTTTTTGGTATCTACCTTCGGTGACCCCTCTGAGTGGCAAAAATGGTCAAGCGCTGGACTACTAACTTAAAGGCTGGAAGTTTGAATCCACCCAGAGGGACCTGGGAAGAAAGGCCTGGCAATCTACTTCCAAAAGGTCACAACCGTTGAAAATCCTATGGAGTATACAGTTCTACTCCGAAACACATGGGATTGCTATGAGTCAGAATCGACTAGCTAGCAACTGCTTTTTTTTTTTTTGCCTGGGGGGTGCGGGGGACGGATGATCTAACTTCACTAGAGAAATTTAAACATGAAAAAATATGAATTTATTTACCACTTGTGGGGCACCTTAATGAAAGAATAGGAAAGATTTCAAGACCTTATTCTCGGTTAAGTGAAGGTTGGGTCCTGGAAAGCTAGATCTTCTTTAAATGGCCATAACACAGCATCCTTCCCTCTTGGACACATCCGGATCAGAACTGATTCTGTTTTTCTGACCTAGTCACTTACCCTTTGGGAGGCACTGGGCAAGTTACTTTGCTTTTCTGAGTTTTAGTTTCGTTTGTAAGAGGCGATAATGCCATTCTTCCCAGGTTGTTGTGTAAAACCACATTTAATGAACACTCAGTAGACAGTCTTTATTATGATTATTCTAGAAACTAAACACAACCTCCCTTCTATGAAAACCCTCCCTCAGGCATATGAATGCACCAGTACAATTAATGCCCCTGGCCCAACCTTTGCCCTGTGGCATTGATTGAGTTATGGCCTCAGCACTTCTGTACTCAATTAGCTGCAGTCTTAAATGTGCCAGGTAATTATTTCCTGAGACCATTGGATTTTGAGTGAGTCGTCTGTTCATTATTTGTTATATTTCTGCAGTTAACTTATCTCTGTTACTGTTGAGTTTTTTTGTATTTTCTCTTAGAAAGTAATTTTATTTGTTAGAAGAAATATTTATATCTCATATTTATGGTAATCAGTTTAATGTCACAGAGTATGTTTTTATTGTTATTAATCTGAACTCTTGCCCCTAAATTAAATTGTTATCTCTTCTGTTGGTAGATAAACCATTCATCGTGTGAAAATGTCTTAGCTATTATTTCTCTTGCTATTGGGGGAGTAACCGAAGGTAAGTATGGCTCTGTTGTTGTATTTTTTTTTTTTTTTTTTAAAGTAATCTTGGACATGCCATGCTTTATTTAAAATTTCTTCTCCCCATACCTCTCTCCTGCTCTGACGTGTTCATTCCTCAAGTTCTGCCTGAACCCCAGCTTTGCCATGAGGCTGTCCTAGTGACTTTAGCTCATGTTTATTTCTATCTCTGTAATGCAGTGCACATTTTGGCACTTTGTTTTCCAGTTTCGTTCATTTGGTAAATATTTGCTGAGCATCTACTATGTGCCTCGTACTGAGGTAGGGCTGGAGATTCAGTGGTGAATAAAACATACTCCCTGCCCATAAGGAGCTAGTGGCAGATGGAAGAATCAGACAAAAAAGCATGTTACTGTGTGGTGTAGTACTGTGGTTCAAGTGGGAATGAAGTGTTTGGGAGGATAGAGTAAAAGTGACATGAGAGCTGGGACGAGAGGGATGATGAGTTTGTCGGGCAGAAGCAGAAGGGAATGACTATGAAAAGGCAAAGTTCAGCATGGGTGGAGAACTGTTGAGCAGGAAGATGAGAGAATGATGAGAATGGCAGCAGGGGTACCTTAGGGTCATTTATAAAGGGCCTTGTGTGCCATGCCAAGGAGGAGCTATGGAAGGAGAAGAGACTGCAGGCAGGAAAACTCGGTAGGGGACTGTTAAAAGGGGAAGAGGCAGTGGGGAATCATTTCAAGGGACTTGAAATAAACAAGGCTCATAGTAAGTACACAGTGCCTAACATATAGCAGGAGCTCATTAAATATTTGCAGAGAGAAGGAATGAAAAGATTGCTTACCAGCACTCTAACCAATTTGATTAAGATACTCATTTGATTAAATCTGAGTATATTTGTGTGAAAAGTATCTTTTAAACTGTAAGACAGTATTCACGTATTACTTTGATATATAGTCCTACAAAGACTAGAGCACACAAGTAAAAGGGTCTTCTGGGATAGCAGCAAGCTGTTTTGTGTACTTCAGCCTAGTTCATAAGTTCTGCTGATCCCTTCACTAACCATACCTAAACGAGTTCTACAACGTGGTGTTCTATTCCCAGTTTCTGTCAGTTTGCAGTGTGTGCTTGGTTCATTCATTAGCTTAATATATAATTCTTGTAGGTGGGTAGTGTTTTTAATACTTGAAGTTATACAAAGTCTAGACTTAAAAGTTTTATTTTGAGAAAGATAAGGACTTACGAACTTCTGTAAATAAAGGCATAAATGTTTTTTTTTATTTTAGTTTGTGGGGAAAAATCCCTACTTGACAGAGATTATTATGATATTGTTTATTTATGTGACATGTTTTCAAATTGTCCATAAATACATTTTGTTAAGTTCAACTTGGCAGATATTTATTGAGCTTCTATTCAGTATCAGACATTTTACTGGGTAAAATACATAAAAATGCTTATCCTTAAAAAGCTCATAGTCTAGACAACAAGGTAAGTAGTTCAGATACAATAAATGCTGTAACAGGATTATGGACAGTGTGCTTCAGAAGCGCAGGCGAGATGGCCTGGCCAAAGATATTGGGTTTTTTTTAAGAAGAGGTGATGTTTATGCTTTGAAAGTTGGAGTAAGAATATACAGCATGATAAAGAGGAGGGAGACTATTTAGATAGAAAACACATAGTAGATAAAACCATGGAGGCACAAACATAGCAAGGTATCAGGGAACCGAGGAGGGGCTATCTGTGGCCACAGTCCAGGTGGAGCAGAGAGGTCAGTGCAGAGGCTGGGACCCAGGTTGGAAAAGTTGTGGGGAATCAGCCTATGACCCAGTGGTTCCCATGCCTACCGGCTTAGCCTAATCACTAGCGAACCCCTGTTTTTAAGTGAGATTCTCAGGCCCTAGCTTAATGTGACTAGATCAGAATCTTTGAGGGTAGAATCTAGGGGAAAAAATTAAGTTCTATAATTGTTAACTTATGCCAGACTATGCTGAAGTCAGGGCAGGGAGTATAGCTTTCAAATCTCTTGGATATACAGGACAAATCGTATCACAGAATCTGAGTGTCTTAAGGGATTTTAGAGGTCATCCAATCCGTCCTCTGTCCTGCCTTGACTCAGCTTTGTAACGTCCGTAGCAGGTGGTACTCCAGGCTCTGCAGGAACATGCCCACTTATGGGTGCTCAGTGTTTCATTCTTTTTTAGACAGTTCGGATTATCATAAGGTTTCCCTTGTACTGAGCTGCAATCTGCTGCCCTCCGTTTGCGCATTGTTCTAGGCAGCATCTCTCTTAAGGGTAGCAGCAGCCTCCAGATGTGACTTTACTAGTATGGAGTAGAGCTGGAAGTATTACTTCTTTTTCTAGACATACTGTATTAAAGCAGTGTCTTGGGCTTACAGTGCCCCCAGATTTTTTTTTTTTTTTTTTCCACACACCATTCTTAAGTGGCTACTTTTCTTAAACATATAGCAAGTGTTAGTAAGTACCTGTTGCCTCAAAATAGAGGGAAGATTGAGCAGGAGGCTAAAAGTATGCTTAGCTAGTCAGCAGTGGTTTAGCTAGTCTAAATGACCTTTTTCTTTAAGAAAAAAATCTTTTTGCTTTTAGAGATAAACGGTAACTTTCTACTTTGCCATTCTTTTCCCTGAGACAATACTATTGTTTTAAATGTTTGATCATACTGGAAATCAGTATCGAGCCTTTTTGTTATCTTTTTTGGAGATAATCTTTTCAAATCACAAAGATAATTTAGCAACATTACAAAATATTTGGAGATGAGAAAAGGGGAAAATACTAGTCATAATTCCTCAACTTTGAAAAACTACCATTCATTTTGGTATATGGCTTTAGTTTCTCTAGTCTTCTAAAATTTTATTATTATAACCATGATATAACCTGCCTATTTCACTTACCATTATATCATAAGCATTTTTCCAAGTTGTTACAGTCATCATAAGCATCGTTTTTAATTGGCTGCATTATATTCTTTTGAATAGCTTAGTGATGAAGAAAACAGACTGTGGAGCCAGACTGCCTGGGTTCGTATCCCAGCTCTACCACTTACTGGCTCTGTGATCTTGGGCAAGTTATTTAACCTTTCTGTGTCTCAGTTTTCCCGTTCTATAAATGGGAATAATAATAGTATTTACCTCTTAGTATTACAAGAATTATGTAAAGCACTTAGCGTACCTGACATATAGTAAATGCTCTGAAAGTGTTATCAAGAATTATCATCATCGTTATTACTGAGTGTACATATCAAAAATTATTCAAGCACGTCCCATTTTTGGACCTTTGGGTTGCTTCCATTTCTTGTTCATGTAAAGTGAATAAGTACCCTTAAAGATATTCTTCAGATTGTTTTTTATAGGTTATTTTACTATACAGCTTTTTTTTTTTTTTTTTTAATTTTAAATTTGCTTGTGCTCCACTTGAAGGTATTTGTACCGCGTCTACACCTTTTGTACTGCTGGGAGACGTTTTGGATTGTCTTCCTTTGGATCAGTGTGACACAATATTCACTTTTGTGGAAAAAAATGTTGCTACTTGGAAATCAGTAAGTGTTTTAGTTTATTTTTCTGCTAACATTGTCTTTTTATGGATCCAGAGTTCTGAGGGTAGTTTTTTTTGTTTTTTTGCTTATGTTTACAATATAGCTGATTGCCAAAAGGTCTGTCCATGTGAAAGAATCATATACTGTGCTTTCTTGGGGAAGCCAAGTAAGAGTCACGTGTGGAGAAAAACCTAAGGTGTAAAATTTGATTGAGCGATAGCAGTTAACTTAAACATGCATAGTTCACATGTTTAAAACAGTTAATTATGATATTTAGTCATCTCACATCTGAAAATATATTTGTTTTATTGAAATACTTGCTTAAAAAAGTGGAAGCAGAGTAGATTCTCAGTGCACATTAGTACTCTTTAATACTTTACTTCCTCTGACTTACTGTTAGAGTGTACAGCAACTTCTGAACAACAGCAATAACTTCTGCCCTAATTTCAGAATACATTCTATTCCGCGGGGAAGAATTATTTACTACGTATGTGCAATGGTAAGTGGTTGTTTTTTTAAATGTAAATGTTTCAAGAAAAATCAGATAATTGAATTAAACACCAGTGATAAAATTTTAAAACTAGGTTAGGATCTTCATTTTTAAGTAACAGTCTGTTTTATTAAAACTGATTACTCACTTTAAACTGGTTCTATTCTGGGTATAAATGTACTTAATAAAAAAACAATAATTTATTAAAGTTTATCTTGCCCATGTTGAGCTTGTTTTGTTCCAAAAATTTTAATACGTTTTTGGGACAATGGTTTCTACCCCCATTTTGAAAACTACTTGACAGACTGGTTAAAAAACTTAGGTATAGTTGTAATAAACATAGACTGATCTCTTCTGTGTAACTGCCATTTCCATGTATACTTAGATCTCCTTAGAAGATTATCCAAATCCCAGAATACAGTCTTCTGTGGACGAATTCAGCTCTTTTTGGCCAGGCTTTTCCCTTTATCTGAAAAATCAGGTAAGCTTTTATACATTAAATAAAGGCTTTGCACGAAAATCTTTTCCAGTTTTTAATGGATTAGAATATGCCGAATGATAATGAGAAAAATAATAGAGATAAAATAGAAAATTGTCGACCTTGTTTTTTTGAGTTATAAATAATTATCAGTCCTATTTTTTTTTTTTTTAATGTATAGTATGGGTAATTCTGAAACAAAATCATTGATTTTATTTTTTTAACTTTATTGTTGAGAATATACACAGCAACAAAACATACACCAGTTCAACTGATTCTGCATACACAATTCGGTGACATTGATCACATTCTTCAAGTTGTGCAGCCATTCTCACTCTCTTTTTCTGAGTTGTTCCTCCCCCATTAACATAAACTCAGTGTGCCCTACATTCCTGTTCTTTCTAGTTGCTGTTGTCAGTTTGATCCCTTATAGATCGAGTCATTCGACAGCAGTGGGTGTGGGTTTAGATAGATCTTAAAAGAGTGTAATTCTCAAGGCAGACATTTTTTACTAGTTAAGCTAAACTATTGCTTGGTTTTAAGAAGACTTCAGGAACTATTTTTGGTTTGAGGTTTAAAGATTATCTCGTGGCAGTAGTTTCAGAGGTTCTTCCAGTCTCTGTGGCTCCAGAAAATCTGGGTTCCATGAGAATCTGAAATTGTGTTCTGCATTTTCCCCCTTTTGATCAGGATTCTTCTATAGAATCTTTGATCAAAGTGTTCAGTAATGGTAGCTGGGTACCATCCACTTCTTCTGGTCTCATGGCAAAAGAGGCAGTTGTTAATAGAGGCAATACCCACACATTCCATTTCTTCCTCCTGTTCCTGACTTTCCTTCATCTCTGTTGCACCAGGAGAATAGAGAACAATTATGATGCCTTAGATGGCTGCTTGCAAGCTTTTAAGGCCCCAAGCACTATGCAGCGAACTAGGAGGTAGAACAGAAGCACTAAACAAGCTTATTAGGCCAGTTAAGTGGGATGTCCCATGAAACCATGAGCATAAACCTCCAAACCGAGGAACCAAATCCCATGAGGTACATAAGCAGCTTCAGCAGCTACTCTTTTTGTTGTTGTTACAAATATACATATCACACAGCTTTTGCCATTTCAACATCTTACAGGTGTACAACTTACTGACTGCAATTACGATGATCGGCTGTGCAACCCTACTCTTAACAGAGATTCATTTTTATCATCCTAGCTCCAGGAATCCGGAGCAGCTCAGTTGTGTACCAGATTTCTCTTGTTTGGCAGATGTCCTCAATGCAGAAGTGGCTTTGAGTGCTGACCATACGTTGCTTATCTTTCTTACCTTCTCCTGAATTTTTGCTAGCTCTTTTCTCACTGTTTTGTCAACTTTTTACTGTTTTTAACAAAATCTTCGTTCTACTTTATTGCCTAGATCTGTGCTATTTAGATAATGTACACTAAATATTAATAGAATTAAAGTAATTTATCCAGGTTTTTTGTTGCATTTAATGAAAGGGTTAATCTGAAATAATTTCACCTTCCATTACTGAAACACTCACTTTTTTTAATTGCGCTTTTTGAAAGCAGCATTATTGAAATATAATTCGTGTAATATGCAGCTCACCCATTTAAAGTGTATAGTTGTCTTTAATATATTCACAGGGTTGTGCAAGCATCACCACAATCTAATTTTTGTGCCCCCTAAAAAAAAAAAAAAGGTACCCTGTATATTAGCTTTCACTTCCTATTTACCACTACCCTTAGCCCTGTTGTCGTTAGGTGCCGTTGAGTCAGTTCCGACTCATAGTGACCCTATGTACGGAGGAGCGAAATACTGCACAGTCCTGCGCCATCTTACAATTGCTGCTGTGTTTGAGCCCCTTGTTACAGCCACTGTCAATCACCTCATTGAGGCTCTTCCTCTTTTTTTCGCTGACCCTTTACTTGACCAAGCATGATGACCTTCTACAGGGACTAATCTCTCCTGATAACATGTCCAAAGTATGTGAGATGAAGTCTTAGGAGCCATCCTCACTTCTAAGTATTCTGGCTATACTCTTCCAAGACAGATTTGTTCGTTCTTTTGCCAGTCCATGGTATATTCAATATTCTTCGTCAATACCATAATTCAAAAACATCAATTTTTCTTCAGTTTTCCTTATTCACTGTCCAGCTTTTGCATGCATATGAGGCGGTTGAAAATACCATGGCTTGGGTCAGGCACACCTTAGCCCTCAAAGTGACATCTTTGCTTTTCAGCACTTAAAAGAGATCTTTTGAGCAGACTTGCCAGTGCAGTATGTCATTTGATTTCTTGACTGCTCCTTTCCACGGGCATTGATTGTAGATCCAAGTAAAATGAATTCCTTGACGACTTCAATATTTTTTCCATTTATTATGATGTTGCTTTTTGGTCCAGCCCTTAGGATTTTTGTTCTCTTTCTGTTGAGGTGCAGTCCATACTAAAGACTATATAGTCTTTGATCTTCTTGGCTTTCAGCAAGCAAGGCTGTGTCATCTGCATATTGCAGATCGTTCATTAGTCTTCCTCCGGTCCTGATGCCGGGTTCTTCATGTGATCCAGCTTCCAGGATTATATGCTCGGCACGCGAATAAGTATGGTGAAAAGATACAACCCTAATACACACCTTTCCTGATTTTAAACCGCACCGGATCCCCTTGTTTTTTTCTGCACATATAGTCGCTGTTTATATTCTTGCAAAAAGGTATTTTCGATGAATAAATCATTGGTCTTGCAAACTTCTATCATGTGATTTATATCATTTATATCACCATGTATATTACCAAGGCAGTATTTTCTAATTAATGATCCTTTCTGTTTGTTTCCGACTTTCACGTTCCACTCACCAGTAATTAGCAGTGCATCTTGATTGCATGTTTGATTGATTTCAAATTACAGAGAAGTTGGTAAAAATCTTCAGTTCCTTCATCTTTAGTCCTTAGTGGTTGGTGTGTAAATTTGAATAATAGTTGTATTAATTGGTCTTCCTTGTAGGCATATGGGTATTATCCTTTTACTGACAGCATCATACTTCAGGATAGATCTTGAAATGTTCTTGTTGACAGTGAATGCGATAGTAGACCATGTGAATGTCCAATTCAGAGTGGCCAATACCAGTCCATTTTAGCTCACTAATGCCTAGGATATCGATCTTTATGAGTTCTATTTCATTTTTGATGACTTTAATTTTCCTAGATTCATACTTCGTAATTCCACGTTCCAGTTATTAATGGATGTTTGCAGCTGTTTCTTCTCATTTTGAGTCATGCCACATCAGCAAATGAAGGTCCCAAAAGCTTTATTCCATGCCCATCGTTAAGGTCGACTCTACTTTGAGGAGGCAGCTCTTCCCCAGTCGTCTTTTGAGTGCCTTCCAGCCTGAGAGGCTCATCTTCCAGCACTATGTATCAGTGTTCTACTGATATTCATAAGGTTTTCACTGGCCAATTTTTTTAGAAGTAGGTCGCCACGTACTTCTTGCTAGTCTTCGTCCGGAAGCCCAGCTGAAACCCGTCCACCATGGGCAACCCTGCAAATATTTGAAATAACGGTAGCATAGCTTCTAGCAACACAGCAACATGCAAGCCACCACAGTACAACAAATTTACAGATGAGTGTTGGCTTCTAAGCCCTAAGCAACTGTTAATCTACTTTTTGATGTCTATTAGATTTTCCTGTTCTGGACATTACATATAAATGGAATCATAGTATGTGGTCTTTTGTGACTGACTTTTTTCATTTAGCATAATGTTTTCAAGGTTTATTAATGTTGTAGCATGTATTAGTGCTTCATTCTTTTTTTTAAGGTACAATATATTGCATTGTACAGATATACCGTTTATCGTTTATTCATCAGTCAGTGGACATTTCAGTTTCTACTTTTTTGTCAGTTGTAAGTAATGTTGCTAAACATTTGTACAAATTTTTGTGTGAATATATGTTTTCATGTCTCAGGTACATATCTAGGAGTAGAACTACTGGGCCATATGGTAACTCTGAGGAATTGCCAAATTTTTTTCCAAAATAGTTGCAACATTTTACTATCCCACCAGCAATATATATGGTTTCTAATTTCTCTACACTGTTGTCAACACTTGTGGTTATTTGAATTTTTTATTGTAGCCATCATAGTGGGTAGGAAGTGGTATTTCATTGTGGTTTTGATTTACATGCCCCTAATGTAATGGTGTTGTTCACCTCTGTATTCCCTGCGCCTAGAACACCCAAAAGCCCACTGCTTTGGAGTTGGTTCCAATTCATAGCAACCCTATAGGACAGAGTAAAACTGCACACGGGGTTTCTAAGGATGTAAATCTTTACGGAAACAGACTGCCACATCTTTCACCTGTGGAGCAGTTGGTAGGATTGAACTGCTGACCTTTTGCATATTAGCCAAGCTCTTTAACCACTGTACCACCAGGCCTCTTGTACCTAGAACAGTGCCATTTAAATATGTGATGAAGGGTTAGAGGGGTTGTATCTTTTCATGAAATGAAATATACACCCTCATAAGCAGTAATTTGTAATTTCTTTTTCTGAAAGTGACAAGATATGAGAACAAGGTTTCAATTACTAGCCATTCTTTTATCCTTCTTGATTGTCTACAGCCCCGTTGTCAGCACTTCTGAGAAATACTTTCCACCTCTTTCAATGTACTGCATTTTTAAACTGGCAAGACGTGCAGAGAAACCATTTCTTTCTCTCATTAACTAGTTAAAGGATTAACAATGTATCACAAAAGATAGCTTTAAATTATGTATGTTTTAATAAATTATATATTCTAATTTTTAAGTTAAAAAGCAATACATTATTTCAGAAAATTTAGAACATAAAGGGAAATAAACTGTCATAATCCTAACGCCTTAACACAAACGTATTTGGTATTTGGAGATACTTTCTCAACAGTCTGTTTTCCTATCATCGTCTTTTTTTTTTTTTTTTTACATTTAGTAGATCCTTGCTCTTCACAAGAGTATACCCCAACATCTGCACAAAACCAGTTTAGCATGTAATTTGCCCGTTAAATGTAATATTGTTACCGTTGAGTCACCTCTGGCACATGGCAGCCTTATGTATAACAGAATGAAATGTTGCCCAGTCCCCTGTCATCTTCGTGATTGTTGGTATGGTGTATAGGATGGCTGAAATTCTTCAGTCTTACTGAGGGTTATGGCATATGCTATAGTGAAGAAGAAATAGAGAATGGACAAAGGTATTTTAGGTAGTCAATGCTGGATGGTCAGCAGGCTCATTCACTAATCTTAATAACTTTAACTTCCTAGGATTTTTTTATTGTAACTTTTTTCTTTGAAATAATTTTAGACTTAAAGAACAGTTGGAAAGATAGTATAGAGAGTACCTGAATACCCCTCATTCGGCTTCCCATAATGTTAATATTCTGCATAACCATGGTATAGTTAGTTATCAAAACTCAAAAGGTAACATGGTACATCACTACTAATTAAACTGCAAACTTTGGATTTTACCAAGTTTTTTGTTTATTTATTTATTTTTTAAACTTATTACGGTGAAACTTATGTACATGTATATAGAGAGAGAGAGAAACCCTGGTGGTGCAGTGGATAAGCGCTGCACTGCTAATTGCAAGGTTGGTGGTTCAAACCCACCAACCGCTCTGGGGAGGAGAGGTGTCGCAGTCTGCCTCTGTAGCGATTACAGCCTTGGAAACCCTGTGGGGCAGTTCTGCTGTGTCCTATAGGGTGGCTATGAGTTGGAATCAATTTGACAGCAATGGGTTTTAAATATATATATGATACATATACACGTATGTACGTATACACATACACATACATAGGTATGTGTAATAAAATTTTTTAATCATTTTAAAGTGTACAGTTCAGTGACATTAATTGCATTCATCATATTATGCAACCATCACCACTATATAGTTCCAAAAGTTTTCATCACCCCAAACAGAAACTCAGAACTCTTTAGCAATAACCTCCCATTACCCCCTCTCCCCATGCTCTGGTTACCCATTAATAAACTCTTGTGTCTGTGCATTTGCCTGTTCTAGTTGTTTTACATAAGTGGGATCATAGAATATTTGTCCTTTTGTATCTGACTTATTTCATTCAGCATAATGTTCTCAAGGTTCATCCATGTGGTAGCATATATCAGATATTCATTTCTCTTAATGACCGAATAATATTCTGTTGTATGTATATTTCATATTTATCTATTCATCTGTTGACGGCCATTTGGGTAATTTCCACCTTTTGGCTATAGTGAATAATGCTGCAGTGAACACTGGCGTACAAGTATCAGTTTGAGACACTGCTTTCAGTTCTTTGAGTATATATCCAGGAGTGCAGTTGCTGGGTCATATGGTAATTCTATTTTTAACTTTTTAGAAACTGCCAAGCTGTTTTCCACAGCAGCTGCCCCGTTGTACATTCCTACTAGCAATGCATGAAGTTTCCAGTTTCTTCACACTTTTGCCAACGTTTGTTTTTTTCCGTGTTTTTGGTTATAGCCATGCTGTTGGGTGTGAAGTGGTATCTCATTGTGGTTTTGATTTGCATTTCCTTGATGACTAGTGATGTTGAGCATCTTTTCATGTGTCTCCCCAATTCAAGACAGTTTCTCAGTCTTTGCTTATCTTTTATGACATTAACATTTTTGAAGATTACTGGTTAGTTGTTTTTTACAAGATCTCTCAATTTGGAAGTGTCTCGTGTTTTTTCATGATTGGACTGGGGTTGTGGTTTTTTGGCAAAAATACCCCAGCAGTGGTGTTGTGTCCTTTTCAGTGCATCATATTGAGGGTTCCTGATGTCAGTATGTCTTATTACTGGTGATACCAACCTGGATCACTTGATTAAGCTGGTATCTGCCTTGTTTTTCTGCTGTAAAGTTACTATTTTTACCTTTGTAATTAATAAATATTAGGAAGAAGATACTTTGAAAGCTATGCTTTCTCTTAAACTTTTGCCCACTGCTTTAGCATTTATCTGTGGATCTTAACCTCAGTGATTATTGCTGAAGTGTTCTGATGGTAACTTTTTAATTGTCTCATTACTTCTGCATTTATTAATTGGGATTCTTCTTGAAGGAAAAATTGTCTCTTATCCCCCGTTTATTATTTCTATCATGTATATTCAGTATGGACTCGTGGATATTTATTTTATTCTCTGGGTAATAATTCCATGATATTATTATTTACTTTGTTGCTTAAATTGTTCCAGTTTTGGCCATTGGGAGCCCTTTCAAATTTTCTTGGCATGAGTAGATAGTCCAGGCTCATCTTATATTTTTCCTGCCTCACCCCTAGAATCACCCACTTCTCCAGAGAGCCCTGGTTTCTTTTATTTTAAGAATGGTATTTGGAAGCCTAGATGTGCTGTTTGCTACCAGAGTAAAACTACTTCTAGGCTGTCAGAGCTAGGAAATATATGTATGTATACTGATCCAGGTATACACACATTTAAATATGTGTATACATGGATATATATATGTACAAGTTATACATCAGTTTTTTTTTGACATAAAAACCATGAGATCATACTGATACCTCTCAGTCCAATCCTGCACCAATAGACCTGCTTATTTATAACTTCTTTCTCTTTCAGCGAGAAACATGGCTTTCATTAACTACATTTATTTATCATACACCCTTACTTTTTGATGACTATAATATACATTTATGCTTCAGTGGGATTGTTCTTGAATATTCATGAATAACAATAATCAAGTATATTTGTTATAATATATGTAGAAATCTGTGTACTCTAAAGACACCTTTACGAAGTGAATTTTAGAAGGAATTTGTAAATCAAGTGTGGTTTGATTTCTTATTTGATCTTTTGCTTAATTATGGATTTAGCATTTTTTATATGCTTTGGTTATGTGACGGAAGCCCTGGTGGCGTAGTGGTTAAGTGCTACGGCTGCTAACCAAAGGGCAGCAGTTCAAATCCGCCAGGCGCTCCTTGGAAACTCTATGGGGCAGTTCTACTCTGTCCTATAGGGTCGCTATGAGTTGGAATCAACTCGACGGCACTGGGTTTGGTTTGGTTTGGTTTTCTGGTTATATGACACCAAATTATATTCTTAAACGAGTTCAAGTGTTTCACAAATTTGCTTCAAAAAAATTTTTTTTTTATAGGTCTTAACTTGCAGAGTCAATTTAACCTGGAAAACGTGACTGTTTTCAATACCAATGAGCAGGAAAGCACGCTGGGCCAGAAGGTGAGGCTGATACGGAATCTAACAGAACATATTTATAAATTTGTTGTTGAGATCACACATGTGAATAGGATCTCTAAAGTCATTAAAAATTAATAAACCTTTAGTTTTATTTCCAGTTATAGACGTAACATTTATCTGCGTAAAAAAATCAAACAATATAGAAACGTATGCCATAGAAAGTACAACTACCCCATAATTCAAGGTCCCAAAGACAACCACTTTAAGCATGCTGTGTCTATCCTTCCAGGACTTACTGAGTATATGTACAAATGTATATAATTTTTTCCCAAAAATTAAGTCATATAAAACATACCAAAACCAAAAAAAATCTCACTGCCATCAAGCCAGTTCCGACTCATAGCGACCCCATAGAACAGAGTGGAACTGCCCCATAGGGTTTCCAAGGAGCATCTGGTGGATTCGAACTGCCAACCTTTTGGTTAGGGGCCGTAGCTCATACCACTGTGCCACCAGGGTTTCTGCCATAATACATACTGTTTTGTAATTTTTGTTGTTGTCTTAACAGTACAAAACGGGTACATTTCTGCATCAGTACATTTAAATCTGTCTCAGTCTTTTAATGGGTATTATAAGTCTTTGAATGGATATACTATAATCCTGTCAGTGGACATTTACATAATCTCTAATGGTGAAAAATTGGTAATAGTATTATATTAATTGTTGTTGTCGTGTGCCATTGAATCAATTCCAACTTGTAGCAACCTTACATGACAGAGTAAAATTGCACTTTAGTGTTTCCTAGGCTGTAATATTTATAGAAGCAGATCACCAGGTCTTTTCTCCCTTGCAGCTGCTGGTAGGTTCAAACCACCAACCTTTTGGCTAGCATCTGAGTGCTTAACCATTGCATCAGCAGTGCTCCTTAGTATTATATATACCAACACTAAATTATGGAGGTGTCTCCTTAGGATAAATTTCTATAAAATTGTTGGGTCAAAATGTATGCATATATCAGATTTTCATAGCTGTTGCCCAGT
Source organism: Loxodonta africana (assembly GCF_030014295.1). Lineage (NCBI taxonomy): Eukaryota > Metazoa > Chordata > Mammalia > Proboscidea > Elephantidae > Loxodonta > Loxodonta africana. Next base: position 89,492,156 of record NC_087352.1, on the reverse strand, counting down.
TACTTCTCAACAGGGTTGTACCCATTTACTAGCATCAGTGCCACATGGAGAATGCACTGTCTTACACCAACACTGGGAATTACCAATTTTTAAAAAATCTTTGCTTAATTGATATGTATTACTGAAAAATAAATCTTCGTTTTAACTTATATTTCTTTGATTGTTAACAGAGTTGAGGAATTTTCTGTATGCTTTGGAATTTTTCTTCTGTGAATTGCCTGTTCATACCATTTGCCCGTTTTACTGTTGAGCTTTTTCTCATTGATATTAGTTATTAATCCGTTGTCTTGCATGTGTTACAGATTTTTTTCCCTCAGTTTATGGGTTTTCTTTAAAATTATTTATGATGCCTTGCTATATAAAACCAAACCTGTTGCCGTCAAGTCGATAGGGCAGAGTAGAACCTATAGGGTAGAGTAGAACCACCCCATAGAGTTTCCAGGGGGGGCCTGGTGGATTCAAACTGCTGACCTTTTGATTAGCAGCCATAGCCCTTAACCACTACGCTGCCAGGGTTTCCCTTTGCTGTACAGAGCTTTTAAATTTGGGTGTAATATTAACATTTGTCTTGGGTTTTCTTTTAAATCCTTAATCCAGCTGGAGTGTTAGGGTTTGGAATAAGTTGAGTTATAATTTTATTTCTAAATGGTGAACGACATATCTCAGAACCATTTGCTAAATAATCCATCATATGTTCACTGATTTTTACAAGGGCATCAGCTATAGACAATTCATTTTTAAGGCTTATTTACCATATATCTGAGACAGTCCAGAGTTAGCAGATTTCAGCACCTACTCTTTATCTAGGGACAAATCGTAAAGCTTAAAAAATTATTAGATGTAACTAATATGTCATAAAATAATTGTATTAGTTTTATGTAATTTATTCCTTAAAATATAATCAATATGGAAATAATGTTCAGTTTGCTTCAGAATTTCTAGAAACTTGTCCTTTACCTCTTATACATAATCTTTTAGGCACATCTTGGACTGTTCCATGTAAACTTGTTATTTTGGAAATGTTCAGTATAGAGTTGGGCACCCCCCTCTACCTCCAACCAGCACATCCTCACTTTAAGTCAAGAGTTCTTTATTGCTGTTCTTAGAGTCTTTACTATACTAGTGATCTTCTCAGTTCTCTAAGAGATCATTGTATATGTTTCCAAAATATATTTTATCCATAGGCCCTTCATTCCCAGGGAAAATCTGCTGACCATGTTTTGAGAAATGCTGGTTTAAATCTTTTCACTGGGTTTTCATGGCTGTCTTAAATCATTGTCATACTGCTCTTGGGTCATTGACCCCTGTCACATAGCATTCCCATTGCCTTAAAGATTAGCTATAGGTCTTGGTAGTTACTGTGCCTGGACTTCTCTAGTAATGGTTGTATGGCAGTGTGTGAATGACCAATTATTCCAGCCTTTATCTTCAGCCTGACAACTGCTTCATGACAGGCTGTACAATCTTTTCATTTTAGCACACTGAGGATAGAGAAGAAGGAATGGATGTAGAAGAAGGTGAAATGGGAGATGATGAAGCTCCAACAACTTGGTGAGTTTTTAGAACATGAGATATCTTAATTTACAAAGATAATACTTTAGTAATTTATCAAATACTAGAATGAGGAGGGTTTGGTTTGGAGTGAAGATATAGGATAAGGAGGAAGGAAGTAATGCTTATTGATTTCTATTTGTAACTTTTGTGTATATTCCTTATAATAATAAGTCCTAAATCACTAATGGGCTGTCCCACTTGGTTTCTAAATTACATGCAGACAGTTCGTTGTTTACATAGCCTCACTTATGCATGTGTCTAACTTTTGAAAAACCGTCCGCAGACAACCGAGGAGCACCTCCCCTTCTCCCTCCCGGCAAATGCTGTAGGCCTAGTGCCTTTGGGTATTGAGCTTTCTTTTTCGTGAAGTTGGTGGGATAAGAAATCTCCTTTCACTCCTCTCTCTGCCTTCCTATCACTGTGTCTTATCTTATCCTCTAAACCTTGTATTTTCTTCCCATATAATTTCTTCCTAGTGCTGGTTAAAAGAAAGAAAGAAGAGAAAAGGAAAGGCATGAAGGAAATTTCTTTTACTGGCACTCTTCCAGGTGTCCGAGGCCATAAAAGTTATCCTTATCACTTGTAATTGGGAGAATTTCCATTATTACTGTCCAGAAGATCAAGAGGGGTTCCAGTTTCTGCCACCAGGGCTATACCACAGGGAGGTATATTCCTAGCATCCAAGATTTGAAATCCAAACACATATCCCTAAGGCAACATTAGAAGTAATGTGGCTCCAGGCTTAACTCCAATACTTCTAGTCATTTGACCTTTAGCAAGTCACTCAACCTCCCTGAAACTGACTTTCTACATCTTTAAAATGTAGTGGTACCACTTACCTGGTAGCATTGTTAAAAGGATTAAATGAGGTGATGATTGGAAATGGTCTATTACAGCACTTGGTAGTTATCCTTATTAACACTGTACTGTTGATATTATATGTAGTGGTATATATAGAGCACTTAGAACAGTGTATTCAGATCAGTCTATTTATCTGTCTGTCTCATCTCGCTGTCGTTCCCTCACCGCTTCCTGCCTTTCCCGTTCTTCTCCCAGTAAACAGTGTTACATTCAAAGGAAACACTTGATTCCAAACTTAATAGTAAAGTAGAGGAACAGCTATTATTAGCTGTAATTATTATAACTTTTTTAGAGACCTGTTCATGTACATTGGGGGCAGAGTAGGCTTTTGGGATCTAGACTAAACAACATTAAGGGCAATGGGCCAGGATAGTAGGATTCAGGGCAATGAGTCATCTGAAGTATAAACAGCCCCCAAAACAAACTCTGCCCAATGTGGTCTTGTCTAATTAGACTTTTCCTAAGCCTGTGTAGGTAATATAGCCCCCATTGGTCATGTTCATAAAGTAGCACCAGCTGTGGAAGAATTACTTAAATAGTACCCTCACACAGCTGCCTCAATGACTATTTTTTCAGTGGAAGAAGGAAGTATATAGCAAATTATTTTGTGATCAGCTATATTACCAGGTAATTTTAGGCACTAAGAGCACTTCACCCATGTATCTGTAATATGAAGTCCATTTCAGATTTGGCTCACCCACTGCTTCTTTTTTGCAAACAGCCTGCAGTTATTTTCTTTGCTACTACCGGGTTACACATAGTACATCATCTAGCTAAACTTGCTAAAGTGTTTATCTGACTTTACATTGTCTTAGTTATCTAGTGCTGATATCACAGAAATAGCACAGATGGGTGGCTTTAACAAACAGAAATTAATTTTTTTGCAGTTTACCCAAAAAAAAACAAACTCGTTGCTGACAACTCAGTTCCAATTCATAGCAACCCTATAGGACAGAGAACTGCCCCATAGAGTTTCCAAGGAGCACCTGGTGGATTCAAAGGAGCACCTGGTGGATTTAAACCGCTCACCTTTTCTTACTAGCCATAGCTTTTAACCATTATGCTACCAGGGTTTCCTGTCACAGTTTAGGAGGCTAGAAGTCCGAATTCAGGGTGCTGGGTCTAAGGGAAGGCTTTCTCTCCCTGTCGGCCCTGGAGGAAGGTCCTTATCTCTTAGCTTCTGCTTCCAGGTTCCTTGGAGATCTCCATGTCTCTTGGCATCTTTTTTACCCCACCTCTGCTCACTCCGTTGCTTGTTTAATCTATTTTATATCTTAAAAGAGATTGAAGACACACCCTACAAAAACCCTGTCTCATTAACATAACAAAGACAGCCCATTCCCAAATTGGATTATAACTGGAAAGAGACAGTGGAGAAGCTCAATATCATCAGTCAGTATTAGGCCAGGGGCCATCTGCAGAACAGACCATCAACTGCTCATGTGCACGTTTAAGTTGAAGCTGAAGAAAATTACAGCAAATCCATGAGAGCCAAAATACTACCTTGAGTATATCCCAGCTGAATTTAGAGACCATCTCAAGAATAGATTTGACTCACAGAGCACTAATGACCAAAGACCAGAGGAGTTGTGGAATGACATCAAGAACATTGTACGTGAAGAAAGCAAGAGGTCATTAAAAAAAACAAGAAGGAAAGAAAAGACCAAAATGGATGTCAGAAGAAACTCTGAAACTTGATCTTGAACATTGAGTAACTAAAGCATACCAAAGAAATGATCACTTAAAAAAGCTGAGCAGAACATTTCAAAGGACAGCTCAGGACTACAAAGTAAAGTATTATAAATGATGTATGCAAAAACCTGGAATTAGAAAACCAAAAGGGAAGAATAGACTCAGCATTTCTCAAGCTGAAAGAACTGAATTAAAAAAATTAAGCCTCGAGTTGCCATATCGAAGGATTCAGGGGCAAAATATTAAACTACACAGGAAGCATCAAAAGAAGATGGAAGGAATACACAGAGTCACTGTAGCAAAAAGAATTGGTCGACATTCAACCAGTTCAGGAAGTACCATATGAACAAGAACCAGTGGTACTGAAGGAAGAAGCCCAAGCTGCACTGAAGACATTGGCAAAAAACAGGGCCCCAGGAATTGACAGAATAATAATTGAAATGTTTCAACAAACACATACAGCGCCGGAGGTGCTCACTCGTCTGTGCCAAGAAATTTGGAGGACAGCTACCTAGCCAACCGACTGGAAAAGATCTGTATTTATGCCCATTCCAAAGAACGGTGATCCAACAGAGTGCAGAATCTATCAAACGGTATTATTAATATCACTACAAGTAAAATTTTGCTGAAGATCATTCAGAAGCCGTTGCAGCAGTACATCAACGGGGAACTGCCAGAAATTCAAGCCAGATTCAAAAGAGGACATGATATGAGGGATGTCATTGCTGAGGTCAGACAAATCTTGCCTGAAAGCAGAGAATATGAGAAAGATGTTTACCCGTGTTTTATTGACTATGCAAAGACATTGGACTGTGTGGATCATAACAGATTATGGAATACGTTGCAAAGAATGGGAATTCCAGGACACTTAATTGTGCTCACGAGAAACCTGTACATAAACCAAGAGGCGGCAGTCATTTGAACAGAACAAGGGGATACTGCGTACTTTAAAATAAGGAATGGTGTATGTCTGGATTGTACCCTTTCACCATATTTATTAAATCTGTATGCTGAGCAAATAATCTGAGAATCTGGAATATATGGTGAAGAATGCAGCATCGGGATTGGTGGAATACTTATTAATAACCTGTGTTATGTAGATGATGGAAACCCTGGTGGCATAGTGGTTAAGTGCTATGGCTGCTAACCAAGAGGTCAGCAGTCAAATCTGCCACGCGCTCCTTGGAAACTCTACAGGGCAGTTCTATTCTGTCCTATAGGGTCGCTATGAGTTGAAATCGACTCGACGGCAGTGGATCTTTTTTTTTTATGCAGATGATACAACCTTGCTTACTGAAAGTGAAGAGGCCTTGAAGCAGTTACTGGTGAAGATCAAAGACTACATCCTTGAGTATGGATTGCACCTCAACAGAAAGAAAACAAAAATTCTCATGGCTGGACCAATAAGCAACATGATAAACAGAGGAAATGTTGAAGCTGTCAAGGATTTCATTTTACTTGGATCCGTAATCAATGCCCACAGAAGCAGTAGTCAGGAAATCAAACTACGTATTGCATTGGGCAAATCTGCTGCAAAAGAACTCTCTAAAGTGTTAAGAAGCAAAGATGTCACTTTGATGACTAAGATGCTCCTGACATAAGACATGGTATTTTCGGTTGCCTCAGATACATGGGAAAGCTGTGCAGTGAATAAGGAAGACTGAAGAAGAATTGGCGTCTTTGAATTACGGTGTTGACGAAGAATATTGAATATACCATGTACTGCCAAAAGAACAAACAAATCTGTCTTGGAAGGAGTACACCTAGAATGCTCCTTAGCAGCAAGGATGGCGAGACTTTGTCTCACATACATTGGACGTGTTATCAGGAGTAATGGTCCCTGGAGAAGGACATCGTGCTTGGTAAAGTAGAGCATCAGCAAAAAACAGGAAGACCCTCAACAAGATAGGTTGACATAGTGACTGCAACAGTGAGCTCAAGCATAACAACAGTTGTGAGGACGGTGCAGGACTGAGCTGTGCTTAATTCTGTTGTACATAGGGTCACTGTGAGTCAGAATCAACTCAGTGGCACCTAACAATAACAACATAGAGGTTAGAATTTACAACACAGGTTTTGGGGGGACACATTTCAATCCATAACAGGCGCATAGTTCACAACCACTGTAATCCATCTGAGTGAGTACCTAAGGATGATTTCAGGCTTTGTAAAACAGCATATAAACTTTAGGACTGCTATTTCCTTGAAGATAAAGGGCTTTTTCAGTTACTTCTAAATTCACAAATTTATTTCAGGTAATTGAGGCTGTGAGAAGTATGAGTGTAAGATAAGTGATGTTACTGTGTACATATACATGTGTATGTTTTTCTTGAATGATAAGCCAATTGATAGACCTTTAGTCCGTTAAAATTATTCTTGAAGAAGATATTTTATGACATTGACTTGTTAAGTTTGTAATATTAACCATATGAATTAGATTCTTCATCAAAGATGTTTCCATTTGTTTTACTAAAATTCTTTTCCCTTTGTTTTACCTTAGATCATTTATATACCTTTTCAGAATTTTCTATAGAAAACTGAATTTTAATCAGTTGTCTTACACATTTCTACTCTAACCCGTTTGTGTTATCTACGAAGAAACTAAGCACTTGCCAGTCTTAAACATTAACCTCTCACCTAAAAATAACTTTAAGAAAGTATTACAGTGAAAAGTATATATGTTTTATTTGGCTATAATCCTTTAAAAAGCACTATAATATTTCCTTTCATACTACCTAGTCATCAGAAAAAGGAATTTTAAGTTTATCAATCCCAAAGATGAGAGATAGAGATTAATTTACTTCATTTTACTGGCTAGACTAGGGAAGGCAAGACTCTTAAGATCAGAGTACTGTTGGGAATTGCTAAACCAAACATCCTGTTTCACCTGTAAAATTATAGTCCTACTTTTGGAATATTTACATGGACATGAAGCTTAAGAGAAAATGCTGGCTGTAATCTATAGGTTCAGCTTTCTGAGGTTTACTTTGAAAGAGTGGGGTAAGGTAGTACACAGTTGTTTTCTAGACAAAATTAATTTTTGCAGAGGTGATATTGAAATTTTTTATGGATATTTGAGATCCTAAAATAGTTAATACCTCAAACATGTTACATGGGTAATACTAGAAGATTTTATTGGCTGTTTTGAATGCTGTGGAACATTAGAGCATTTTGTTAAAAGCAGTCTCTCAGATAAATAAGGTCTGAAATATTTGTTAGATCATTTAAAATTATTTTATAGTATAATGATTGCTTATAAACTTATAAATTAAAAGAATGTGTATTAACACTGTAGATTTGTAATCCAGCCAAATTAGATGTTGAATTAGTAATGCCGTAATAAACACATTTTAAAAAGGTTGATCATACCTGTGCATTTGTCTCATACTAGGATTTCTTAACTTAGCATATTAGAATGTAATGTCTTTTAACACAGATCACATTAACATTAGCTTAAACAATGTAGACATTGATTTGTTCTCACATAAAAGTCTGGGGACAGGCACCAGGGCTGGAAGGGCAGCACTATTCCGTGAAGTTGTCTGAGAAGCCAGGTTCCTTCTACCATCTTGCTCCACCGTCCTTCAGGGTTTGCCATTTTCCTGTAGCCCAAGATGGCTCACTACCACATCTGCAGTCTAGCCAACGAGAAGGGAAAAGGGGAAATTGAAAAATGTGGCCCAAAAGTTGTACACATGACTTCCATTCCCAACCAGTTGGCCAGAATTTAATCACATGGCCACACCTAGCCACCAGAGAGGTTGAGAATAATGAGAATAATGACAAGCCTAACCCAAAATGAGGGATTCCTTTGCTAGGTGAACAGGGAAATAGGTATCTGTCTGCCATATCGAGGTCTGTGAATCCCCTGAAATTGTTTACAAAATTGTGTTTCTGAATGTGTTCTTTTCTGGGCAAAGAAGACAGAGTAGAACCACCCCATACAGTTTCCAAGGAACAGCTGGTTAGCAGCTGTAGCACTTAACCACTATGCATCAGGGCTGCAAAGAGGCCATAGCTCTCATCACCTTCTTGTGTGTGTTGGAGGGGGGGATGGCAGGGGGGTCGTGACCTAAAAATTAAGAACACTCAGATATTTCTAAAAGAATATATATGACTGATTTTGTATAACATTTACTTTATTAGCTCCATTCCAATTGATTACAACCTATATCGAAAATTCTGGTCACTTCAAGATTACTTCAGGAACCCCGTGCAATGTTATGAGAAGATTTCTTGGAAAACTTTTCTCAGGGTGAGTTGCCAATCACAGACTATCAAAAACTCAATATTTTACAGTTATTAAGTTAATAATTACAGCCTTAGTTTTTTCTGTTTTTGTTTTTACCCAGTGAGTGTCATCAGCATAAATTGATGAATGTTTGTAGAATATTCTCACTTGACTTTGCACAAAACTATTGCAGCAGTCCTGTTAGAACAGGCGTCTACAGATGGGACCCTTGGACCAAGCCCAGTCTGCTGCCTGATTGTATGAACAGTTTTATTGGAACACAGCCAAGTACATTTATTTATTAATTGTCTGTGGCTGTTTTTGCACTGTAATGGCAGAACTGAGTAGTTGTAGTGGAGACCAGATGGGCTGCAAAGCCTAGATTATTGTCTGGCATTTGCAGAAGAAAGTTTTTCAACTCCTGTTTCATAAAAATTCTCTATTTCTTTTTCTTGGCTACTTAAACAGCAGCTGTCCTTTTTCGTTGTAATCAAAATCCAAGATAAACAGGCAGCTCTGAAAAAGTAGCGTGGGTGTGTTGTATTATTTTTAAGTCGTTATTTTATATGCAATATGTTTTGGGGGGGAACTGCCCGAATTCAGATTAAATAGTGAGTGATAAATTATCTGGAATTGTCCTCCAACTGGATAGGATTTGACATTGTTTTCTTTGGTCAAAATCTTTAGCATATGAAGTGCTTGAAAGTTTCCGTAACTGGTTAAACAGCTAATTCCACTGATAAATTCTTACACACTCTCGAAGCATTCCTTTCTCTGTCTGCCCCTTACACAAAACTGCATAAGAAATCATATTTCTTCAGCAGAGAATTTATTCCTATTTTATAATACTACGAAATCTGACACAAAATAGTGTTTTCCCCCGTTTTGTTACCACAATTTTTCTTGTTTCATTTATCTTACAGTGTATCTATATGATTAAGCATCATTAAGTTCTAAATATTTTGATTATGAAAAGCGTTGAACAAAGTACTGGGCAACAATGCCAAAAGCAATTAATTTATTTTTTTACTTTGCAGTACTCCGAAGAAGTTTTAGCTGTTTTTAAAAGTTATAAATTAGATGATACTCAGGCCTCAAGGAAAAAAATGGAAGAATTAAAAACAGGAGGAGAGCATGTATATTTTGCAAAATTTTTAACAAGTGAAAAGGTACAATCTTTCTTCAATAAGTATAATATATGCTGTGTTTTTTTCTATTTAGCTGATATTCTTCAGTACAATAGAAATGTTTCTTATTGCTGATTAAAGCTGATAAATGTTAGTGTGAGAAGCCCATTTCTTCCTTGCACAGATAGACTAATGTGATTTCAGAGGTGAAGGAGGTTGTTCACATTACACCTGTTCTGCAGATTTTTTTTAGAATAAATTCAGTTTAATTACTTTAACATGTATATATTTTGAACCTCATGTTAGGATTTAATTTGCATTTATGAAAATGTTTTGTAAATAGTCTTCATTAGATACAAAAGAGGGGTTTTAAAACTCCGTATTTATACCGTTTAATAAGTAAATTCTGTTCAGATGTAATGCTAAGGGACTGTGTAAGTTTTCTAGTCAAGGTAGCACATTGAGTCTGTGTTTCAACTCATTCCCTTTGCTCCAAACACATAGCAATGACAGGTAAAATATAAAAAGAGAAAACCTAAAAGACAAAGCTGGGCTTCCAGAAACAAGATAAATATCTTCATGGACCAGGTATGCCACATAATGAGTGAAAGCAAAGCCTTGGGCCTGCTGGACTCTGTATCCAAAGCAGGTGGTGGCAGCTAGAAGTTTGGCTACAAGTAATGAGACCAGATGCTCTGAATGGGACCAGAAACCAGAGCCAGATTCACTGCTGGAAGCCAGGGACTGGGGTGGAACTTTACCTGCTCTTGAAGCTAAGAAAATAGATTGCTAATCTTCTGTGAAGGGCTATGGTTTTATAGGAATTTTTGTGTCCCATCTGCTTGCTCTGTGACTGAATATGTGGAATCCCCAATATACCCATGAAACAGGTGCTCCAAAAAATCATCATAAGACTTTTTCCAAACTTGGGCCCAGATGCCCTGGAGGAGGCAGTTGCAAAACTGTTAGAGAGGGAAGGTTATACACAGAGAGAGAAAGAAGGGGAAATAAACATCCCAGAACAAAAGCTTCCCATTCAAAACTCTGACAAATTAACGTTTCAAAACCCACAAAGAAATCTAATGCTAAGAAAGATCACAGCAAAATCAGCTGCTGGGGTTTACATGTATTTATTCCATATGAAATACACAATCTGACCAAGACTTTAAAATAAATATGTTTTGGATAATAAAAGAAAGAAATAATGAGATGGCATTCACTGAAAAAGACCACGAAACTGTGAAACACAAACGGGCAGAAACGAAATGAAAAATATAATCATTGAAACAGGATTAAACTATAGAATGGACATAGATGGAAAGAAAACTAGTGAATTGAAGATAGTGATGAGAAGTTTACGCAGAACCCAGAACAAAGAGACAGATTTTCTTAAAAGTAAAAAAGCATTTAAGAACCATGAAGAATAGATTGAGAGGTTCCAACATGGCTAGTAGGATTTCCAAAGAAGAAAATAAAGAAAATGGTGGAGAAACTACCAAAAAGAATTGAAGTAAGTCCCCAGGTCCTCAAATCAAAAGCATACTACAACTGCTGAGGAAGACGAATCAAGATAAATCCACCCCTCACTACATCGTGCTGTAACTGCCGGGATTAAGGCCTCCAATGAAAAAAAAAGACAAATACAGAAGGAAAAAACAGCTGTTTGACTGTTAGCATATTTCTAATAACCAACGATAGATACCAAAAGACAATGGAGAAATATTAAAGTGCTGAGGAAAAAAAAAACTATCAATCTAGACTTTCATGTCCAGATATCCAGCTAAACACTGTCAAGATTGTGGATAAAGACATTTTCATTCAAAGACTGGGAAAACTAACCACTCAAAGATCCTCATTTTGAAAAACCTACTAAAGGACGTTCTTCAGGAAGAAGGGAATTGAACCCATAAGAAAGGAGTGGGATGCAGAGAGCAATGGTGAGCACAAATATTGAAAAATATGACAGTTAATTTACTATTGACTAAAAAAAGTCAAAACTGATTTCTAAAAATTTTTTAATTAAAAAGAATGTTTTAATGCAGAATTAAAATTAGATGGCAATAACTGTATGAGAGGGGAAAGCGGATGTGTTTAATGAATAATTTAAGCATGTTATGGTCCTTTCATTATCAGGAGGAGGAAAGTAATACTGGATAGCTTTAGACTTTATTATGCATATTTAAAGGATAACCACCAAGAGAAAAAAAAAAAAACAATCCTATAGCTCCCAAACAGCAAAGATTTAAAAAGGGAGGCAGAAGGGAATATAGACTATAAATCCAACAAGGGCCAAGGAGGCACAATGGTTAAGTACTCAGCTGCTAACTGAAAGGTCAGTGGTTCCAACCCACCAGTGGGTCCACAAGAGAAAAGACCTGGCGATTACTCCCTTGAAGATTACAGCCTAGGAAACCCTATGGGGCAGTTCTACTCTGTCCTGTAGGGTGGCTTTGTGTCAGAGTTGACTCGATGGCACACAACAACATGAATTCAGCAGATGATAGGAAAGGAGGAAAAAAAGCAAAAGGGAGGGTACAGATAATTCCAAATCTATCAGTAATAACAAGTATAAACTAATTTACCTACTAAGACAGATTAGCAGATTGGATGTTTTTTAAATCCAACTTTCTGTATTAATTTAAATGAAACAAGCATATCAAACAGTTTGAATAAAAAATTCCGAGTTTTGATTTTACCCTTTGTAAAAGAGGAGAAGTAAATCCTAAGGGTCTTCTCCTAGCTTAACTAAGACTCTTCCCAAAGGTATATACCTTTGACAAAGCTGAGATGTCAATTTAAATAATGTTATCAGGGCAAAAGAGTTACACAGTAAACAACCAATAAAAGTGGTAGACTTTTAGGAGTTACAGGTTGCGTTCTCAGGACATGACAGCTATTTCAAAACTCTGGACATCTTAAAAGATTTTCTTGTACAAATAATATTTCTCAGGACATTTTAATAATAGAAAACAGCAGGATTATACATTTTCAGAGGTATCTCCACTTTATTAAGAGTGTAAACTTGATGCTTTTGAACCATTTCCATTCACCACTTTATCAGAACTGGCTTTGTCAGTTCAGGCAGCCCCAGGGTTACGAACAAAAGCCATTCCTAAGTGTGTCTTTAAGTTGAATTTGTAGGTAAGTCGGAACATGTGTATGTGGTTCTTATTTAGCCTTTCTTTATTCATAGTGACCCCGTAGGACAGAATAGAGCTGCCCCATAGGGTTTCCAAGGAGCAACTGGTGGAATCGAACTGCTGACCTATTGGTTAGCAGCCGTAGTTCTTAACCACTATGCCACCAGGGCTCAGGTGTCCCCCTCAGGTTAGTGTAAGAAAAGGCTCAAAGCCTTTTCAATGATTTAAAAGCTGCACATGCGGCAAGTGAAGGTGACTGTGGTGAATTTGTGAGAAGTGGTTGGTTCAGTCGTTTCAAAGTGAGGGCAAATTTCATAACCTAGGGGACTTCCTATAGTGTCTCTTTTTCTGAATCATTCTGAGCTTTCTTTCAACAGCAGGTTATTGAGAGCCTGAGGTTTCAGGGTTAAGCACTGGAATTCCATTAGTTAACCCATAAGGGAGGTAAAGGCAGCTCTGAGAAGCCTAAAACACAAACAATATAGAAAAAGGAAAGAGGCTCAGGAGAATTTTAACAAGTAGAATATGAGGCAAGTAATGTTTTGCATCTTCAGTTTACTTTACTGTTGTAACAATAAAACAACGACTTTATCTTAAATTTAGTTGTACGTAAGAAACTTTGTGTGTATTTCCAGTGTTTACTACTTAATATTCAAGTGAAAATATAATGTATTACCTGTAGCATTAAAAGTGTTTAATATTTTAAGCTTTACTGCTCCACTGAAAGAAGCCTTCCTGCAATGATGTAGTATCTTATCCAGTGTTTAAAACCCACTAAATTCCCTATAGCACCATCTCACGTAAATATATCCTAGTTTTCAATCTGTTCATAAGGTTTTCACTGGCTAATTCTTTTCAGAAGTAGACTGCTGGGTCCTTCTTCCTAGTCTCTCTTAGTCTGGAAGCTCAGCTGGAACCTGTCTGCCATGGGTGTCCCTGCTGGTATCTGAATACTGGGGGCATAGCTTCCAGCATCACAGCGACACGCAAGCCTCCGCAGTACGACAAACTGACAGACACATAGGGAAAACCTTATGAGTAGACCGAAGATGGCACCTATCAACAACAGTCTTCAGTCTGAGGTTACTTCTCAACTTTCTGCTAGATGTATGTTTGATAAATATGGATAAACTCTGGTTTTCTAGGAATATGGTGCATTATTCCTTGCCAGTGGGAGCTATCTAAAGTGAAATCTAAAGGTACCTAGTTATTTGGAGCATGGTTCTGTGACCCACCATTCCAGTGATAGGCAGGTTTAGAAAAATGGTCTTGTCGTTACACAGCTAGGTCTTTTCTCGCTTTACTACAGCATGTAATCACACCTGATGGGAATTTCATTACCCGGTGTATCTTGCTTACGTGAATTCAACCAGCCTTTTCCTTCGGGAGAGTCAGGAGATGATGCATGGCACAGATGATGGGACCTTTATAGTTAGAGGCAAGCCAGTGATGTGACAGCTACATAGGTATAAATTCTTCTAGGTAGAATTTTCCCCTAGAAACAAAGAGGCATTGTAATTTACAAGAGCCACTTTTGTGTGCTGCCTAGGGCATGATTGCAAACACTAATTCCCAACAAGACACTTCCTTTGTTAGCAGAGCAGAGTAACCCAGGGCTGTCATTAGGATGTTAGCTAAGTGTATGCTGAGACATCTGGGTTTTTTAGTGGCGTGAAGTGGAGAAGCGCCAGCTCCTTAAGAGTAATGCAGTGCCATAGTCAAATGTTAAGGGAGGGTTTCGCCACTAACTGTCTAACTCAGCGTCCCAAGGGAAAGGCACTGGTGGTGCAGGGATTCCTTCCTCAGCACTCCTAGCGTGTAAAAGCAAAACCACCTTTACTCAAGTGCCGTGATGATTTGAGCACATGATGGTTAAAGGAATATATTTTTGTGTCTTTGAGTTCTCATACATAGTACAGTGCAGTGCCAGTAATTAGTAAAAAGTACAGTGCTAGTAATTAGGCGTAGACTCCAGGGTTGTTAACCGAGTCCTTCAGAATAATAAATCCTTTTCTTCACTTTACAGTTGAGACTCAATGACCAAATGAAACAGATCAGGTAAAGCATTCAGTAGCTTGCAGTTATCAACCTGTCAGTCACAAAAAGCCTCAAATAGTAGGACTTTTGATCATTTTTTCAGGGAAAAAAGTTCCTAGCAGAAAGCTATCCATACAGTGGTTCTGCCTTACTTTTTTTTTTTTTTTTTTTTGTACTTTTTGTATCCATACGAGAGGTAGCCAAGTCTGAATCTTTATGTAGTAAAGGCAAAATTGGGCCGGATCCTTTTTGAGACAAGTAACAGCCTCCTTAGGAGCAAATGAAGTCAGAAGTCTCATCAGTTGTTTCAGGTCTGGGAGGTTTTGGACCCTCTGGAACGGAGGCTGAGTTCTCCTTGTCTGCAGGCAAGAGGTAGAGACAGCCCTCCAGGCAGTTTTAGGACTTTAACTTCCTGTTAGTTGTCACCCTGGTCTGGAATTTAAGTAGACACTAGATCATTGGTCTCAGTGCTTAGGGAGAAAAAGAAGTTAATAGCAAAAATCATTTAAATGGATGTGGCTAACATTTGCATATAGGTCCAAGGTGAGAAAAGCTTACACTTTAAAAACCAGTAGAGTGCACAGCAGGACTTAATAGGCTCCTTCAGCAAGATTGGAGTGGTATTTTTCACTGAAGAGTTTTAATGCCCTATCTAAGCTTTATGTCCTGACACTGTCCATCTGAGTCAACTGGTAGGGGTTCTTGAAGCTGTGATTAGAACAATTTGACAAGGCTTTGAAATAATCTAAGATGACATTATCTAGAACACCAGTGTTGTGCTTTGGGTAGCCACTGGAGAAGCGACAGAAACCTCATTGGTTACCAGTAATATTCCTGGGGAGAGAGAGCAAGTCTTCTGTTGACTACGGACCTCATTGTCCTAGGAGGCACAAGCAGCGTGCTAGCCACTTTAGTTGAACTACGCACAAACTCTTGGGTTAGTTTTATTGTTTTGTTTCAGAATCCCATTTTGATGTTTGACTATCTCTGCTGAATCCAAGTGCTTCGGATAATGAAGGTTTTGATGAATCTTTAGAGCTTTAAAAACTTTGCAGTTTGTTTGAAATCTTTTAGAAGTCAGTTGCTGACAGTCATGTCGGTCTTAGCATATGGGTGTGCCTCTACCCATCTTGAAAAGATAGATGCAATTTTCAAAACCTTTTCATGATTGACATTTTTTAGTATGAATAAAATCTACCTGAAATGGTCCTCTAGGCAGAAAACATGAGCTACACTCTCCGTTGTGACACTTTTCTACTCTGTGAGGCCTGACAAATAGAGCAGCTTTTTTACTATCATTGAGCATACTGGAAAATTTAGAGCATACTTATCATTCCTGTTGTTTTTAGAATCCCTGCTTGTGTGTGTCAAGCCATGACTATACAAGAAGATAAGGGAGTAAATTCTTTGGTGCCAGAAAGTAACCATCCAGGAAAGACTGAATACTAAGATCCTGGTGTAAAAGATACCTGCCAGTTTCTAGGGGTTGTTTTCTGGATTTGGAGCCTAATTTTGGAAGACAAAGTCTGAAAGGGTTGGCCGAGGAGACTGGTCAGATAAGAGCAGACATGGCTGAGAATAAGAAATGGCCCGGCCTTGTTACGTTAGAGTTCCATAAGTTAAAAATAGCTGTAGCAGAAGGACTGTTAAAAAATTTAGCTTTTCCAGAAATGAGAACTCTCATCCTTTTTACAGCATTATGTGGTCATAATTTATACAGAGTCATACTGAAATCAGCATATTTATAAATGTTAACAGACTTTTGAGAAGAAAATATTCTCTTGTGATTTTCTCTAATTACTGTCTCCTGGACAGACTGTATAAAGGGTGAAGAACATTTTACTACCTTTGAGAACAGACTGCATACTCAGAGACTTAACTTTGTTAGTTAATCTGGCTCGTTTCTCTGTTATACACACGTTTATTAACTTTAAATAGATTTTGTTATGTGTGTTTATTATATCAAACAATATGTTTAATGACAGTGTTATTTAAAGCTTTAAAACTGGTTTTTAAAACAATTTTATCAAGCGTGTTTAACATGTGTGTATTAATTGATTTTACCATCTTAATTTTAGAATCATGAAGAACAAATGTATTGATAAATGGTCAGAGATACTTAGGTTAAAAACACATAGGAATTGTGTAGTGGCTGGGTACTTTTCATTTTTTTCTGTATCTGAATTTCAGTTTCTTTAGAAGTTCTTTTAGGAAAATACAGATAATTAAAAACTTTACCAGTTAGTATAAGAATATTTTGTAGATCATTTAATTTGCAATATTGTCCAGCATTGGTATGTTTGCCCCCCTAGCAGGGGAGTGGGAGGTGGTAGCAGTTTCTGATTAATGAGGTTTGGAGTCTTAGTCCTTTCTTGCAGTGAAAAAAACACATCCCAGCACTGTAATTCCATTAGATTGAATTAAGAGGGAAAAAAAGCAGACCTAAGAAGCTTAAAACTTACTATGTGGAAAAGAACACGAGAGGTTTTGTGTGCGTGTGTGTGTGTGTGTGTGTGTGTGTGTGTGCGCGCTTTAGGTGAAAGTTTACAGCTCAAATTAATTTTTCATACAAAAATTTGTACACACATGGTTACAGCTGCAGTCCCTGTAATGTGACAGCACACTCCCCGTTTCTGCCCGGGTTTCCCTTGTCCATCCAACCAGCTCCTGTCCCTTCCTGCCTTCTCTTCTTGCTCCAGACGGTAGTCGCCCATTTGGTCTCACGTATCTGCACACTCTTCACTAGTACAATTTTATGTTTTATAGCCCAATCGAAACTTTGTCTGAAGAGTGGGCTTCGGGAATGGTTTTAGTTCTCGGTTAACAGAGCATCCAGGGCCCATGGCTTCCAGGTTCCTCCAGTCTCAGTCAGACCATTAAGTCTGGTCTTTTTACAAGAACACAAGAATTTTAACAAATGGAGTATGGGGCTTGTAATAATTCGTATCTACAAGGAATAAATAGATAGCTAAAACAAAACTGTCCAAAAAATGTTGAAATATTAGGATGGAAAGAGACATACTAGGCATATCTGTGAAAAAGAAACCAAAAAACCAAACCAAATCCAGTGCCGTCAAGTCAATTCTGACTCCTAGCGACCCTGTAGGACAGAGTAGATCTACGCCATAGAGTTTCCAAGGAGCACCTGGCGGATTCGAACTGCCGACCCTCTGTTTAGCAGCCATAGCACTTAACCACTACGCCACCAGGGTTTCCGCAAAAAAGAAAGCTATGTGCTATGTAGTAATATAAGTACCAAGTAAAATAGGCAAAAAGCATAAATAGGATGAATGACACTACATAATAAATGAGCCATTAAGAGATACCATTAAATTATGTGCATTTTAAATACATACCTCCTCGAAATACATTAAACAAAAACTTGTAAAATTAAGAGAAGTTGGCAGATCCACAATTACAGTGGCAGATTTTAAAGTGGCTCTGTCACAGACAGATGGACCAGACAGACCAGAGATTAGTTAAGTGTATGAAAGATGTGAATAATGAAAGTAATAAATGGTATAATATTTACGTGGAAACCTGTGCACAACTAAATAGAGGCAGTCATTCTTGAGTACACATGGAACAGTCACAAAATTTGGCTGTGTACTAGGTCATAAAGGAAGTCAGCAAATTTCATACGCAGAATGCATTCTGTAGCCACAGCATGATTCAATTGTAAAACAGTTAAAAAGGATAGTTTTTAAAAGAGGTAAATTTGTGGAAACATAAAAATGCATTCCCCAGGAATTAAAGAGGATATCACCATGGAAATTCCAAATATGTTAGAAAGATGCTACGTGTCAAAATAAAATATGTCAAATGTGTGGGTTACAAATAAAGTGAAATGATGAAAGGGAAGATTACAACTTTAAATGCATTCATGAAAAATCAAAAAAGTGATGATAAATAGAGCATTCAATTCTAGAAGCTAGAAAAAGAGAAGAATAAGGCTCATGAAAGTAGAAATAATTATACCTGTCTGCAATGCCATCGAGTTGATTCCAACTCATAGAGGCTGTATAGGACAGAGAAGAAGTGCCCCATAGGGTTTCCGAGGAGCGGCTGGTGGATCCAGACTGCCGACCTTCTGCTTAGCAGCTAAGCTGTTCAACCACAGCACCGCCAGGACTCCAGAAATAACTGGCAGAAGTTAATGAGATAGAACAAGGAAACTATAGGTACATCAGCAAAACCAAAAGCTGTTTATTTGAAAAGAAAAATTGTATCCAAACAAATGAAAAGCAGACTTGAACAAAGAAAGAAGTGAAACGGTACCTGAACAAACAATATTACCAATAACAAATGGATATACTGTATTTGAAAATAGAGGGTTTTTTTTAATGTGTAAGAGCTAACTATAGCTTTGTTCAGCACTATACTGGAGGACCTAGCCATTTCAATAAAAGGAAGCAAAACAAAAAAAAAAGAAATGAGCTGTAAGTATTGAAGAGGAAAAAAAAAAACTGTCCCTCTTTGAAGACAACATAATTGTCTACAGAGAAGATCCAAGAGAACCAACAAACTATTAGAAACAGGGAGACTTCAGCAAGGTTACAAGAGAAACAGTAGTGTTCCTATAAACCAATAATAATAAAATATTATTTGCAATAGGAATGAAAATTGTATAGTACTTAGGAATAATCTTTAGAAGAAAATTGCAAAAATCGAAAAGTGTTACTCCTCAGATTTATCCATAAATTCCATGTATTTTGAATCAAAATCCAAATGGGTTTTTTGAGGAACTTGAAAGGTGATCCTAATGTTTTTATGGAAAATTAAAGAGCCAAGAGTAACTAAGAAAAATTTGAAGAAGGACTTGCCCTATCAGATATTGTAGCCTATAAAAGTATAGTGATTAAGACAAAGTGGCATTAGTACACGTATGAAAGAGAAAGGAAAAAAAAAACTGGAGCAGAATAGAAAGCCCAAAATACAGGAAGACAATATATGAAAGAGATTGCGTTACAAATTAATGCAGAAAGGAAGAATCATTCTAAATAAAATTGCTTCAACAACTCGTCCATATGGAAAAAATAAAATTTAACCGATACCTCAATATGCACAAGGATCAGTTCCCCGGTTAATTAAAAGTCTAAATGAGAAAAGCAAACTTTGTCAACATTTAGAGGAAATGTAAAATATGTATTTGGAATAGGGAAAGATTTCTTGAACCACTAAAAGCACGAATAGTGAGGGAAAAATCAGTACATTTAACATTAAAATGTAAAACTGCCAAATAGTGAAAGATACCATAGACAAAGTGAAAAGACAAGCCAGAGCACAAACTAGGAAAAGGTATTTGCCCCCCATAACTAAAAAGATTAGTATTCAGAATATTCCAATAACTAATAAAAAGAATTCCAGTAATTAATCAACCCAGTAGAAAACTGGAAAAGATGATATGAACAGGTAATTCAGAAAAGTAGAAACCTGACTAGCCTATAAGCTAAACACCTCTAGTGGCCAAGAAAATTAAAGTAACGAGATTACAACTTCACACCAAATCAGCAACATTAAAAAAGCCAAACAATAACTGATAGTGACAAAGGTGTGGTAAAATGGGAACTTCCGTGCACTGCTGGTTGAAGTATAAATTGGCACAACTACTTTGCATAGCAGTTTTATACACACACACACACACACACACACACACACACAGAGAAATAGATAAGAAGAGTCCCTGTAGGACAGTTTGTAAATGATGTGATTCTAAGCGAAAGTTTGGAAACAACCTGAATGTTCATAACAAGGAGTAGTAAATTATGGTAAATGTACACAGTAGAATTCTATAAAGCACTGAAAATGGATGACTAGGGCAGGGGTCAGCAAACTAGCTCCTGTTTTTGCGAATAAGTGTTCTTGGAACACAGCCACATCCATTCATTTACGTATTGTCTATAGCTGCTTTAGCACTACAGTGGCAGAGTTGAGCTGTGACAGAGACCATATTATTCCCAAAACCTAAAATATTTACTAATCGACGCTTACTGAAAAGGTTTGCGAATCCCTGAACTAGAACTACATGTATTAACTTCGGTGAATTTCAGATAGTGTGTGAAGATATAATAGTTGCAGAATAATACAAACAGTATAGAGTTTGAAAACAATGCAAAAATGCATTTGTGTATATTTATAGATACCTGCATACAAAGTAATAGCATAAAATATGCATAAGAACCATAAACACCAAGTACATGGTTTGGTTACCATAGTAGAGGGACAGAGGGAGGAGAGTGGGGCTAAGGAGGGTGTATGGAGGGAGCACCAGCAGTTTTTATAATACTCTGTTCCTTGTAAACAAGTAAAAATGTACTGGGTGTGTGCATGTTTTATTACTTAACTATCTTTTGGAACATTTGAAATACTTAAAATAATTTAAACCTAGATCATTTCATCCTGATATGCTAATGTGACAAATTAGATTTTAATTAATGAGTGTGTGCCGAGTATTTTGTCTTCTAGTGCAGATTTTTAAGTATTTTTGTGGTAAAGACACAAATGGAAGATTTCATACTTCACATTAATTTTAACGGGAATGTTGTTTACATGTACAGTTGATTAACAGAAAGGCACATACGGATGATTAAAGAGAATAGCATGAGCCTTTTTAGGTTTAGAATAGTGCCAGGAAGGTCGAGACCTGGTCTAAGATGTGCCGCAAAAGCTAAGAACAATAAAGGGCCCTTTGTTCAAGGAACAAAGACAACAAAGAAATGTCTTACCCATTGCATGATGTAAATGGTGTAATTTTTAAAATAATGAAAGGAAAGTAGAATTAGAAAATATATTATGGAAGGAAGAGTACAATTAAGTGTGTCAGTTTTAGTCTCAGCTCTGTCACTAAAAATTACTTCTGCAAGATAACTTCTCTGGACCTTGTTTCCTTAAATATAAACCAAAACCCATGGCCTTCAAGTCAATTCTGACTCATAGTGTCCCTATAGTACAGAATGGAACTGCCCCATAGGGTTCCCAAGGAGCTGCTTGGCAGACTCGAACTGTCGACCTTTTGGTTAGCAGCCGTAGCTCTTAACCACTGCGCCAAAAGGGCTCCTCCTTGAGTATAACATGAAACAACACTAATGATCACATTAGTCCCTTCCCATTGCTCTGATTCAGTGTGTCTTTTTTTTACCCCTATTTTCAATCCATTGTTTCTATCAAGAAAAATTGTCTTCCAGTATAAAAAATAAATGTGGTAGAGGGGACTTAAGGTAAATGAAGAGTTAGTAAAGAGTGCCTAGCCACTTTGAATGGGTTTGTCTCTTCCGGCCAGAAGTTCACATCTCCATTCCAGGTGTATTGAACTACTTCAGATTCTTCAAATGGGCCAGTCTCTTACTTGGCTCAGAATCTTCATACCTCCTGTTTCTCTGCTTCCCACTTACTCTCCAACTTTAGGTTTGCTCCTTTTGTTTACAGCTTAGATGCCACTACCTTCAGGAAACTTTCCTAGAATTGCTGAGACAAATGGGTGGATGGATGGTGGTGGTCTCACTAAATTAGCAAACACTGGAAAAGAGCAAGCTTTGTGGGGAAAATTGATCAAGTGTCGACTGAGCATTCAGGTAGAGATGTGTAATGGCGGTTAAGTGTGCGGACCCAGAGTTTAGGAATGAAATCTAGACTGAGAGTACAGATTTGGGACTTACCAGCTTAGAAGTGGTAATTAAAGCCGTGGAGTATGAGATCAGTCAGGGAGGAGAGAGTGTAGGAGAAGAAAGCGTGAGACCAAATCCTGAAGAAAACCAGCAGTTAAGGGAGAAGGAAGTGGGGAGAGAAGAAGAGGAGGATTGAAAAGTGATCAGTGAGATTGGAGAAAACTAGAAAAGTATGACTTCATGGGAGGATCAAGTAAAGTGAGGACTATAAAAAGTATTCATTGGATTTAGCAACACATAAGTCATTGGTAGTCTTGGCAAAAACACTCAGTCTCTTGGTGGATGAGAAACCCTAATTGTAGCAGGTTGAGGGGTGAATTGGAAACAATGAATGTAGTTCTTTCACGAAGCTTTGTTGTTATAGGGAGGATAAGGTGAGGAAGTGGACCTCTTGAGAGGTTATTTAATGCTTATGGAAAGAAGCTTGGAAAGAAGAGTTTGGACACACAGGGGAGTTAACTGATGGGACTCAGTTCTTAGGGAGATAGGAATATCCAGATAGAAGGGTTGCCCTTAGCCGTAAAGATGTGACAGAAGGAAATGAGGAAAACAAGGGTATCAGTCCAGCTGATACAGTTTTGGGAATCAAGAAGTTAAATTACTTCCAACTTAATGTGTTTTTCTCCTCAGTGAAGGAAGAGGGGTGTTATGTAGGGTTTTTTATAAATGTAAAAGGTTTGAAATAGTTGCTGTGGAGAAGAGAGAATAGGTTTGGAAAATAAAACTGGTTAGACAGGAAAGATTTTTCAGTTGAAGACAACCTAGCAGTGTTACCATCTGCAGAGCTGGATGATTCGGGGTTTCTCTTAAGCTGCTCCACCTGCAGCGTAGATAGAGCTCTGTGCGTTGGTGTGGAGAAGGTGAACAACAGTTGGTTTGAGCCAAAGTTGAGGTTTTGTCCACTAGATGTGACAGAAGTATGGGACAAGAAGATTGAAGAAGTTGGCAGGAAAATGATTGAAGAGATAGGTTGCTAGACTGCCTCCCACAAACCCACTGGCCCCCCCCCCCACTTTTTTTTTGTCTGGTTTTGTTTTTACAACCTATGACCTAAGAATGGTTTTTACATTTATAGATGATTATGTAAGTACCTATATAATATTCTTGTTTTTGCCCCTTGGCCCACAAAGCCTAAAATATTTACTATCTTGCCCTTTAAAAAAATATTTACTGATCTAAACCTTAACCACCAACCCACTAGACTAAAAGGGGGTTATAATAAAAACAGCACGGGAGTATTAGACTGAAAATAGAAGATTCAAGAGACTTGTGATCTCAGTAAGGTGTAGTATTCAGTATATTGGGAGCAACTGAATGGTGGCCCTGGAAGGATAGGAGGTTGTAGTGAGATAGGGTTTGAATTAAAAATTTCAGCATTGGAGCAGTTTTGAGTGATAATGAGGTCTAGCTTGTGGCCATGGGGGTGTGTGGCCAGAGTAGAGGAGATGTAAGGATCACTGGAGTCAAGGTCAAGGAATGGAGAGCTAGGTGAGGGCAGTAAAGTCATCAGCAATTGGGTAAGGAAGACTGATGGCATGCTATCCAAATTAGCCACTTTGGGAAAAACCAGAAAAAACAAACCTGTTGCTGTCAAGTTGATTCCAGCTCACAGCTACCCTGTAGGACAGAGTAGAACCACCAAGGAGCAGCTGGTAGATTCAAACTGCTGACCTTTTGGTTAGCAGCCACCCGGGCTCCAGCCGCTTTGGGATGGTATAGTCCATGTGATAACTAACAGAATCCGATATTCAGTCTCTACAGGTGAGGCATCCCTGACTGGAAGGGCAGTCATAGTTCTTAAAAAGAAGACATGGGGTTTGTGTGCACAGCAGCAGTGTGGAAAGGTTGCTAGTGAACAGAGTGGCAGTGAGTGTTAGACTGTGTTAGTGGCAGAGTGGTATCATGGGAAGCACAGCCAAGGGAACTGGACACTGAACCAGAAACCAATCCCAAGGACTCTCGGGTGTCTTACTGGTGATTCATTTACAGGAAGGAGGCTTCCCAGGTTGCTTAGTCTCGAAGGCAGAACCAGCATGAGTTTGTGGATACAGACTTCAGCTCTCCCTTCAGAGCTATATGGACATAATCAGAATGACTTGCCTCATCACTGGAAATCACTCTGACAGTAAGGCCATTGAGATGACAGGGTTGTTGAAGAACACATTCCTCATAAATGAACTTCAAGTCTTTTCTAATTCAAATAGAATTCAATTTCCCCAAAATCTAAAAAAAAAAAGTCTCATTCACAGATTATTCTTTACCTCTAATTGCTTCTTGTTTATTTCTTACTGAGCACCAGCTCTGTTGCAGGCATTTTGTAGGGCTGCGAAAACGAGTGACACCCCTTGATACTGTGCTGTTGGTATCCATGCGAACCTCTTCTTTAGCCATTATTTCTTTATATGTAGGAAAGTGGCAGCCACGCTCTTCTTAACTTTTTTATATTTCTGATCTCAGGACTGCAGATAGAATGTTGTTACTGACCAGTGTAAGTTTCTCACCACACAGAATGGTTGAGAAATCTGCGCTGCCCCATCCTTGGGCTTGTGCAGTACCACCCCACATGCAGTTGCTCACAACAGATGTTTTTTGAATTGAATTGGAATCTTCCATTTCTGTAGCAGCATGACTAACCTGTGCCTGTAGGCAAAACTTGATTTTAATATGTTTTTTGTGTGTGTGTGTGTGCTTGTTTTTGAGTAGCTGATGGATTTACAGCTGAGTGACAGTAACTTTCGTCGGCACATCCTGTTGCAGTATCTCATTTTATTCCAGTATCTCAAGGGGCAGGTCAAATTCAAAAGGTAAGTTAATACGGGCAGTAAGTGACTGATAAACAGCAGCAGAGAGGACTTGCTTATCATTGTATTTTGTGTGTTGGACCCAGTTTATGAATAAGGGCTACATCTCTAAATTTCTTCTTTTGCAGCAGACGTAGCTAACGGGGCTGTTGCTAGAAGTAATGGATACACAGAGGAGTTTGTTTCTTTAGGGCTCATGCCTATTCAGGATCTGACTGCTCTCTGACTACTGCTGTTGTAGCACAGACCATCTCCCCTTGTCCTTTCTGTGAATGGAGTTCATTGCTACTCGATAGTATTTTTGTGAAATATACAGAGCAATATTGTACTAGTTGTATAAAGGCTATGGCTTTACTGCCTACTAGTTTTGAATTCCAGTTTTATCACTTGCCAGCTAGAGCCCTGGTGGCGCTATGGATTGGAATCAACTTGATGACAATAGGTTTTTTTTTTTAAGCTGTGGTTTATCTCTTTCAGACTTGTAATTTTAAGGTAACATGCTGTAAGCATTCAAACATGTTAATTCTGATCCTCCGTTCTGTTTTTGAAGTTTGGTGCAACAATAGAAAGATCAAGGACTTTGTAGGCAGACCTATGTTTGAATTCAAGCTTTGTGACCTTAGGCAAGTTATTGATTCACGTTTTCCTGTGTACACATACCTGTTCTGAGAATTAAATGAATAATGCATGTAAAATGCTTGGGTTTTGGCACATGGTAGTCTGTCATTATTTATTAGATGGCCATAAAGCACCTAGTGCATAATCAAAATCAAAACCAACCCATTGCCATGGAGTCAATTTCGACTCATAGTGACCTTATAGAACAGAGTAGAACTGCCCCATAGGTTTTCCACAGAATGTCTGGTGGAGTCGAACTGCTGACCTTTTGGTTAGCGCCACGCTTTTAATCACTGTGCCACCAAGGCTCCACCTAGTGCATGGTGAGACTTTAATTAATGACAGCTGTGGAGCAGTTGTACCCTGTGACACATGGGGTTGCCATGAGTCAGAATCCACTCAACAGCAACAGGTTTGGTTTATCTGTTTTATTAGCAGTTTATTTCAGCCATTGGTAGAATTTGGAGTTTTTTTCCATTGTATTCTGAATGAGTTGCAAAAGACTATAACATGCCCTGTCTGTGGTGTATGGGACTATGCGTGATGTATGACCCACTGCCGTCGAGTCGATTCCGACTCACAGCGACCCTATAGGACAGAGTAGAACTGCCCCCTTGGGTTTCCAAGGAGTGCCTGGCGGATTCGAACATGCCGACCTCTTAGTTAAGAGCCGTAGCACTTAACCACTAAGCCACCAGGGTTTCCATGCGTAATGTATAGGAATATGTTAATATTGTCTCAGAGGTTTTCAGTCTCATGTTATTAAACTTATTTTAGGAAACACTTATTGCTCTATTCCTGATCAGATTAATTGAATGATCTATTCTCCTTATCCCTTTTTCTGCCTTAATTTCTAACCCTCTTATCTTGAGGATGAGGTACAAGAATCTTCTCTTATAATCCTCTCATTTGTGGCTTTTCTTGTCTTGGTAGTTTTTGGCACTGTTTACAGTATGGCTAATTTATATATTACATGCCTTGTACTTTTTTAAGGCAGTATATGAACCTTAAAATTGAACGTGCATCGTAGTAACTCAAGTGTGCTATTATTGCTTTGTTTCCTAGTTCAAACTATGTCTTAACTGATGAGCAGTCACTCTGGATTGAAGATACTACAAAATCGGTCTATCAAGTAAGTTCAACATGCGACAACCCATGATTGAAAAAATGAAAATTTAGAATTTTCTTTGTTTCAGCCCCAAATAGGAAAATAAGGATAAAGTTAAGCTCAGGTACAAGACCACAAACGCTCCTTGCTTCACTGCCTACAAACCACTTCTATGATGCAGAAAGTTGTTGAAAGCTTAGTATATTCTTTCTAATCACAGCTACTATCTGAAAACCCCCCCGATGGAGAAAGATTTTCAAAGATGGTAGAGGTATGTGTTTTATATTTACAGTCATCTTAGCACTAAATAGAATTTCAAAGATTCCGTCATGCAAATATAATTTGTTTTTTGCCAGCATATATTAAACACTGAAGAAAACTGGAACTCATGGAAAAATGAAGGCTGTCCCAGTTTTGTGAAAGAAAGGTAAATATATAATCATCACAAAAAATATGAGAAAGGCATTTCAAAATACAGTTTGACATGATCACTTTACGTTATGAATATACAGTCACGCCACATTGCATCCGGTCAGGCAGCATCCCACCGCATATATGTCTGTGGCTTCTGCCGCCTCCGAGGTTCCCCTTGTGGATATACAGCGATGGCAGTTCTGCTCCTCCAGGCCCATAGGGACCCAGAGAGGCTGGAAGACCAGCCACAGGACAGGATTTCTGAGGCAGGGGAGAGGACAGGTGCCTGACCTGCTCCGGGGGGGCTCGGTGAATGATGAAGGCCCAGCAGTAGTGACACCAAGAGTACTGTAAGTTCACGCTGCTGCTGGTGCCCTACATGCTGGTGCATTTGCTTGTCCCCCCAACGCTGGACAGTGGCTGCCTCGGGGACAAAGCCAGTGGGCACTGTGTGGGCCTGCAGGGCAGCCTGGGATTGTGGAGCCTGGAGGTGGTGGCAGCTGGCAGATGTGAGCAGGGTGCGGAGGTGGGGCCTGCCACGGAAGGGGACACAGGGCAAGTCCCCCAGTCGCCAGGCATCCTCAGCAGAGCAGTCGGGGAGGCAGTGTATATCATACGGTGTTCAACAACGTCCAAATCACATAACGTCCTGTCTCACGGAACATATTATGGAT
Organism: Loxodonta africana; assembly: GCF_030014295.1. NCBI lineage: Eukaryota > Metazoa > Chordata > Mammalia > Proboscidea > Elephantidae > Loxodonta > Loxodonta africana. Next base: position 89,464,235 of record NC_087352.1, on the reverse strand, counting down.
GTTAAGCAACACATGACTGTATATATTTCATATAAAATACGTAAGCTGAACTTTATAAGAATACAACCACTTTGATTTACTTCAATTTGAATTTTTTTACCACAAATGTAAATTCAGTTCCCAGAACTGGTCTGTTTTTAATTATTGAAAAAAAATGCTGTGTATTTATTCCTTGTAGTTTGCCCCATTGTGTGGTATTTTATCTTATGCTTGATGACTGCTCTGTCATCTTCTATATTCTCTGTCAACCTTCTGTATTCTTCACCCATTGCTTTTGAGTCAGTTACAACTCATAACAACCCTGTAGGACAGAGTAGAACCATCTAGTAGGCTTTCTAAGGCTGTGATCTTCACAGAAGCAGACTGCCAAGTCTTTCTCCTGCAGAGTGGCTGGTGAGTTCAAACCACCAACCTTTCAGTTAGCAGCCAGACACTTAACCACTATGCCATAAGGGCTGCTTCTTATCTTTAGGAAGAAAACAATAACTAAGTTTTCTTTCACATTGAACACTCTTCCATCACTGCTATCCATTTGTAATTCCAAAAATAATGTGGCTTTTGTTTACTGCAGAACATCAGATTCCAAGCCTCCGAGAATCGTACGAAAGAGAACAGCACCAGAGGACTTCCTAGGGAAAGGACCCAACAAAAAAATTCTGATGGGAAAGTAGGTTAATTTGGTTATTGTAATATTTTGAAGATGTTGCCGTAAGATCTTTCCAGTTTTTCATATCCTAACGTAATATGAATTTGTGTTCCACACATACATAGATGATCAAAGCAAACTGTCGATCTATATTGTGTATTATGTGAGTTCATGCAGCTAGTTACAAATGTTCATTTTTGTCCCCTGCTTCCTAAATCCATGGCTCTAGGCTATGTCATTTGTCCGTGTCGCAGACAATGTAAACATGTTGTTTAAATTGATCTGGCTCACTTCTAGTTGTGGTAAGGTACCACAATCCTTGAGTTTCTATCATTTTCTAGTTAACTATTCATTGCCTCTTATTGTGCTTGAATGTTTTAAATAATTGAATACAAAAATCATGAATGAAAAACAAAACTCACTATCAACACCCAAAAATCCACTGTTTATGTTATGTTTTTCTATCTAGGTTTAAGGAATATGAGGATGGTGGCTATAAATATTTACTTATTTGTCTGTTTTGTAGTGAGGAGCTAACAAGGCTCTGGAATCTCTGTCCTGATAATATGGAAGCCTGTAAATCAGAGACAAGGCAAGTTTAAAATATCTTTTTCAAATGAACTGTTGCTTTTCTCAAATGTGAAGTACAGTCAAATGGAGCATTTTTCTCAGCTGTGAATGCAAGAGTTTATTGTGGTTTACTTTCGGCCTTTCAGAATATGGCTTCACACTAGAAAATACCTAAAAGTGCCAATGAAATAATTTTAGAAATCACAAGAAAATAAGGGTCAAAATAGAAGAGGGGACCAAAAACCAGAAGAACAAGCCTATAAACTGATGTGGTGGCTTATAGTTGGGGAACAGTGGAGGTGATTCCCAATCCTGGGAACCAGGGAACTTGGGCTTTACGACAGCCACAAAAGGATAGAAGGTAAGGCGTTGGGCCTGCATGAAGTTGTAACCAAGTTTCCCCTGAATAAAGCAGAGACCCTTGAAACACCACACTATCTGTGAAAGAAGGGTAGGCTAGGGGGAAACATCAAACATGCTCACTGGCACAAGCAAATGAGGAAGCTCGTGCATTTCTGCCTGGGCTCTGGGTGGAAATGAAAAAGTATTCCCTGAGAAATTATAATCACAGGTCTGCCATCACACAGTCTTACAGTTTGAATTTATACTGCCAGCCCTGTAAAGAAACCCTCAAGCTAAGATGTTGTTAGCTGCTGTCAGCCTGGCTCCAACTCATGGCGACCTCATGCACAATGGAATTGGACTGTTGTGGTCGGAGTTTTCATTGGCTGCTTTTTGGAAGTAGATCACCAGGCCTTTTTTCCTAGTCTGTCTTAGTATGGAATCTCTGCTGAGACCTGTTTAGCATCATAGCTACTTGGAATCCTCCACTGACAGACAAGTGGTGGCTGAGCTTGAGGCTCATTGGCCAGGAATCAAACCCAGGTCTCCTGCATGGAACGTGAGAGTTCTACCGCAGAACCACCACTGCCCTTTCAAGCTAAGATAGTAAAATATAAAGCCCAAGGTTGGCGATATAAATCTTTCTGCAGGTCACTTTCAACCCAGGCCATATGAGATTCCCACAGGTGAAAGTCTGAAGATAAGTTCATCATCCACTATTACAAAACATTCAAAGAAACAACCCACCACGAGTAAGAATTAGCAGATAGGACAAGCAACAGAAGTTAGACACCCACTTTGGATAATAAAACCATCAGATAGAGGCTGTAAAATCAGTATATTTAAGATAATTAAAGACAAAAGAAGTACTTGAAAACAAAAGATAGGGACATGACAGTGTCAAAAGGACCAAGCAAGTTTGTAAAAAACAAACAATACTTCTAGAAATGAGAAAATAATAATAATAAAAAAAAAGTCACTAAAATAAATAGACTAGACGCAGGTGAAGAAAAAATTAATGAATTAAAGAATTAATTACTGAGAAATCACCCAGAAAACAGTACAGGAGGGTCGAGAGTTAGAAAATTTGAAAAAAGGTAAAGCTTAGACTAACAGCAGACTTTGAGAATAAAAGAAACCAGAAGTCAGTGGAAGGATCTCTTCAAAGTATTGAGGGAAAGTATCAAACCAGAAGGCTGTAACAAGTCAGGCAGTCAGTCAGTGAAGAATGATTGAGAAATAAAGGTATTCTTGGAATACAGCTGCAAAAATGTACCATCATTTAACAGAAAACAAACCCAGTTGTTGTGGAGTCAGCTCTGCCTCATGAAGACCCCGTGTGTGTCAGGTAGAACTCTGCCCCGTAGGGTTTTCAGTAGCTACTTTTTCGGAAGTACAGCACCAGGCCTTTCTTCTGAGACACCTCTGGGTGGACGCAAACCTCCAGCTTCTCAGTTAGCGGCCAAGTGCATTAACCATTTGCACCATCCAGGAACTCATTACCATGAACAGTCCTCACTGAAAGAGCTGTTAGAAGGAAGCTGAGCCAGAAAAAAGGATTTCAAGAAAGATAGCTGTGCAGAGACCTTATTAAACAAGAGAAAACTTCATCAAGAATTCACTGTATATAACATTAATTAGTAGGTGGGGGTTATCTATAAAGGTGAAACCAACATACTCGCTAAAAGTAATGTGTATGATAGGAAGGAGTGATCAGAATTAAATTTTATGGGTAAAGATAGAGATAATGAATAACTAGACTTTAAGTCAAGTATGCTTGCTAAATATGTAAAAGGAACATATAACTTTATATACAAAATCAAGCAATCAAATAGAAGGTAGGAGAAGAAAAAACACAACATAAATTGAAATATATAACAGTCAACATAAATGGATTTTCCAATTCATAGAAACTAACATTATAGTTTAAAAATTTATATGTTGTTTTGGACTAAACCAAAAGCGAAGAAGTTTCCAGAATAAACTGAACGCTTCAAAGGCCAGCATACCAGGGGCACAGGTTCGGGGACCATGGTTTCAGGGGACATCTAAGTCAATTGGCATAATAAAATCTATTAAGAAAACATTCTGCATCCCACCTTGGAGAGAGGCGTCTGGGGTCTTAAACACTAGCAAGTGGCCATCTAAGATGCATCAATTGGTCGCAACCCACCTGGATCAAAGGAAAATGAAGAACACCAAGGACACAAGGTAGTTATGAGCCCAAGAGACAGAAAGGGGCATATAAAGCAGAGACTACATCAGCCTGAGACCAGAAGAGCTAGATGGTGCTTGGCTATAACCGATGACTCCCCTGACAGGGAACACAACAGAGAACCCCGGGGGAAGCAGGAGAGCAGTGGGATGCAGACCCCAAATTCTCATAAAAAGACCAGACTTAATGGTCTGACTGAGACTAGAAGGACCCCGGTGGTCACGGCCCCCAGACCTTCTGTTGGCCCAGGACAGGAACCATTCCCGAAGCCAACTCTTCAGACAGGGATTGGACTGGACAATGGGCTGGAGAGGGATGCTGGTGAGGAGTGAGCTTCTTAGATCGGGTGGACACTTGAGACTGTGTTGGCTTCTCCTCCCTGGAGGGGAGATGAGAGGGTAGGGGGGTTAGAAGCTGGCAGAATGGACACGAAAAGAGAGTGTGGAGGAAGAGAGTGGGCTGTCTCATTGGGGGGAGAGTAATTGGGAGTATGTAGCAAGGTGTATATAAGTTTTTGTGTGAGAGACTGACTTGATTTGTAAACTTTGACTTAAGCCAAAATAAAAAAAAAAATTCACATAAAAAAAATTTATATGTTGTTTAAAAGAAACACCTAAAAAATAAGGATGTGGAAAGATTGAAAATAAAGGTAGAAGAAGAAGCAACAGATGTAATTATATTGGTATCAGAAGAGTCTTAAAGGCAAAAAGCAGTATTAAAAGTAGTCATTGCATAAAGATAAAAGAAAAAAATACATCAGGAATATATAAAAATTCTAAACTTTATTTCCTAAAAATGTAGTCTCAAGTTTGACAGAATTAAATAGAATAAAAAATTGACCAATCCACGATCTAGGCGAATTTAATACATCTTTCTCAGTATTTAATAAATTGGATAGATGAAACTTAAGATTTGAACAAGCTTGACCTAATAGAGACTACAACTCATTAAGTTATACATCTATAGCAAAAACTGACCACAAAAGTACTTCTAAAAATTTAAAACACATATTTCTAAATAACTCTTAGATCAAAGAGGAAATCGTAAAAAAAATTAGAAAACAGAACTAGTTGAAAATGAGAATACTACATTTTCAAACATTTGGATCTAGCTCAATAGAACACAGAAGGAAATTTACAGCATTAAGTTGTTTATATGCTTTAAAAGACTAAAATCTAAAAATAAGCTAAGAGGCCAGCACTCAAAGTTAGAACAGAGTAAACTGAAAATAGTTGAAATAAGATTTTAAAAAACCCATTGCCGTCGAGTTGATTTCTAGATTAGAGAGCAATAAAATAGAAAACAAATAAGAGGATCAATAAGACTTTTCTGTTTGTTTTTTTTTTTGGGGGGGGGGTTGTTTTTATTGTTTTATGTTTCTAAGACTAGGCAAACTTCCGGCAAGATTAATTTGGGGGGAAAAAAATTAGACTCCTGCCAATTCAGTGAGAAAAAGTCAACTCAGTAGACCAGGACGAAGGAAGAGAGAATTTCAGAAGCAGCAACCTTTGTAAACCTATGAAAAGATGCTCAGCCGCACTAGTCATGAGAATTGCAGATAAAAACCACAACAGGATGCGTCTTCATACCGAAGAGATTCAGTAATTGAAAAATGCCAAGATTGTGTAAGAATTGTGGAATTTACCAGTGCTGCTGGTGGGAGTCTTAAGCTGGTAGAGTCACTTCGGAAAACAATTTGGCACATCTGAAAATGGAAGATGTGCATACTGTAAGACCTAGCAATTCCACCGCGCATTACACGGATCCAAAACAGTGTTCGTAAAACTTCAGGTTGAGAGTCATTGGTGGTTTGTGAAGTCACATTAATGCTTTTCAACAGCATTTTTTTTTTTTTTCATGAAATAGAAAATATACTTTTGTGAAACGTTTGTTTCATTTATGTATATGATACACATTCCTGCATATACATATGTGTGTGTGTTGGGTTACAACATAAAATGAATTTCTTATTGTGAGCTATAGTGAGTGTGCGAAGGCCACAGTGCCTAAGAAACTGTAGCTCATCTGCCCGAGGAGACAGGTACGAGAGTGTGTGTTTAGCATTATAATAGCAAAAAAGTAGAACAGTTTAAATTTTCATCATCAGGAGAGTGCCTATGTTCCCAAACTGGAATACTGGATGACAGCATTAGAAAACGAAGGGATGAGAACTAGCACATAGGCATAGCTCAGAAAAATTAAGTTGCAAGCAGGATTCCATTAATAGAAAATTTGAAACGATGTTACATGTTTTCAGTTCTTACAAAAAGGAGGGGACATAAGTACCAAAGTCTGGATAGTGGCTCCCTGTGGGGACAGAGAGAGGAGAATTAGATGAAGAAGAGGGATACATCGCTCTCATTCTATTTGTGGTGTTTTTTTTTAAAAATCACAAGCAGACATGGCAAAAGTCTGGCATACGTGTTCACCCATGCTCATCCCATTAGCCTTGATGGCTTAAATATATAATTTTCAAACTAGTGAACGGCTCCAGATCATTTGTGGATGGTAGTTGGGCCTAGCTGGGGCATGATGGTGAGCCTTCAGTTTTGTCTGGTGAGACACGTAGAAGGGAAGGTGGTGGGAGCCACAGGATACCTCACAGCCCCCCCATCACAGAGCACGTTCCTGAATGAAATACAGAAGTGTCGTAAGGTTTGATGCTTCATGCTTCTCTAGAGCGCCTGTTTGTCTAGTTTTAGTCAAAAGATGTCTTTTCTGATCTGATCTGATCCTTGGATTTTATTTGCCTGACTATCAGAATTTTATTTCTAAAAACAAATTCAAGAAAGGTGTCATTAAAAACCAACCTTGCAGTCATGGTCACAATCTAAAATAAGAGCTAGAAGTTACAAACTCTTGAAATCTCATTATGGCCTGTTTATTAAAATCCATGGGTGTGGACATGATGTAAAAATGTCATGTTTGCTGGCTCTGAGCAGCAGCATATTCACACATTATAGTGTATAATGTATATTACTTAAAAAAAACCAAACCTGGTGCCATCAAGTTGGTTCCAACTCATAGCAACCCTACAGGACAGAATAGAATTGCCCCATACAATTTGCAAGGAGCGGCTGGTGAATTCAAGCAGCGAACCTTTTGGTTAGCAGCAAACTCTTAACCGCTGCACCACCAGGGCTCTGTATACTATATACCAAAAACCAAACCAAACCCACTGCCGTCACATCAACTCCAACTCATGTGACCCCATAGGACAGAGTAGAACTGCCCCATCGATGGGCTTTCCAAGGAGCGCCTGGTGGATTTGAACTGCCGACCTTTTGGTTGGCAGCCCAACTCTTAACCACTTACACCACCAGGGTTTCTGTGTAATACATATTAAATAGTAGATAATATTGTATAATATCAAACTTAAGCAGACTAGGAATAAAGGCCTAGTGATCCACTTCCAAAACTCAACCAGTAAAAACCCTGTGAATCACAGTGGTCCAATAGCAACCAATTGTGGAAGTGGTGCAGAACCAGGCAGCGTTGTGTTCTGTGGTGCGTGGGGTCTCCATGAGCCAGGGGCCGACTCGACGACAGCAGCCACCACCTTTGAGAGTTTTGAGTCATCTACCTCCTTAAAAATCTGAGTTCCTATGTAATCCAACTGTAACTAAAATGTGGGTAACATTAGAATCTTTTATTGCTACCATTTTATGAGTATTTATTACTTCACTATTTGTCCTGTAATATTTTTTTTACCCAGGGAATACATGCCAACTTTGGAGGAGTTTTTTGAAGAAGCCATTGAACAGGCAGATCCTGAAAATATGGTTGAAAATGAATATAAGTAAGTAATGTTTCTCATGAGCTGGCCTTAATTTTCTCCAGTATTTTTTCTTAGGAGTTGTAAGCTAGAAAGCTTATTAGTGGAGCCAGTGTTAGAATAATGCTTTTCTTAGGTGAGTTTATGTACCAAGTTCACATTACTGTATACTGATTTCAAGGATACAATGCCCGTGAACTTACAAACATGACTTAGTATCACCCTTGTTTAAAAAAAAAAACCCTCCCATGACCCCACATCTCTCTCCCTCTACCACCTCTTTTCTCTGCTTCCCTTCAAAGCAGAGTGTCTCCCAACAGTGTTTTATAATTACTGCCTGCCTTTCCTCACCTGGCTTTCTGTCCTCATTCCACTCCAGCTGGACCGTTTTCCCCATCACTCCACTGAGATAGCTCTTATCAACCGAAACCAAACCCAGTGCCGTCGAGTCAAATCCGACTCATAGCGACCCTATAGGACAGGGTAGAACTGCCCTGTAGAGATTCCAGGGAGCTCCTGGCGGATTCGAACTACCCACACTTTGGTTGGCAGCCGTTTAGCACTTAACCACTACGCCACCAGGGTTTCCAGCTGTTACCAAGGTCACAGAAAACCTCTTTGACCTCTCAGCAGATTTGCCACTTGACCACTCCTTGGGTAGTTTTCTTCTGTTGACATCCATGAAACTACGCTCTCCTTCTGCCCACTCCATCTCAGTCTCCACTGCTGGCTGCTCATCCTTTGCTTATTTTCTGTGTCTTCTCTGCCCCCTAACTAGCCTCCCTGTGTGACTAGTTACTTTCCCCTCTCAACTAGTCTAACTGTGGTCAGTTCTCCAGTCAGCAGATGAATTCACAGGTCAGATCATGTAATTCTCCACTTAAACTCTTCTGATGACTGCCTATTAAGGTCAGAATGAAATGCACACGCCGTATCATGGCCTAGAGACTTCCTAGATCTGGCTCATGCCCACCTCTCCAGCCACATCTCATCTCTCCTTGTCTCTCTGCTCCAGCCCCACTGGCCATCTTTCTATTCAGCTCAGCACCTTTGTGCTTGCTGTTCTTGCTCAGTACACCTTTTCCTGAGATCTTCCCAAGGCTTCTCTCCCTTCAGATCTTGTGCAGATACTGCCCCAGAGCAGCTTTCCCTAGCCTCCTTATCCTAGAAGCCCCTCTCCCCTTCCCCAGTCATTCTCTAATGCATTCCTGCTTGCTTGCTTGCTTTCCTAACACTTAACCACTAGCTCAGGTTCTCATTTCTCATCCTGTCATTGGAGTTGTCCTGCACCTGCATTCGTCAGTGATGCCTGCTGGCACGTACCACACTTAGTGTCAGGTACTAAGCACCTACCTCATGCCTGTAAAGTGAAAACTGTTCTATTTACAGTTGAGACTGAGGCACAGAGGGAGGTTAAACAGTTTGCTGAGGATCTCACAGCTAGTAAATGGCAGAGCCAGGAAAACCAGTCTGGCCCAGAGGCTGTGGTCTTAGCTGCAGTGCTGTGCTTCCTCAGTGTTAAGGATGCCCATAAGCTGTGTGTATCCACAGCTCCTGATGCCTGGCTCAGGGTGTGCTAAGGGAATGAATTTTGATTTATCATTGTTACGTAAGAGTAGGTGGATTCGACCTTAAAGTGATAGTTCAAATTTGAATGGTATGGATCTGTGGGGAATAATAAATTTTATATGTATGATTTGATGGGGAATTTTGAAAATGCTTGGAAGATTCAGTGTTTAAGCAGAAACGTGTCAGAGAGGAAGACTGTTGAAGCGCACAGCTTTAGAACATGGCATTAACTTTATCAGCACGGTCTTTGGGGAGCAGGGAGAAGGCAGCAGCAAGTGATTGGCCAGGTTCATAAATGTCATATATTTGTGCTTTGGATTCTTCAGCTTTGCCTGTCTTGGAGTAGCACCTTTAGAATCTCTGAGATTATTTCTCACTGTGCACCACCCATCATTGCTCTGCTCCATTAGGGGATATCATGGATTCTGTTCTTGATACCACTGGTCCCAGAGGTGGCTTCTCAATATTCCCCTTGTAGTATTTTGAACCATTTTTTATTTAGAGGTTGGTATTTAAGTGAAAGTATAGGTGTTACACAAATAGAAGTTAAATTAGCATGATCAAAACTCAGTGTTGAGCTTATAAGATAGTCTGAAACTTGTGTGTACAGGTGTTGTTGCCAGTATGGCTGTCAACTCACTGAACACCATGTGCCTGCTAGATTGCTGATCCCTGTTCTACACATGTAGTTTCTAGTCAGTACTGGACACACTAATTGACCTTTAAAATTTAAGTAAAATGTATGTAAAAATTCTAAGTGTGTTTGCTGCATATGAACCTACCTCTGCTAGCTTCCATTATTATTTATGAATTTCTTTGGTTTCTGTTATTTATAAATATTTATAAATGAGCTGCATACTGAGGAGTTCTTTAGGAATAGGATCAAAATTAAAGAATGGTACACCATCAGCTACTTACCTTAGAGTATGGAATTTCAAGTGGCAGAATTGTACTAACCAGAAGGTAACATTTCCTACAGGGTTGTGAACAATTCTAATTATGGCTGGAGAGCCCTGAGACTGTTAGCACGGAGAAGCCCTCACTTCTTCCAGCCAACCAACCAGCAGTTTAAAAGTCTGCCAGAGTATCTTGAAAATATGGTAATAAAGCTAGCCAAGGAATTACCAGTAAGTATTTTTTTTAATACAGATCAGTTTTTTTATGTCCATTAGTTGGTATCTGTCTTCTTTAAAATTGTCATCATTATTTGAGCAAAGACCTGAATTTAGACTTTAGTGATCTCCAAACCCCCATGTTTTAGAATTAGGAAGAAAATGCATTTGGGTATACACCTACAGGGAGTACATGAAGAAGTATTAATTTTATGTGACATGGCATTTAACTCAAGTCCACAATACTTTAGATACACTGTTGTCCATCTGTAAGCTCAGACATGAATTCTTCCTGTCTTCCAGTATATTATATTATCTTTTATCAAAGATGGGGGGAAGCTTGGCCCATCTCTCTACCATCTGTTCTCCAAGGAAGGCTATCAGAAGACCTAATAACCGTACTGTGTACTGAAACTCTAGTAAAATTACTCAAAAAAATGTTAAGGACAGTTGCTCCCCGAGTCTTCCCTAGACAGTTGTTACTTTACACGCACTATTTGCAGACCATCTTACTACACTTTTTACTGCCTGCCTTCTTCCCAGGTTGGGAGCAGGGGGAATTCTTTCTAGCCCTCAGCAGTTCCCCTCTGGCACTTGTTCTCCAGCCTGACCATATCCATATTTAACACCCTCGGAGTAAGGTTGTGGGTCCTGTACCCTGAATTTCCCAACCGCTATATCTAAACAAAAAAAAAATCCCCACTTATTTTCAAAGTTGGCATTCTTACATTCTTTCTCATCCATAGCCTCCTTCTGAAGAAATAAAAACAGGTGAGGATGAGGATGAGGAAGATAATGATGCTTTACTGAAGGAAAATGAAAGTAAGAATTTAATTTTCTTGCCCGGTTTAAAAAATTGGAAGATTGGGATTCTTTGTTGAGAGATACGTTATTTAATCTAATCTACTTTTCAATTTCTGACTTATTTTTTAAATGAAGTATTAAAAACATTGCTTGATAGTACTTGAGAAATATTACATTTTATGCAATAAAACTGGAAAACAATGATTATTTTAAAAAAGGAAGGAACCTGCACTTGAAGGTGACCTATACCTCTGTTGATTATTGGGGATGGGGGAGCTATAGGGGGAGCATCTGGTTTCAGGGGGGAAAAAAGCCTTCTATAATAGAGGTAACAGCCTTAGCTTTGATTACTGGTCTAAGGATCAGGATTTGTAAGCATGGTATCCAACCCATGGAGAATATAAAAAAACTTATTTGGGGAATTTTAAAATAAAGCTTACTATAGGTATTAAGCGCTCAGCCGCTAACCAAAAGGCCTGTGGTTTGAACTACCAGACACTCCATGGGGCAAAGATGTGCCACCCTGCTTCCTTCAAGATTACAGCCATAGAAATGCCATGGGGCAGTTCTACTCTGTCCTATAGGGTCGCTATGAGTCAAAATTGACTTGAAAGCAACAGGATTTTGGTAAAGGTGGTTAATCTCTTTCAGTGGCCCCATCTCGTTCCTGTTTTGTATATTTTGAGTTGTGCCTGTCATTGTATTCTGCATATAGTTAACATTCCCCGTGTTTTATAGGTCCTGACGTTCGGCGAGACAAACCTGTAACAGGGGAACAAATAGAGGTATTTGCCAACAAGCTGGGTGAACAATGGAAGGTTCTGGCACCCTACTTGGAAATGAAAGACTCTGAAATAAGGCAGATCGAAGGTGACAGTGAAGACATGAAGATGAGAGCTAAGCAGCTCCTGGTTGCCTGGCAAGATCAAGAGGGAATACATGCAACGCCTGAGAATCTGATTAATGCGTTGAATAAGTCTGGATTAAATGATCTTGCAGAAAGTCTGACTAATGACAATGAGACAAATAGTTAGCTTATTCTTTGTTTTTTTATTAAAACTGTGATAAGATTTTGTTACCAAGCAGCATTTGATAAGAGGTCCCCTGGTTTTGGTAAACAATAAACATTTTTATAACAGTTGTTGTACAGTTGTCTGGTGCTCCAAGAACAACAGAACACACATTGGCTCTTGATGACTGACCCAGGGTTTGGGGGGAAGGTTGAGAAAATGGCCAAACCTAAGCGACCTCAAGGTCACCAAATATATTTTTGTTCAACAAATTAAGTCTCCATAAGCAGTATTTAGGGGAATGTTGTTTCCTAAGATACACTGTGCCAAATTAGTTTGTGTGCTATTAAGTTACAAAATTTAATTAACTATTCTGAAATCCCAGAATAAGACTTTCTAAAACCTTACAACTGCTCTAGTCTCATTTTATGCTTTAAAGCAGAGGATCAGCCAGCCCTGGTCTGCTCACCACCAGTTTTCATAGTTTTAATGGCATGCAGCCATGCTCATTCATTTAAGTATCATCCGTGGCTGCTTTCACACTACCATGGCAGAGTTGAGAGTTGCAACAGAGACCATATAGCCTGCAAAGCCTAAAATACTATGTAGTCCTTTACAGAAAACCCCCAACTTCAGAAGAACTGGGGTGAAGTCTAAAACCTAGGTTTTTCAGCCTTACAAGAATTATTTAAGCTCTCGAGTCTTTAAAATAGGGATGCTTACGTCAGAGATTGCTCCGAAGTTCATGTGAGCCATGGGAAAGCGCCCTACCTATAAACAGCAAAGCACCACATAGTAACTGGCTGCAGATGGTACCCTCCGCTTTCCTGTTCCCACATCAGCCTTACTGCTAGGGCTCTAGATTAGGTCATCTTTATTTGTTTAGAATCCTGAAGAGGGGCCCCTGAGCGCATGTTACTAAATGCTCCTGCTTGGGTTTAACTAGCTGGTTAAGCAGTGACAGCAGCTGCACTAGGGGAACGGCCCCAGTGTTAGTGGCGCAGCATATAAGGCACATTCAGCAATCAAGACCTTTTCTCACCATTCTCCCTTCTCAAAGACCTTACACGCAAGGCCGAATGCTAAAACAGCCTTCCTAGTTGAAAACAACACTGATTTAAGTACAATTTCTACTTTAAAGATCTCTTTGGAATAATGCTTTTTGGGTCAAGTAAAATGAAATCAAGTTTTTTACAATGATGACCATTAAGGAATGACAGTTGTAAAATTCTAAGTCCACACAGAGTTTATATACTCTGCTCTAAACCTGCCTCACCTGATCTAGCAGCCACAGCACCCTACAAACCAGAAGACCTGAAATCTAATTGCCAAATTCATGTCTTCATAATTGTTTGAGCCAAATGAGAAAGTGAATAAAAAAGTTAAAGGCCTCATACAAAACAGTAATTACAGTTCTTAGGGTCTCATCCTCCCCAGTCTGTTCTGCGTTCCTCTCCCAAAGTAAAAGGAGTGCTGACTGCCAGTAGTAAAAGTTGAGGTGAAAGAAGCTAGTCACAAGTAAGCTTCCTGAAGTTCTTATTTTATCCCCTAGTGTTTGCTCAGATGATTTCACACTGCTCAAACTTGTGAAGAAATGGCCATTATTCTTTAGGAATCAAATAGTTATCAATGTTACGCTCTACAGGGCATTAAGGCAACATAAACAAAGATAGGAGATTTCATGATAATTCCCAAAATTTTACTATGACGTTAAGAAAATTACAATACTCATTCTGTTGTTTCCCTAGCAGTCAATCAAGGCTGAAGAATGACTAATGAGAATGTATTAAAATGTAAGAAAACCACCATATTAAAATACCTGGTACTTTTGGTATTTCCTACTACCGCTTTAAAATCATTGATCTGAGATTAAATTTTGAGATGGAATTAAGAGTTTGGGGTTTAACGGGAGAGTAAAAACAACAACGGAGCCAAGGACCCAATATGACTGATAATAGTATCACTCCATTCAGTATCCAAAGAGCTCCGTTACCTTGACAACTTAGTGTTTCTTTCTAAACGGAATATATTACAAGCAGGCAAAGATGACCAAAACCAAAAAAGCCAAACCCGTTGCCATCAAGTCAATTCCAACTCATGGTGACCTACAGGACAGAGCAGAACTGCACCATCGGGTTTCCAAGGAGTGCCCGGTGGATTCAAACTGCCAACCTTTTGGTTAGCAGCTGTAGCTCTTAACCACTATGCCACCAGGGTTTCTAAGAAGATGACAAACATGTTTAAAATGGATGCTTAACAGCAGGGTAAAACTAACCATCTGCAGAAACTGGATACTATTAAACATATCTGAAACTTTTCAGTCAGGCTTCAACTCTCAGTAGACAAAAGACTTGAGGTCAAAAGCTGTTATTCCCTCTTTTTTTTTTTTTATTAAAGATCTTCATTTTCTAAAAATAAGCAACCAGAGCTTGTCAACTTTTTTTAAGGTTGATTACTACAAAACCATTGAAAAGTTAAATGTACAAACCATAGTACATCAGAGAGACACAATAATAAATGTATAATCAAATTACTATTATTGATCACAATTTATTTTAAAGTCATGAAAAGCCAGCAACAGAACAGGACTGAGTCACCAGTTGGGCTGGACAAATACTTGATTGTACCCATGTTCCCATGGGATGTGAACAGCAGCACTGAGTTACACAATGAGAGAACACTTTTCCTTTCCACCTTCCTGGCAAAATTTTTGTTAGATAAGGCAGGTACCAAATGGTGATTTGAACCATGCAAGAACAACAAGTAATAGAGTTACAGGTTTGCAATAAACATCTGACAGCTGAATCTTAAGCTGTGAAAGGCAGGGAGAAGGTTGAAAGGCATTTCACCTCAGAATTTTTTTAAATTATGCAAGAAATAAGTTTTTTTTTAATGTCTTCCTGCTACCTTACACAGGGCAGCACAGTCCAAAGATATTTTCTCTTCTCTGTAATTTTTTACATTGGTACAGAGTGGTTTGCAAGTCTTCTGCCACCCTCTTTTACTCCACGTGAGGGGAAACACATAAAACCACCTAATTATCTTCCTCTAAAGCTCTGGATTATAGAAATGATCAACGAATAACATTTATTTCACACCTAAGCATAAATAGCTAAAATGAAGATTACTATTCACTTTCCTCTTCCATTATTTCAACTCTGCGAGGCCCGTAGAGTAGAACATACGCTATATGCCAGTCTCCACCACCAGAAAGCCGCAAGATATCTTCTGGTGTAACGATGCTGACTTTATCATCATCAAACTTAATCCATTCATCTAAATAGCAAGAGGAGAGAAAATAAAATTATACAAGATTTGTTCAGAAGACCACTGCAAAAAGTTACTGAGCAATTTTATGCATAGTATTCCATCTGCTATAGCAGTAATTCTCTAAATGTGGCCCAGGTACCCCCAGAGTGGGTCCCCAGACTATCAGGCATTCCATGAAGTTAATATTGAAGCATTGTCTTTTCCACCCTCATTCTCTAGAGTGTACTTTAGAATTTTCCAAAGGCTATGTGATGTGTTGATAATGCAGCAGATTGAATGCAGCAGATATAAAAATCCAACTGTCTTCTATTAAGTCAGACAAGAGCAAAGATTTATAAAAATATAAAACAGTATCATTTCTAATTTTTTAAATATTCTCATTTAAAGAGTTTTCACATTAATAGTGAAGTTCATTACTGTCATCTTTTAATAAACTTAAAATTTTTCAGTTAAATTTCTAATATGGTAAATATTAAGAAATGTAATCCTCATAAACAATTATTGACGTCTTCCATAACTAAGCCTGTAAAGGGGTTCTGAGATTAAAAATTTTGAAAACCACCAGGCGCAGCAGGTATTTTTTTTTATATACAATTTATAATAAACTGTAAAATTTTTAACAGTTGAAAACAATAATACAATCTTTACCTTGTTTCCTCTTCACCCATGATACATAATGACCTGAAGAACTAGACCTTCCCTGATGAGTCAGCACTGCTTGTAAGTCATAGTATCCACAGTTATTGGAACCAATATCTAAAGAAAACAAGTAAATCCATTAATAATAATAAAATGTATAGAGATGCTTTCCCAAGCTAGAATAACTCTGAAGTTCAGACTAGAGAAGTATTACCCTATTATTAGGATCCAGTAAGAAAGTACTATCCAACCAAAGGTAAAGCTTTGTTTGAGGAGTTTTGGGAAGTATGTGATCACTCGTAGGACTGTATGCTAAAAAGGGTGAACTTCTCCATATGTCATATTGAGTGAAGTTTTACCTCAATAAACCTGACTTAAAAAATATACATATATGACTGAACATGTATGTGGTGAGACAGTAGTTTTACTATTAATAAAAAAAAATTCAAAGAAAAATTTTACTTACCATCAGCAAAAGAAAAGGGTTCATATTTAACTTCCTTCTGGGGACTACTTTTTTTGTCACTCTGAGGGAAAAAAAAGTAATTTTAAATCATGACAGTGAACATAAATTTTTATTCTCAGTGAATATTAAATTCCATAAACACTGTCTACAGCACAATGACTAAGTAAAAACAAAGACAAAATATAATCTGCCTTATAAATTCCTAAAATGATGTAACTACAGTTCATATAATTGTAAACCTACTTTATACAATCTGTACAATGACAGACTCTCTGGGTATATGACCAACTTTACAGCACTAACTCTGGAACATAATTGTGAACACAGCAGTACAGTTAACAATGCTCTAGAGTAGTAACGGAAAATCCAACTCTGTAATTTTACTACAACACTATGAAACTACATAGGTGGAAGAAAAAAAAAACCTGCCTCAAAAACACAAGAGAGAAGTCAAATTAATGCAATTGATATTAAATCTACATAAGATATGGCCACCCGCCACTTCAGCCCAGAATGAACTATTTATTCAGCAAATATTTACCTACTTTAAAAGGTTTACCACTTTAGACAGGGATCTTTTAGTGGCAACTCCCTGCCTCAGCCCATTTCAGTTCTGCATACAAGATAATTAACTTATCTAGGGATACGGGCACAAAGTTCTTGAAAACTGTGATGGTAATGAAGACACCACCAGCAATTCAAAGATAGCTGGAGTGGCAAAAAGTCAAAGGATCATACAACAAAAAATGGCAATTAGGTCCACCACTTCTTTTTATTTATTTATTTAGAGGCAAAAAGAGCGTCTCTGGTGGTGCAAATGGTTAGGTGCTCAACTACTAGGCAAAAGGTTGGCAGTTCAAACCTAGCCCATGGCACCTCAGAAGGCAGGCCTACGATCTGCTTCTGAAAGGCCACAGCCTTGAGAACTGTATGGAGCAGTTCACTCTGCACAAATGAAGTTGCCATGAGTTAAAATGGTCTTGACAGCAACTAAATATATATATCTAATATAATACCTAGAACAAGCACTGAAAAGGCCACATAAAGAGATCCATTCAAAAACACAGATAAATCAAAATGGAAATATGTTCCATTTGTTCAAGTAACAAAATGTTCAAGTAACCCACAGGAAGGCAAAAAAGAAAAATGAAAAACAGAACAAACAGAAAGCAAAAAATAAAAGTTGCAGACTTAAGCCCTAATATATCAATAATTACATTAAATGTAAATGGTCTAACTACACCAATTAGAAGACAGAGTGACAGAACAGATTAAAAAACCTGACCCAACTATTTGCTGCCTATAAGATACCCAATAGCCTATAAGATACTCTCTTCAAATACAATATAAGCAAATTGAAAAGAATGCAAAAAGATGTATCATTCAAAGATTAATAAAAAGAACGCAACAGTAACTATTAATTATCAGATAGACTTCAAAGCAACGAAAATTACAAGGGATAGAGAAGGACACCACATAATGATAAAAGGGCCCATTCATCAAGAAGACATAGCAATCCTAAATGTGTATGCAACAAACAACAGAGATATGAAATTTAAAAAAAAAATGAAACAAAAACTAGTAAAACTGAAAGAACAGACAAATCCACAATCATAACTGGAGACTTCACCATGCCTCTGTCAACTGAAAAAACAAGTAGAAAAAACTAATGAAAAATTCAACCAACAGGAGCTAATCAACACTTACAGAACACTCTACCCAACAACAGGTGAATACCCATTCTAAGTGTCCACAGAACATATAAGAAACCCTGGTGGCATAGCGGCTAGGTGCTACCGCTGCGAACCAAAGGCTCGGCAGTTCAAATCCACCAGGCGCTCCTTGGAAACTCTATGGGGTAATTCTACTCTGTCCTGTAGGGTCGCTATGAGTCAGAATCGACTCGACAGCACTGGGTTTATTTTTTACAGAACATACACCAAGACAGACCACATCCTAAGCCATAAAACAAACCAACAATTTAAAGAAATTGAAATCACAGAATATGTTCTCTCATGACAATAGAATCAAACTAGAATCAGCAACAAAAAGACAACAGGAAATATCCAAACACTTGGACACTAAACAACACACTTCTAAATAATCCATGGTCAAAGAGAAAGTCTCAAGAAAATTAAAAAATGCATTCAACTGAATGAAAATCAAAACATATCAAAATTTGCGGGGCACAGTGAAAACACTGCTGAGATAGAAAATAGCCCTAAATACATATATTAAAAAAAAGAAAGGTCCCACCAAATCAATAATGTAAGCTCCCACCTCAAAAACCTAGGGAAAAAAAATCAAAATAAAACCCAAGCAAGCAGAGGAAAGGAACTAACGAACAGTAAGAGCAGAAATCAATTAAATTAAAGCCAGAAAAACAACTGATAAAGTCAGTGAAAGAAAGACTCAGTTCTTTGGAAAAGATCAAATCTCTAGCAAGACTGACAAAGAAAAAAGACACAAATTACCAATATCAGGTTACACAGGTGATATCACTACAGGTCCTGCAGATATCAAAAGGATAGTAAATGAATACCAGGAGTAACTCTACACACATAAATTTAACAACCTAGATGAAATGGAACACTTCCTTGAAAATACAAACCACAACAATTGTGCCAATACGAAACATAATTTGAATAGCTCTATAACTACGGGATCACCATGAGCAGAAATCAACTCAATGGCAACTGGTTCCCTTTTTTTTTTTTTCATAACTACTAAGGAAACTGAATTTCTAATTTAAAAACTCCCCAAAAAAGAAACCTCCAGGCCCAGATGGTTTCACAGATAAAACTATCAAACATTTAAAAAAAAAAAATTAACATCAGTTCTACACAATCTCTTTAAAAAATGAAGAGGAGAAAAAGAAACTACGAGAGCTAACAAGTTCAGAAAAGTGCAGGATACGAAAATATGCAAAAACCACCTATATTTCCATACACTAGCAAGAGCAATCTGGAAAGCAAATTAAGAAAAATTCCATTCACAAAAGCATCAAAAAATATAAAATACCCAGGAATAAATTTAACCAAAGTAGTGTAAGAATTGCTCACTGAAAACTACAAAACCATTGTTGAAAGAAACTGAACAACACCAAAATAAACAGAAAGATATGTCAAGTTCATTAATTAGAAAGCTTAATATTAAGATGGCAATACTTCCCCAAATTGCTCTATAGAGTCAATGAAATCCCTATCAAAATTCCAACTGTTTCCCCGCCCCACCCCACCCCAGAAATGGACAAACTGACACTAAAATTCACATGGAAATGCAGAAGTCTCAGGATAGTCAAAACAATCTTGAGAAAGAACAAAGCTGGAGGAGGGCTCACATTTCGTGATTTCAAACCTTTCTACAAAGCTACAGAACTGCCCCACTGGATTTTCAAAGAGCAGCTGGTGGATCTGAACCGCCGACCTTTTGGTTAGCAGCCTTTAACCACTGCACCACCAGAGCCCCAACAAAGGTCTAGTATCTACACTGGCTTAAGAGTAGACATATAAGCCAATGGAATAAAATTGAGAGCCCGGAAATATACATCTATAGTCAACTGATTTTCAACAAGGGTGCCAAATGAAGAATGAATAGTCTTTTCAAAAAAAATAGTACTGGGACAACTCTGTGGGGCAGTTCTACTCTGTCCTATAGGGTTGCTATGAGTCAGAATTGACTCAACGGCAATGGGTTTGGTTTTCGTTTTGGGACAAGTGGATATCTACACGCAAATGAATGAAACTGGATCTTTACCTCCTACCATGTCTTATTTTTATAATTAACAGAGAATGGATCAAAGACCTACATGTAAGAGCTAAAACTATAAAACTCTTTTTTAAAAAAACACAGGTTTAAATCTTCTTGGCCTTAGACTAGGCAATGATTTCTTGTACGACACCAAAAGTACAAAAAAAAAAAAGAAAGATAAATTGGATTTCCCCCAAATTAAAAACTTTTCCTCTGCAAAAGACTCTGCTAAGAGGATGAAAAGACAAGCTACAGATCAGGAGAAAATATTTGAAAACCACATATCCAACAAAAGGCTAAAACCAAATCAAAACCAAAACCATTGCCATTTGAGTCAATTCCAACTTACAGCAACCCCTACAAGACAGAGCAGAACTGCCCCACTGGATTTTCAAAGAGCAGCTGGTGGATCTGAACCGCCGACCTTTTGGTTAGCAGCCTTTAACCACTGCACCACCAGAGCCCCAACAAAGGTCAAGTATCTAGAATAGAAAAAACTCTCAAAATTCAAGAGTAAAAACAAAGAAACAATGCAATTAGAAAACAGGCAAAATACATAAAGAGACATTTCTGTGAAGGTAAGAGAGATGCCAAACAAGATGGTCAACAGCATTACCCATTGTTGTTGTGACTGCTGCCATCGAGTCATTTCCAGCTCATGACAACCCCATGACTGCAGAGTAGAACTGTTCCACAGGGTTTTCAAGACTGTGACCTTTTAGAAGCAGGTGGTCTGGCCTGTCTTCCATGGTACCTCTGGGTGGACTCGAGCCACCAACTTTTCAGCTAATAGTTGAACTAACCTTTTGTGCCACCCAGGGACTCCTCACTAGCATCAGGAAAATGTAAATTAAAAAAACAATGAACCCATCAGAATGGTTACAAACTTATCAGAATGGCTAAAATTAAAAATAACGCCAACAGCAAATGCTTGCAAGGATGCAGAGAAAGTGAGTAAATCATACAGTACAAAAGAGAATGTAAAATAGTACAATCAATCTGGAAAACAATTTTGCAGTTTCTTAAACTAAACATGCAACTACCAGGCAACCTAGTCACAGCACTCGTGGACACTGAACCCGGAGAAATGAAACCTTGTGTCCATACTAAAACCTGGACATGAACGTTTATAACAGACCCATTTATTTATAATAGACCCATTTACTGTAAACAGTGTTCTTGTTTCTTATGCTAAAATATACCTAAAACTTTAAAGGCCTGTACCAATATATGTAGGATATATATATATATATATATATGCACACACACATATACATATATATATATGCTAACTGAAATACATGTTCATCCATTTTTACTAATTGATTAACAACAAAAAGTAACTCTTGAGAACTGAGAGGAGATTAAAATATTGTTAGAAAGTTGTAAGAACCTACTATCTTTGGTTGCTGATTCACTTTTTTATCTTCTAGATCCTTGAATTTTGATCGAAAAGAGACCATTTTCTCTTGAAGTTCTGGTGTACATAGTTCATACACATCCAACATAAGAGGAAATTTAACATCCTATATATAAACAAAAAAAAAGGTATAGAAAGACTTATTAAGATAGTTAAGCAAGTTATTTAAAATGTCTATTAGTTTTAAACTAATGCTTTCACAATTCAAAGAAAGTTGAAAAAAATCTTTGAAAATCACTCATAAATCTCATAAAAAACTTTCAAAGTTTATTTTCAAGAGTGAATCTCAATAACATTTAGTGCTTCTGCTCTACCTCCTAGTTCATTACATGGTGCCTGGGGTCTTAAAAGCTTGCAAGCAGCCATCAAAAGAACAATTGGTCTCTATTCACCTGGAACAGAGGAAGAAGGGAAGCAAGGAATAGGAGAAAGATATGGGATGTGTGGTGTCCTGGATTGAATTGTGTCCCCCCAAAAAATATGTATCAACTTGATTAGGTCATGGTTCCCAGAATTGTGTGGCTGTCTACCATTCTGTGATTGTAATTTTATGTTAAGAGGATTAGGGTCGGATTGCAACACCACCCTTATTCACGTCACCTCCCTGTTCCAGTGTAAAGGAAGTTTCCCTGGGGTGTGTCCTGCACCACCTTTTATCTCTCAAGAGATGAAAGGGAAGCACACAGAGAGTGGGGGACCTCATCCCACCAAGAAATCAGCACCGGGAGCAGAGCATGTCCTTTGGACCCAGGGTCCCTGCACCTGAGAAGCAATTCGACCAGGAGAAGACTGAGGACAAGGACCTTCCTCCAGAGCTGAGAGAGAGAAAAAGCCTTCCCTGAAGCTGACGCCCTGAATTTGGACTTTCAGCCTGCTTTACTGTGAGGAAACAAATTTCTCTTGGTTAAAGCCACCCACTTGTGGTATTTCTGTTATAGCAGCACTAGATGACTAAGACATGTGGCTAACTGCCTCCATGAACAACTGCCTCCTCTACCACGAGACCAGAAGAACTGTATGGTATTCGGCTACCATTACTGAACAAGAATCCTGATCAAAAGAAGGAATACACAGGGCAGAATTTCAAATTCACATGTACTCTAGGCTTTCTGGAGCCATGGAGGGTGGATGAACCCCTCAAACTACTGCCCTGAGATAATCTTTGAACCTTGAACCAAAAATATCCCCTGAAGTCTTCTCACAACCAGTTTAGCTCTAGTAAACAATGTCTGCCTAGAGCATTATGCTCTTTTAAGAACTATCTGTACGGAATCTAACTGACAAGAGCAACTCGAAAGATTGGATGGAAACTGCAGGGGCGAGTGAGTTTACATTAATGAAGGAAGAACAACTCAGAAAAGAAGGGTGAGAATGGTTGCACAACTTCAAGAATGTATTCAATGTCACTGAATCATATATGTAGAAACCGTTGAACTGGTATATGGTGTATGTTTTGCTATGTATATTCTCAACAAAATAAATTATATAAAAATTTTATTAACTAAATAATGCTTCCTTTTCCCCTTAGTTTTCAGAAAGAATTAAATTAATGGACATCAAAAAAAAAAAAAGAGGGTAAGACAGTACACAATACTGGGGAAGTCAGCACAATCTGACGAAGGCAAGGTAATGGGAGCTTCATAGGCACATCCAAACTTCCTGAGGGACCGAATTACTGGGATGACGGCTGGGAACTATGGTCTTGGGGAACATCGAGCTCAATTGGCATAACAGAGTTTATAAAGAAAATGTTCTACATCCCACTTTGGTGAGTAGCATCTGGGGACTTAAAAGCTTGTGAGTGGCCATCTAAGATACTCCACTAGCCCCATCCCATCTGGAGCAAAGGAGAGTAAAGAAAATCAGACACAAGAGAAAGATTAGTCCAAAGGACTAACGGACCATGACTCCCACAGCCTCCACCAGACTGAGTCCAGCACAACTAGATGGTGCCCAGCTACCACCACCCACAGCTCTGACAGGGATCACAATAGTGTGTCCCAGACAGAGCTGGAAAAAAATGTAGAACAAAATTCTAACTCACAAAAAAGACCAGACTTACAAAATGTAGAACAAAATTCTAACTCACAAAAAAGACCAGACTTACTGGTCTGACAAGAGACCAGAGAAACCCTGAGAGTGTGGCCCCTGGACACCCTTTTAACTCAGTAATGAAGTCACTCGTGAGGTTCACCCTTCAGCCAAAGATTAGACAGGCCCATAAAACAAAATGAGACTAAACGGGCACATCAGCTCATGAGAAGGACAAGAAGACAGGAAGGGACAGGAAAGCTGATAATGGGGAACCCAAGATCAAGAAGGGCAGTGTGTTAGCATGTTAGGGGGCTGGCAACTAACGTCATAAAGTATGTGTATTAATTGTTTAAGGAGAAACTAATTTGCTCTGTAAACCTTCATTTAATATACAATTAAAAAAAAAAGTGAATCTGCTTCTAACATTTTTAAGGTAAGAAATTTTCAAAACATTCTTTTTTCATTAAACATTCTAACCCATGATAATGACCACAGAGGAACTACTAAAATTAATATGGGAGAAGAGGAATTTCAGAAATATTAGGCCAAGTCCTATAAAAATGACAGATCCCCAAAACGGGCTGTGGGGTCACTTAACGACTTTTTTTTCTCGTTTAAAATATAATTTTATAAAGAAGCAAAAGTGACATAGTGAATGACTAAAATTACATACATTTAAAGTTAACACTAGTAGATGCTTCAACTATATTAAACCTTCTCATATAACACTAAGTATACCGGAAAATGTATTCTGAATGTCAGCTAAGAAATTATACACCTCCTCCAGGGATCAGGGACTATATGAAATATGTAGCAGTACTACAGCTCAAAAAAAAAAAAAAAAACCAGCTAAATCATATGGTTGGCTCCTAAATCAAGGGACTATAATTTGTGTACTCTTTGGGCACTAGTGGAAGTCCTGGTGGCACAATTAAGTGCTACAGCTGCTAACAAAACAGTCAGCAGTTCAAATCCACCAGGCGCTCCTTGGAAACCCTATGGGGCAGTTCTACCCTGTCCTGTAGGGTTGCTATGAGTCGGAATCAACTCCATGGCAATGGGTTTGGTTTGGTTTTTGGTTTGGGGCACTAGTAATTTAACTCTCTTTCACCCTAAGAAAGGATCCACCTGGAACAGAGTATAGTGTGTTATACTGCTCCCAGTCTCATCCCCACCCCTACTGAAAGGCTGGAGTTGAGAATGTAGTCCAGGGTAGTGCTTCTAGGGAGTGGGAAGTCACCAGGATTACTTGTCAATCTTTTCTAAAATATAAAACTCAAACCCCACCCAAGACTTAATCACATTTGATAAAGGCCATACATGTGTATGATGAAGAAAAGACAATAATTTCAATATGCATCCCTGATTAAGAACTAATTGTCTAAATGTTAATAACTCCCCCAAATATTTTGAAGAAAGTTCAACTACCCCTAAAGTAATGAAGAAACCTATTAAAAGTTAGGGACTACCTCCAAGGAATTACAATAATTTATTACACAAAAGAAGGTTCACTACTAACCTTAAGAACTTTGGCATTCACAGATTCTTTCTCTTTATAAAAAAATCGAACCATCTGAATAGTCAAGTAAGCAGGTAGCCGGCTGATCTTGGACTGAAGAGATAGAAAATAAATTTTATTACATCCAAATATCACACAGGTTTTTAATTCCTTGGTGATATAAACAAAGACTAAATCACATTAATTAACTGAAAACCTTTCAATGAAATGGAATTAAAATTTCAAAAGGAAATGCACAACTTACAGATTTGATGTACAAAGCATTTCTTTGCAATGTCGGAGACTGTTTGGTGATTTCTTCCTGAAGTCGCTAAAAAAGAACATAACAGAAGATCAAACAACAGTTGTAAAGAATTTTCTCTGAATATTACAGCTGTGATTCTTTAAAATTAGCACTACTAACGTGCTATACTTTAGCAACATAAATATACGGGAAATCACAGTTAAAACAATTTACTGTTAACAATTATAAGCATGTTACACCTCTGTAATGATATTTATTTTAAAAATGTGCTAATTAAAATTTCTAGTTTCTAGTCCAAAATATAAAGAGGCTGGAAGTCATCACACCCATTTTCACAACAAAAAAAAGCTAAAAAATAAAAATCCAACAACTCTTCTTAGATCATTAGAGAATTGAGGTCACAAGGTGAACTGCTGTCCTCAAAACTAGAGATACAGCTTACCAATAGCTGAAACTACCAACAGACCCAGCATCAGGTACAAAAAATTAAAGGGAACTGACTAATTGCTAGAGACTAAGCTAGGGCTAGCTTAAAAAAACAAACCCACTGCCATCAAGTCAGTTCTGACTCATAGCTTAAGAGGAAAAAATTCTTAGAGGTCCAGCCTAGGAATCCCATTACCTCCAGGAGCCCCACTAGGTTGTCACATCAGGGAATGACCCCCTTATGCTTCCAGCAGGCGGATGGGAAAAGTAATCATCTAGAAGCATGCCCACAGCCCTCTGTTCTCCTTTAACAATGTCCTGCCCTCAAGAGAAACTATTCTACCAGAGCCTATCCAAGCCTGAAGCCCTGGTGGCATAGTGGTTAACAGTTTGGCTGCTAACCAAAAGGTCAGCAGTTTGAATCCACCAGCTGCTCCTCACAAGTTCTATGGGGCAGTTCTACTCTGTCCTATAGGGTCACTATGAGTCAGTATCGACTCAACAGAAATTAGGTTTTTTTTTTTGATCCAAGCCAAATAAATACCACAGCCTAACTGCAAACCCCCTCTAGCCTTCCTATCTTACCTAGGGAATAGGGGGAAAAAAATAAGACACACTTGTAAAGGTCACAGCCCAGAGGCACAGTCTCACTAAGAGACTTGAGGCCTAATATAGGATCATAAAATGCTTTCCCTCCCCCATATCTACAATCAATAGGGCTCCTGTAAAATAACAGATTACAGCAAAAAAGAACTACACAGTTCAGGCCCTATTCAAGGAGTCTCTGGGAAACCTAAATACAACAGGGGAGACAAAAAACAAGTACACCAGAGGAAATTTTAGCTTCTGACACCTATAACAAACAGCAAAAAGCTTAATGCTAGCCAAATAAAATGTAAAACTTCACATCAAAGGCCTATTTACCTTGGTTCTTTTTACATCATGTCCAACTTTCAACAAAAAATTACAAGGCATGCTAAAAGCCAAAAAAAAAAAAAGCCTGAAGAGACAGGGCAGGCATCAGAACCAGACTCTCATATGGCAAAGATTTTGGAAACAGCAGACCAAAATTTTAATAACTATGATTAATATGCTGAAGGCTTTAACAGAAAAATTGGACAACATGCAAGAACAGAGAGATGGAAACTCTAAGGAAAAATCAAAAGAAAATGCTACAAACATTGTAATAGAAATGAAGAAGGCCATTGATGGGCTCATCAGTTGATGGCCAAGAAGGGAGAGAGTGAGCTTGAAGATATGTCAAAAGAAACTTCCAAAATGAAATACAAAGGGGAAAAAAAGGTATGAAAAAAAATAGAAGTATCTTAGAATTACGGGACAATTACAAAAGGTGTTTTTAACACATATGTAACGGGAATACCGGACAGAGAGGAACAGAAAAATGTCTGAAGTAATAGTGGTTGAGATTTTTCAAAAATTATTGAAAGACACTAACCACAGATTGAGGAAGCTCAGAGAACACCAGGCAGGACAAAACCAAAAAATCTGCATCTAGGCTTATCATATTGAAACTACAAAAAAACCAAAGACAAAGAGAAATCTTGAAAGAAGCCGGTGGGGGGGGGTGGGGGCGACCTTACCTATAGAGGAACAAGGATAAGAATTACATTGGACTTTTCTTCAGAAACCATGCAAGTAAGAAGAGAGTGGAATGAAATATTTAAAGCATTGAAAGGAAAAACCCACCAGCCTAGAATTCTGTGCCCAGTGAAATTACCCTTCAAAAGTGAAGGGGACAAACAAAAATTGAAGGAATCTGTTGCCAGTAAACCTGCCTTGCAAATCCCTCAGTGGTACAAACAGTTAATGTGCTCAGTTGCAAACCAAAAGGCTGGAGGTTCAAATACAGCCAGAGGTGCCTGGGAAGAAAGGCCTGGTAATCTATTTCTAAAACATCAGTCACCAAAAACCTTATAAAGCACAGTTCTACTCTGACACAGATGGGGTCACCATCAGTCAGAATCAACTAGATGACAAGCAATAGATCTGTCTTGCAAGATATGTTAAAGTAAGTTAAAAACGAAGGAAAATGACAGAGGTCAGAAACTCAAATCTACATTAAAAAAAGAAGAGTGGTCAAGAAGAAATAAATGAAAGTAAAATAAAATCTTATTTTTCTTAACTGATCTAACGGTTCAAAATAACAATAGCAACAATATAGTGGATGATTATAGTTTATGTATAAGCAGAATGTACAACAGCAATGCTATAAGGTATGGGAGAGAGGAATTGGGAATATTCTTTCATAAGACACCTACACAACTCATGAGCAGAGAAAAGAGGGGGTATGTGGGAGCTCTGAACCATCTGCATAATTTTTCTATAATTGTAAAACTGCTCTAAAAATACAGTATATTAATGAAATAGAAAGTACATCTGGCATGATGTTATTCACCATCAGATAAGCTCTACCTATAACCTCCAATCCCCTATCATCTAGAAATTCCAAGTTTATTTCACTTTTCTATAATTTTACAAATTATGAAGAAAACAGCATACTGGAGAGTTACTGCCAAAATACTCCATCCCACACTATGCAGTTAACATTTATACTTCATTTTTTGATACCCCGAAATCTGCTGGCCATGATTTATGTTATAGGACTCTTGGCAGGTAGCTCATTTTTGTGTGCTTTGAAAATGAACCTCCTTTAAAAGCTATACCATATCGATGCCATCTAACCACAACTCTCCCCCCAGTATCACTACCTCATTCTTACATCTTCATTCACCAACCCATCCCTCACCAACTTTACCCCCAACTATAGATGGGTGCTCCTCTGCAAAAGATTATCTTGTAATAGTGTAATTCCTACCGTAACTTCACTGCCTACCAGCCCATCCCTCCTGCCTCCCAGATAAATCATCTATACAAAGCACCTACTCAAACACTCCATTGTATTTTGTTGCCTAAGAAGCCCTGGTGGCTCAGTGGTTAAGTGCTCAGCTGCTAACCAAAAGGTTGGTGGTTCAAACCCACCAGACACTCTGAAGGAGAAAGATATGACAGTGTGTTTCCATAAAGATTTAAAGCATTGGAAATCCTACAGGGCAGTTCTACGCTGTCCTATAGGGTTGCAATGAGTCAGAATCGACTTGCTGGCAAAGGGTCCAGTTTTGGTTTTTGCTTAATTACTTTTCTTTCTTAAAAACCTCTGCTTAAAAAAAACAAAAAAAAAGACCTCTACTTACTGGTCATGGCTAGAGGAGACAGCATTAAGAACCAAATCAAATTTTTTTTTAATTCTGCTCTCCAAGCTCTCTTGCAAATTATCTTTATGTTACAATTACAAACTTTCAAAATAAACAACTTCATTTCAGTGCTTTTGAAAGTCATTAAAATCATCTGAACTGCAATTTGAAAATTATTAAAAGAAGGTATGGTTCAAACTGGAAGATCCTTCAGAAAATGTATAAATTCCCCAAAACATTCCAAATTAATAAGGCAGTGGCAAAACTGTTATATTTCATCAATGAGCAGAGGACATATGCATTTCCTGTGAGTGTGTACTTTAGTATGGCACTAGGGAAACAGTACTGATGGAATACTGAGAAAACCAAGTTCTAGTTATCATGGCTCTGCCACAAACCATAATTATGTCACTTAAATTCTAGGGTCTCAAGGCAATACAGTCCAACGGTGGAATGATTCTATGCCAATTTGCATGGTACAATCCAAGTTTATACCTCGTAATTATTAATACACCCCCCATTTACTCTCAAAAGGGTCCTGGTCTGGACAATAAGTTAAATGGTCACCCACAATGGTTAACAGCAGGATCTTTGCAGTCAGACCATAATATGAATTCTCATTTAATTTTCACAAAAAACCTTCTAATTACTCTCATTTTTCATGTAAGAAAACTGACCCTTAGAGTAACTATAATTTGCCTTAATACCCCAAATTACAGGGCCCATAAAAACAAATACCTCTAAGGAAAAAATAAATCTCTCATTCAACAAACATTTATTGAGAGCTCTAAAATAAAGCAAACCACAACACAAGGTGCTACGTGCTACTTTATCACGTCAGCTACAAAAATCAAAAAACCAAACCTGTTGCCACTGAATCAATTCCAACGCATAGCAATCCTACAGGACAGGGTAGAACTGTTCCATAGGGTTTCCAAGGAGTGGCTGGTGGATTCAAACTGCCGACCTTTTGGTCAGCAGCTAAACGCTTAACCACCATGCCACCAGCGCGAGCTACAGAAGTACCCTTACTGATTAAAAGGGAAATATGTGACTATTTAATAGTATGTGAAACCATGTTAATGATGTTTACATCTATGAAATTAAAAGCTACGTTGAAGTTTATCTGATTTCCCAATAGAATTGTCCTTACCAGTTTAAGTCCTGTAAAAAGGTATTTGACTTCTTGATTGATAAAGCAGCTAAGCTGAAGCTGATTTTCCTTTCCTTTAGTGACTTCTTCTTCTTCAGATTCTGTACATTTCATGCTTTGTGAAGCAAGATAAGGAGTATGCAAATACGTATTCAATTAGCTAGGTAATCTTGAATATAATAAATTATTTTAATGCTACTAAAATTGTAGGAGTATTTAAAACATTTTGGTCTCACGACAGAGATCCCAGTTCAATATACTTTAGAATGCTCATTCTCCTACCAACAACTCTAAAAACGTTGAATAAAGAATACATATAAAAGGATCAACTGCAAATGATGAACCCTAAATGAATATAAGTTGGTCTTTAATACAGTCTTAACACTGTCTTAATGACCCATAAATACATAAACAGAAATCTTTTCTAAGTTCCATCTCGTGATCTAGAGAACAGTACTTCCCTGGATTCACTTCTTATGTATTGGTCCAATCTTGTGTACATAGTTTAGTTGGTAGATACACTCCGTTTTCTATAATTACAAATTCTCTATGAGGTGAACAGTAAGGCAGATTCTGCTAAAGATACCTGTAGCGATAATGGATATCCTTAAAGTATACATTTATCTGCACTTCAAGATCACACAAGTGAGTATATATCTTCCAAATTCCTAGTGTCCAGTTTTATATATTTTAGGCATAAAAGCCTCTGAAGAATATCTTTTCTTCATACCCCATCCATCTCTAGTAAATTATGAGTACAGTCTATACAAATCTTGGCTCATAAGGATACGTAGTTTCAAACTCAACACCAAAGAACTGATCAATTAAACTCTTCTTTTTAGAAGGTGTCACTGCTGATGCAGATGAAGAATCTGTCTGCAAAATTAAAACGAAATAAAAAACCCAATTTTACTTTATACAGCTATCAACACATTACCAAAGGATTACAGACACTCAACAAAATCAACGGATTAAGTTTAATAAGTAAGAAATTGAATTCAAGTCTCAAATACAACCTTTCCAATTCTGATTATGGATTTGGCATCTAAAATATTGAAGTACATACATATTTACCTACTAAGATGAATTTATATCTTTATCAAAGCCTTTGGGGGGAGGAAAAACAAAAGCAAACAAAATCAAGGCATAATGAATGTCTCCAGTCACGAATATATTTATATTTCAGTTACCTCTTTAACGGAATCATCCTCTAAGGCTTCCAATTTCTGTTGCAATACTCGCATCATTTGTACCCAACATTCATTAGCATCCTGTGATAAAAAAAAATGACACAGTAAGTAATTCAGGCTATGGAGATGTCTGGTCTATAAAATCCTTCCAAAATATTACTGTTTCCTTAGAGCAGAAAGCTGTTTTCTTCTTTTAAAATAATAACGCAAATTAGAAACTATATGATCTTCAAATAAAGTGGTTCATTCACTCGTAAGCACACAAAAAGATATTCAACATCATTAGACATTAGAGAAATGCAAATCAAAACTATAATTTATACCCACTTTTTTTTTTTTTTTTTAGGTTACCTATGGAGCCCTGGTAGTTAAAAAGCTGGACATGGTTAAGAGCTCAATTGCTATGGAACAGTTCTACTCTGTCCTAAAGGGTCACTATGAGTCAGAATCAACTCGACAACGATGGATTAGGTTTGGCTAGGTTAACTATGAGAAGCCCTGGTGGCGCAGTGATTAGGTAGTTGGATGGTAATCAAAAGGTCAGGGGTTCAAACCCACCAGCTTTTCCATGGGAGAAAGATGTGACAGTCTGCTCCCCTAAAGATCACAGTACTGGAAACCCTATGAGGCAGTTCTACTCTGCCCTATAGGGTCGCTATGCATCAGAAGTGACTTGATAGGCACAGGTAAGATGGCTATTAAAGGAGCCCTGGTGGTGCAATGGTTAAGCGCTGGGATGTTAACCTAAAGGCTGGCAGTTCAAACCCACCAATGGCTCGGAACCCTCACTGCTGATGGGAATGTAAAACGGTACAGCTACTGGGGAAAATAGTTTGGTAGTCCCTCAAAAATTAAACATAAAATTACCATATGATCCAGCAATTCCGCTCTTAGATATATGCCCAAAAGAATTCACAATAGGGACTCAAACAGACACCTGCACAGCAACGTTTACTGCAGAATTATTCACAATAGCTAAAAAGTAGAAACAACACAAGCATTTACCAACAGATGACTGGATAAACAAAACGTGGTACATACATACAACGGAGTATTATCCAGCCATAAAGTGAAATGATACACGGTACAACATGAAGGAACTTTGAAATAAGTCAGTCACAAAGGGACAAATACCGCATGATCCCACTTACATCAAATATCTAAAACAGCAAAAGTAGATAAGCGGTTAGCAGGGGCTGGTGTAGGTGGTGTTGCTAGGTGCCGTCAAGTCGATTCCGACTCATAGCGACCCTATGCACAACAGAACGAAACACTACCCGGTCCTGCGCCATCCTTACAACAGCTACGCTTGAGTTCACTGCTGCAGCCACTGTGTCAAACCACCTCGTTGAGGGTCTTCCTCTTTTCCGCTGACCCTGTACTCTGCCAAGCATGATGTCCTTCTCCAGAGACTAATCTCTCCTGACAACATGTCCAAAGTATGTAAGACGCAATCTCGCCATTCTTGCCTCTAAGGAGCATTCTGGCCGCACTTCTTCCAAGACAGATTTGTTCGTTCTTTTGGCAGTCCACGTAGTATATTCAATATTCTTCACCCAACCAAACAATTCAAAGGCGTCAACTCTTCTTCGGTCTTCGTTATTGACTGTCCAGCTTTCATATGCATATGATGTGACTGAAAATACCAAAGCTTGGGTCAGGCGCACCTTAGTCTTCAGGGTGACATCTTTGCCCTTCAAAACATTGAAGAGATCCTTTGCAGCAGATTTGCCCAATGCAATGCATCTTTTGATTTTTTGACTGCTGCTTCCATGACTGTTGATTGTGGATCCTGGTAAAATGAAATCCTTGACAACTTCAATCTTTTCTCCGTTTACCATGATGTTCCTTTTTGGTCCAGTTGTGAGGGTTTTTGTTTTCTTTATGTTGAGGTGTAATCCATACTGAAGGCTGTGGTCTTTGATCTTCATTAGTAAGTACTTCAAGTCCTCTTCACTTTCAGCAAGCAAGGTTGTGTCACTGCATAACGCAGGTTGTTAATGAGTCTTCCTCCAATCCTGAGGTCCCGTTCTTCTTCACACAGTCCAGCTTCTCAGATTATTTGTTCAACATACAGATTAAACAGGTATGGTGAAAGAATACAACTCTGACGCACAGCTTTTCTGACTTTAAACCAATCAGTAGCCCCTTGTTCTGTCTGAGCAACTGCCTCTTGATCTATGTAAAGGCTCCTCATGAGCACAATTAAGTGTTCTGGAATTCCTATTCTTTGCAGTGTTATCCATAATTTGTTACGATCCACACAGTCAAATGCCTTTGCATAATCAATAAAACACAGGTAGACATCCTTCTGGTATTCTCTGCTTTCAGCCAGGATCCATCTGACATCAGCAATGATATCCCTGGTTCCATGTCCTCTTCTGAAATCGGCCTGAATTTCTGGCAGTTCCCTGTCGATATACTGCTGCAGCCGTTTTTGAATGATCTTCAGCAAAATTTTGCTTGCGTGTGATATTAATGATATTGTTCTATAATTTCCACATTCAGTTGGATCACCTTTCTTGGGAAGAGGAATAAACATAGATCTCTTCCAGTCAGTTGGCCAGGAAGCTGTCTTCCATATTCCTTGGCATAGACGAGTGAGCACCTCCAGTGCTGCATCTGTTTGTTGAAACATCTCAATTGATATTCCATCAATTCCTGGAGCCTTGTTTTTCGCCAGTGCCTTCAGAGCAGCTTGGACTTCTTCCTTCAGTACCATCAGTTCCTGACCATATGCCACCTCTTGAAATGGTTGAATATCGACTAATTCTTTTTGGTATAATGACTCTGTGTATTCCTTCCATCTTCTTTTGATGTTTCCTGCATCGTTTAATATTTTCCCCATGGAATCCTTCACTGTTGCAACTTGAGGCTTGAATTTTTTCTTCAGTTCTCTCAGCTTGAGAAACACCAAGCGTGCTCTTCCCTTTTGGTTTTCCATCTCCAGCTCTTTGCACATGTTATTATAATACACTTTGTCTTCTCGAGAGGCCCCTTGAAATCTTCTGTTCAGTTCTTTTACTTCATCAATTCTTCCTTTTGCTTTAGCTGCTTGATGCTCAAGAGCAAGTTTCAGAGTCTCCTCTGACATCCACCTTGGTCTTTTCTCTCTTTCTTATCTTTTCAGTGACCTCTTGCTTTCTTCATGGATGATGTCCTTGATGTCCTGCGACTCGTCTGGTCTTCAGTCACTAGTGTTCAATGCATGAAATCTATTCTTCAGATGGTGTCTAAATTCAGGTGGGATATACTCAAGGTCATATTTTGGCTCTCGTGGACTTGCTCTGATTTTCTTCAGTTTCAGCTTGAACTTGCATATGAGCAATTGATGGTCTGCTGCACAGTCGGTCCCTGGCCTTGTTCTGACTGATGATATTGAGCTTTTCCATCGTCTCTTTCCACAGATGTAGTCAATTTGATTTCTGTGTGTTCCATCTGGCGAGGTCCTTGTGTATAGTCACCGTTTATGTTGGTGAAAGACAGTATTTGCAATGAAGAAGTCGTTGGTCTTGCAACATTCTATCATTCTGGCATTGTTTCTATCCCCAAGGCCATATTTTCCAACTACTGATCCTTCTTCTTTGTTTCCAACTTTCGCATTCCAATCGACTCAAAATGAGAAGAAACAGCTGCAAACATCCATCAATAATCAGAACCTGGAATGTACGAAGTATGAATCTAGGAAAATTGGAAATCATCAAAAATGAAATAGAACACATAAACATCGATATCCTAGGCATTAGTGAACTGAAATGGACTGGTATTGGCCATTTTGAATCAGACAATCATATAGTCTACTATGCTGAGAATGACAACTCGAAAAGGAATGGTGTTGCATTCATCGTCAAAAAGAACATTTCAAGATCTATCCTGAAGTACAACACCGTCAGTGATAATATCCATACGCCTACAAGGAAGACCAGTTAATACGACTGTTATTCAAATTTACGCACCAACTACTAGGGCCAAAGATGAAGAAATAGAAGATTTTTATCAGCTGCTACAGTCTGAAAGGGTAGGTAGGAATGGGGAATTAAAGAGTACAGGTTTCTCTTTGGGATGATGAAAAACCTAGGGAAATAGTGGTGATGGTCCACATTGTGACTATCATGCTTAAAAATGATTAAAATGGCAAATTTATATCTGTTTTACCAAAATAAGGGCCCTGGTAGCACAGTGGTTAAAAGCCTGGCTGCTAACCAAAAGGCCAACAGTTCAAATCTACCAGCCACTCCTTGGAAACCCTTATGGAGCAGTTTTACTCTGCCCTGTGGGGTTGCTATGAGTCAAAATCAACTCAACAGCAATGGGTTTTTGGCTACTGAAATAAAATTTTTTAAAAAAGGACACAGAGGCTATGTGGAAAAAAAATGCAGAAGCAGGATGATCATCTAATAGGTTACAAAACAGTAAAGGCAAGAGATAATGGTTATGTGAACTAGGGTAGACTAATATTTGTATTTCCAAATACATGCCAATCAAGTATGGGCATAGTTGTATTAACTATACGAAACCTAAGTTTTACAAAATGAAAACCACAAAACCTTGAACTGATTACCTGTTGAAGATACTGTCCTTGTTCGCCCTTCTCTGCAAACTGTGGGAATGCCATGTGCAAAAATTGCAGTAGAATAATGGGTGGAATACTAGAAGAAGTTTTATCCATGGAATCAAACAAATCTCTAAGGGCTTAAAAACAAAGCAAACACTCCTTAGTAAAACAGTGACATATTTAATACATAATACTAAATTCTTAAAATAAAGAAAAACTTATTAATAACTATTTTTAGGTATATCGATTCCTTTTGAAATTGTTGACACCTAATAAAAAAAGAATATTTACTTTTAAATCTTAAACAAGTTACCAGAAGACTCTGTCACTTCTCAAATATTTACTTTTAAATCTTAAACAACTTACCAGAAGACTCTGTCACTAGCTACAAACAATTTTTGGGCTTTGCTTCTCTCTCTCCTTGTCAGCATTTGTCTTCCCAAACAAAGCAGAGTGTATGAATTCAATAGAGAGAGCACATAACCTCTTCTAGGAATCAAACCAACATAATGTGACTTTCTTCCACTATGGACCAAGCCTTCAGGTCACCGCTCCCAGCTACCTCCCCCTTTGAATCCATAGATGCTTCTCATCTACTGAATTCCTAAAATTGAAATCTGGCTCCTTAGATACACTTTCTGACTCTACTGAACGGCAAAGAACCAAAACTAATTTACCTTTTTCAAAAACTTTCCCCTGGCTATCCCCTCTCACCATTATAAATCTCAGGATCATAAACTGAGCTCTTCATCCTGAATTCAGAATACTCTTCCTCTGCTGACTTCCTACCTGCTACTGGACCTTGCATTCAAAGAGGCCCATCCACTGGAACTTCACGTACAGCAAAACTCTAATCCAGTTTATCCTGGTATCTTTAGTCATCTAGTGCTGCTGTAACAGAAATACCACAAGTGTATGGCTTTAAAAAAGAGGTATTTATTCTCTCAGTATAGAAGGTTAGAAGTCCAAATTTAGGGTGTAGCTCCAGGGGAAGTTTTCTCTCACTGTCAGCTCTGGGGGAAGGTCCTTGTCATCAATCTTCCCAGGTCTCAGAGCTTCTCTATGCAGGGACCCCAGGTCCAAAGGACAAGCTCCCCTCCCAGATTTTCACTCTTGGTGGCACGAGGTCCCCCATCTCTCTGCTCGACTCTCTCTCTTTTATCTCAGAAAAGATTGACTCAAGATACAATTTAATCCTGTAGAGTGAGTCCTGTCTCATTAACATAATGCCTCTAATCCTGCCTCATTAACATCACAAAGGCAGGATTTACAACACATAGGAAAATCATATCAAATGACAAAATGGTGGTCAATCACACAATACTGGGAATCATGGCCTAGCCAAGTTGACACAAACTTCTGGGGGACACAATTCAATCCGTAACACGTCGCTTGTACTGTTCTGTTAATACCTAAAATGTGAAATGTTATCTACCATTATACAGATTGAAGCCCAGCAAATACTAGCACAAAATAGATGCCCAATAAGATGTTTCTGAATTAAAAAAAAACTATAGCACAATGCTGGAAAAAATATTTTTGTAGGGCTAAAATTTAGGTACCACTACTAGCATTTTAAAGTATATACCAGGCAATAAAACATGATTTAATATTTACTATTGTTTTAGAGTTCCTAGATGGTGTAAATGGTTAACATGCTTGGCTGCTACCTGAAACGTTGGCAGTTTGAGTCCACCCAGAGGCAACTCTGGAGGCCTGGTGATCTACTTCCAAAAACTCAGCCATTGAAAACCCTGTGGAGCACAGTTCTACTCTGAAACACGAGGTCACCATGAATTGGAGTTGACTCGATGGTAACTGGTTTTTTAACGGTTTACTCAAAAGTAATTTCGTTAGTTTAAAAGAAAAAGTAAAGAAAAAAATTCCAGATAAAGGAGGCTAGGGAGGCATGATAATTACGTGCCCTGTGTGATCCTGAATTGGATCCTGAAGCAGAAAGAAAAAGATAACTTCATAATGGAAATTACTGGGGCAAAATTTGAAAAATGTCTGTATTTTAGAGCATTACATCAATGATAAATTCCCCAATTCTGAAAACTGATAACTGTCCTGGGGTTACGAACGTCCTTGTTCTCAGGAAACCCATATTGATATATTCAAAAGACATACCTGTACCTTACTCTCAAAAGGTTCACAAAAATAAATAACATGCATTATAGAAGGAATGATAAACCCAATTCTTACAAGTTTTCTGTAAAGTTAAAGTTATTTCAAAATACAAAGTTAGAAAACTCAAGAGGCAAAAATGTAAAGAACTTTTCATCCCACTAATACTGTAAGTCTCCTTTATGACACAGGAGAAGGTGCTGAAATTCTAAGTCAGAGTTACTCTGAGATACCTAAGCAATCAAACGAACTGGAAAGAAGTAATTATACTTCAAAAATTACATTTCAAACGGACACTGGTGATGGTTACACAACAAGGTGAATTTAATGTCACTGAATTGTATACATAAAAATGGTTGGCAAAAAACTTCATCTCAACAAATCTACTTTCAGGAAAAAAAGATCTTTCTCAAAACGACAGAAAGTAACCTACTCTTACTCTTTACCGTATTAAAAACAAATGATTGATCACAATGAGATACCAAATGGCCAAGAACCACATGAAAAGATGGTCAACATCATTAGTCCTAAGGGAGTTGCAAATCAAAACCACAATGAGATACCACTTCACACTTGGTAAAATGGTTATAATCAAAAAGACAGATAATAACAAGAGTTGGTGAGGATACAAAGAAACTGGAAACCTCATACATTGGTGGAGGAATGTCAAATGGTGCAGCCACGTTGTAAAACAGTTTGGAAGTTGCTCAAAATGACAAACATAGAGTTACCATATAATCTGGCCACTTCACTCCAAGGTATAAAAATACACAGGAGAGATGAAAACATCATGCCCAAAGACCAATGTTCACAGCAGCATTATATATAATAGCCAAAATGTGGAAATAATCGAAGTATCCATCAATGGTGAATGGATAAATGATATGTGGTATAACCATACAATGGAATATTTTTTGGCAATAAAAAGAAATGAAGTACTGATACGTGTTACGATATCAATGAACCTTGAAAACATTATGCCAAGTGAAAGAAGCCAGTCACAAAGACCACATATTATATGATTTTATTTATATGCAAGCTGAGAATAGGCAAATCTAGAGACAAAGAGAAAATCAGTGGTTGCCTAGGGCTAAAACGGATTGGTGGAGGAGGGAGATGACTGCCTGATGCTAACAAATTTCTTTTTGCGGTGATAAAAATGTCCTAAAATTGATCGTGGTTATGGTTGCACAACTGTAAATATACTAAAAAACAATGAATTGGTTAAATGGGTAAATTATACCTCAATAAAGCTGTTATTTAAAAAAAAAAAGAAGAATGGCTGTGAAAATTCTATCAATTCAATGACGTAAGTGAAAGTTCATTTGTAAAAATGTCCAAAACTGGGATGAGGGATATATGGTTGCATGTAAAGAAAAAATAAGTTATCTCTACCCGTTGTGTATGCAGACCTTAAAACCGGGGTACCTGGCATGATCTAAGGAGGCTGACTCAGATCTAAATTAAATTCCATTTCTGAATCAAACTGCAGTCTGACCTAGAAGTTTCTGCTTTTGCTAAAAAGACAATTCAGCCTCTTGGAGAAGTTTAACTGTTTGTAACACAGAAAGGATCAAGAATCAAGACTTCAGCTTGTACTAGGAACTGTTTGTTAAAAGGTGTTTGCTAACAATGTTTACACAGCTTGTCCCAGGGAGAACACTTTAGCTGACATTGCCCCTGGGGGTAAGGAACAGAATTGATAATATTAAGTAAAGACGAGGCCCTGTAAGTGTCTCATAACTCTGTAACCAAGATCAAGTAAGTGCCAAACACCCAAGCCTGAGACCTTCGCTGTTTCCGCTGACTCTGAATTTGTGAAAGTATAGCCTATTACCTTAAAATAAGTGGGAGAGGCAAACATGCAGAAAGTCGACTGAACTGTCCCCCAGGATGTTAACAAACAGACTTGCTGATGTTAAGAAGATTATCTTGGTCAAACGTGTTCCAGGGGTTTAACGATTAATGCTAAGAAAGCTGTAATTTGAAAACTCGTTGTAACTTCTGCCTTGCACCTCTTCCTATCCCATGCCTGAGAGCATGAAGCCCTTTGTTTACTCCACCTGATAAAAGCCTCACTCACCTTTTGCAATTTGGAACACTGCAGCACCCTGCCTGGGTGCTTGTGTTTCTCCTGTTTGAAGAAACATTTTCAACCTTCAAAAAAACTCTTTGTTTTCATTTCAAGCAAAGTGTTCAGTTCAGTGTTTCACTGCGACACCTTTAAGAATTTCTATTTCTCCTCATAGCTCATGTATTAATCACCTCTTTACACTAAAATAGTGTAGACTAAAACACTCTCTTATAATAACCCAAACTTATCCCCAAAGATATACCATACCAACAGAATCTGATACCAAATGCTATAAACGTTATTTTTCCAAAAGGACAGTCATGACTGGTTTATAATTCTGACAGTAAGTTCCAAGTTGTTTAATGGAAGAAGCACTCCAATATCAACGAGGTGACGTTTTAGAAAACACACCTGGCAAAGTGAAAAGGCACTAAACAAATTGTTAGTAAAAAATAACATTTAAGAATACTTATTACAACCCTCTCTCAAAAGTACTGTATTTAAGATACTGACCTGCAGTAATATACTGTGCTGAAGCCATTTCCCCTGAAGCTCTCAAGGCACCTGCATACCTAGAAAATTAAGGTAGAATTAAATAATAAGATCCAATTCATTCTGAAACTCAAGTGAAAACAGACCCATTAAAAGAACTTACTATGCCACCCTCAACTACACATGCCTCATCGAGTTGTTCCCACCTTTCTATTTTCTTCTATTCTTGCTCCTTTAAGCATTATATGGGTAAAAAAGAGGGCTAAGAAAAGAGAGAATTTACCATTATATGGGTAAAAAAGAGGGCTAAGAAAAGAGAGTACACTAAATTCCTTCCCCTGGTCCAATTCATCTAAAAAATACATTTTCTGAAAACAAAAAGTACACATTTAATGTCCTGTTATTACAAAGAAAATAAAACAATTTCAGAAATAACAAGGAAGAAAAAAGCATTGGCTCAAAAATATTAAATCAAAAATCATATACCTACATTCAGAACTTCTACATAACATTAAGTCACCTGAATTTTGAGTCAGTTGTTCATCTGTAAAATAAGTTTATACTAAATGATTTCTAAATTCACTTTCGGTTTTATGATTCTCAATTAATTTATAACAGTACAAAGGTTTGGCCATCCAAAGGAAATATTAAATCAGAAATTATCATTCACATAATATCAAACACAGGGGCGTTGCATATCCACTATGATTAAAATTATATTTATGTACTACACACCCACTAGCGTGACTAAAAGACTGACATCATCCAATATGGCAAGAATGTGGAACAACTCCAACTACTGATATAATCAAAATATGGATCAATCTCAAAAACTTCATGCTGAGTGAAATAAACCAACCCAAAAAAGAGAAAAGCGTACCTTGTATGATTCCATTTATTTTAAGTTTCAGAGCAGGCAAAACTAATATGAGACCAAAGAGTTCTTGGGTAGTGCAAACAGTCAAGCGCTTAACTACTAGGCAAAAGGCTAGTGGTTCAACCCCACCCAGGGGTGCCTCGAAGGACAGGCCTGGTGATCTCCTTCCAAAGGTCACAACCTTGAAAACGCTACGGAATAGTTCTACTCTGTACACATGGGGTCACCATGAGTCAGAATCCACTTCATCGCAACCAACAATCCGAGATCAATGTGTGTTTGTGGCTGGGGAGGGGGGAGACTGAGAAAAGGGAGTGGACCACAGAGAATTTGCATTTGTCAAAATGAACAAGCTGAACAATGAAGATACTTGCATTTCACTGTATGTAAATTATACCTCAATTTAAAAAACAAGAACCCTATGCCCGAGACAAAAGTTTATGTCAGGGGCTGGTGGTAGAAAGGACTAAGGAAATACTTGCTTAAGGGGTGTGTAGTTTCTGCTTGGAGTAATGAAAAACTTCCAGAATTGGATAATGATGATGGCTGCACAATATAAACATGACTGTCACTTAAAAATGGTAAAACTGTGTTATATATATTTTACCACAATAACAATTCTTTTAACCCTGGGCTTATATAAGTAGAATTAAAAAGAGATAACAGAAAATATTCTGTTAAATTATATTCAATTAAAGAGTTTTCTTTTCCATTTGATTGTTCCCTTTGGGAACTTTCTGCTGTAACTTTAAAAAAAAAATTTTTTTTCAACTTTAATCAATAATGTCTGAAGCAAATGTTCATTAAAACTAAAGTATGAAAATCGTAACAGTTTCTGTTTCAGGTATTTTAGCATCATTTAAAGTTAACTTTTGAAGTTAAAATGATGTACATACTAATACGGCAGATGTATCTCAGAACATACTCTACATAACTGATGCTGTTACTGAATTTTACTTCTGGTTTTAGGGTAACTAAGTAAATATTTCTACATTTATGGCAAAACTACACTAATCAATTATCCTT
This sequence comes from Loxodonta africana, assembly GCF_030014295.1. Lineage (NCBI taxonomy): Eukaryota > Metazoa > Chordata > Mammalia > Proboscidea > Elephantidae > Loxodonta > Loxodonta africana. Next base: position 89,421,718 of record NC_087352.1, on the reverse strand, counting down.
TTTTTTTAAGTAGCTGAAAATAGGGAAATAGGTGATTTAATACCATCCTTAAAAAAAAAAATCTCAATTTTTTGTCAAGATATATAATTTCTAATTAAGCAAAAAGTAGCCAGTTGTTTTTGTTATTGTTAGTTCCTGTTGAGTCAATTCAAACTCATAGTGGCCCCATGTGTGCAGAGTAGAACTGCACTCCACAGAATTTCCAAGGCTGTGACCCTTTGAAAGCATGTTGCTAGGCCTTACGACCGAGGAACCTCTGGGTGGGTTTGAACCACCAACGCTTCAGTTAGTAGTCCAGCGCTCAACCACGTGTGTCACCCAGGAACTCCAAAAGTATCCAATAGGTCAAATAAAATTAACACTGAACTTTCTGAAGATAAACTGTTAAAAAAATAAAACAAGAAATTGACAGAGAAGTACTGAGAGGCTTCATGGACAGAAATGCTAATGCTTTACAGACCAAAGTACTACAACGATACCTTTCTTCAGTCTTCGTCAAGTCAGTAAAAAAAAATTAGGAAATGATATAAAAAATGTGCATGTAATTAACAAAGCTGACTTAATATCTATAAAACTATCTCCTACAAGAAGAGGACATCTTGACTTTTCTAGCACTTGTGAAATTTCATACAAAAGGTTAAAGAGACAGATTCATATTTCTAAAAACCAAAGATTGTATAGGCCACAATCTTTGCCTATGGTCAATAAAATAAAATTATAGCATATATATTCATGTATGTTTCTAAATCCATAGGCTAAATAAGCTGGATTAAACTCTTGGGTCAGGATTTGGAACAAATGAAAAGCTCACGCACTGCTGATATAAACGTAACTGGTACAACCATTCTGGAAAACTGATTGGCTGTTGTTGTTGTTGTTAGGTGCCATCGAGTCGATTCCAACTCATAGTGACCCTATGCACAACAGAACGAAACACTGCCCGGTACTGAGCCATCCTCACAATCGTCGTTATGCCTGAGCACATTGTTGCAGCCACTGTGTCAATCCACCTCGCTGAGGGTCTTCCTCTCTTCTGCTGACCCTGTACTCTGCCAAGCATGATGTCCTTCTCCAGGAACTAATCCCTCCTGACAACATGTCCAAAGTATGTAAGACGCAGTCTCGCCATCCTTGCTTCTAAGGAGCACTCTGGTTGTACTTCTTCTAAAACAGATTTGTTCATTCTTTTGGCAGTCCATGGTATATTCAATATTCTTCACCAACACTATAATTCAAAGGCGTCAATTCTTCTTTGGTCTTCCTTATTCATTGTCCAGCTTTCACATGCATATGATGCAACTGAAAATACCATGGCTTGGGTCAGGCGCACCTTAGTCTTCAAGGTGACATCTTTGCTTTTCAACACTTCAAAGAGGTCCTTTGCAGAAGATTTACCCAATGCAATGCGTCTTTTGATTTCTTGACTGCTGCTTCCATAACTGTTGATTGTGAATCCAAGTAAAATGAAATCCTTGGCAACTTCAATCTTTTCTCCATTTATCACGATGTTGCTCACTGGTCCAGTTGTGAGGATTCTTGCTTTCTTTTATGTTGAGGCGCAATCCATACTGAAGGCTGTGGTCTCTGATCTTCATCATCAGTAAGTGCTTCAAGTCCTCTTCACTTTCAGCAAGCAAGGTTGTGTCATCTGCATAATGCAGGTTGTTAACGAGTCTTCCTCCAATCTTTTTCATATAGTCCAGCTTCTCAGATTATTCGCTCAGCATACAGGCCGAATAGGTCTGGTGAAAGGATACAACCCTGACACACACCTTTCCTGACTTTAAACCACACAGTACCCCCTTGATCTGTCTGAACAACTGCATCTTAATCTATGTAAAGGTTCCTCATGAACATAATTAAGTTTTCTGGAATTCCCATTCTTCAGAATGTTATCCATAATTTGTTACTATCCACACAGTCCAATGCCTTTGCACAGTCTATAAAACACAGGTAAACATCTTCCTGGTTTTCTCTGCTTTCAGCCAGGATCCATTTGACATCAGCGGTGATATCCCCGGTTCCACATCCTTTTCTGAATCCAGGCTGAATTTCTGGCAGTTCCCTGTGGATACACTGCTGCAGGCACTTCTGAATGATCTTCAGCAAAATTTTGCTTGTGTGTGATATAAACGACATTGTTCGATGATTTCTGCATTCGGATGGATTCCCTTTCTTAGGAATACGCATAAATATGGATCTCTTTTCCAGTCGATTGGCCAGGGAGCTGTCTTTCAAATTTCTTGTCATAGATGACTGAGCACTTCCAGCATTGCATCTATTTGCTGAAACATCTTAATTGATATTTTGTCAATTCCCGGGGCCTTGTTTTTCGCCAATGCCTTCAGTGCAGCTTGGACTTCCTCCTTCAGTACCATCTGTTCCTAATCATATGCCACCTCATGAAATGGTTGAATGTCATGTAAATCTTTTTGGTATAATGACTCTGTATATTCCTTCCTTCTTCTTTTGATGCTTCCTGCCTCATTTAATATTTTCCCCAGAGAATACTTCACTATTGCAACTAGAGGCTTGAACTTTCTTCAATTCTTTCAGCTTGAGAAACGCCGAGTGTGTTCCTCCCTTTTGGTTTTCCATCTCCAGCTCATTATAATACTTTACTTTGTCTTCTCAAGCCATCCTTTGAAATCTTCTGTTCAGTTCTTTTATTGCATCCTTTCTTTCTGTTGTGTTAGCTGCTTGACATTTGAGAGCAAGTTTCAGAGTCTCTTCTGACATCCATTTTGGTCTTTTCTTTCTTTCTTGTCTTTTCAATAACCTCTTGCTTTGTTCACGTATGACATCTCTGATGTCATTCCACAACTCTTCTGGTGTTCAGTCATTAGTGTTCAACACGTCAAATCTATTCTTGAAATGGTCTCTAAATTCAGGTGGGATATACTCAAGGTCGTACTTTGGCTCTCATGGACTTGCTCTGATTTTCTTCAGTTTCAACTTGAACTTGCATATGAGCAGTTGACGGTCTGTTCCATAGTCGGCCCCTGGCCTTGTTCTGACTGATGATATTGGGCTTTTCCATTATCTCTTTCCACAGATGTAGTCGATTTGGTGAAGTCCATGTGTATAGTGACCATTTATGTTGGTGAAAAAAAGTATTTGCCATGAAGAAGTTGTTGGTCTTGCAAAATTCTATCATGTGATCTCCAACATTGTTTCTATCACCAAGGCCATACTTTCCAACTGTTTATCCTTCTTTTTTTTCAACTTTCACATTCCAATCACCAGTAATTATCAATGTATCTGGACTGCATGTTTGATCAATTTCAGGCTGCAGAAGCTCATAAAAATCTTCAATTTCTTCACCTTTGGCCTTAGTGGTTGGTGCATAAATCTGAATGATATTAACTGGTCTTCCTTGTAGGCGTATGGGTATTATCATATCACTGACAGTGTTGTACTTCAGGGTAGATCTTGAAATATTCTTTCTGACAATGAATGCAACACCATTCCTCTTAAAGCTGGCATTCCCGGCATAGTAGACTATATGATTATCTGATTCAAAATGGCCAATACCAGTCCATTTCACCTCACTAATGCCTAGAATACCGATGTTTATGCATTCCATTTCATTTCTGATGATTTCTAACTTTCCTAGATTCATACTCCATACATTCCATGTTCCGATTATTAACTGAGGTTTGCACCTGTTTCTTCTCATTTTGAGTTGCGCCACAACAGCAAACGAAGGTCCCAAAAACCTGACTCCATCCACGTCATTAATGTCGACTCTACTTTGAGGAGGCAGCTCTTCCCCAGTCATCTTTTGGCGCTTTCCAACCTGGGGGGGGCTCATCTTCCGGCACTATACCAGACATTGTTCCACTGCTATTCATAAGGTTTTCACTGACTATTTTCAGAAGTAGAATGCCAGTCCTTCTTCCTAGTCTGCCGCAGTTTGGAAGCTCAGCTGAAACCTGTCCTCCATGGGTGACCCTGCTGGTATCTGAATACTGGTGGCATAGCTTCCAGCATCACAGCAACACGCAAACGCCCACAGTACGACAAACTGACCGACATTTGGGGAATTCATGTGCCATACAATTATAATCTGAACACTGTTCTGTAAGTTAAATTCGATAACTAAAAACCATCTATGGTCAGCTGATTTTTGACAATGGTGCTAAAACCACTGAATGGAGAAGGAGGCATCTCTTCAATAAATGGTGCTGAGAAAACTGGATTTCCACATGCAGAAGAATAATTCAGGATCCATGCCTTACACCATACATAATAACAAATTCAAAACAAATCACGGACCTAAATGTGAACGAAAACCATAAAATTCACAGAAGAAGATATAAAGATATGCCTGTCAGGCTTAGTTTTTAACGATGGATTATCTGCTAGCAAAAGGCCAAACAGCAAAAGACAAAATAGATAAATGGGACCTCATAAAATTTAAATGTTTTTGTTCATCAAAGGACTTTAACAAAAAAGTGAAAGACGACTTACAGATTGGGAAAAAATTTTCAGGAACCATATTTCCAATAAGTATCTAATATCGAAAACACATATAAAACTTTCCCAGCTTAACAACAAAAAGACCAATAACTCAATCAAAAAACAGATGAACGACTTGAACAGACATTTCAACAAAGAGGATATTCCAATGGCCAACAAGCACATAAGACACTCAGTACCTTTAGCTGTCAGAGAGATTCATTGGTTGTGGGAATGCAAGACGGTACAGTCACTGCAGAAAAGTTCAGCAGTTTCTCAAAAAATTAAACACAGAACTACCACATGGCCTGGCACTTCCACTCCTGGGTAAATACCCATGGGACTTGAAAGCAACAACATGAACAAGACATATGTACACCAATGTTCACTGCAGCACTATTCACAATAGCCAAAAGGTGAAAACAACCTAACTGTCCATCAAAAAATGAATGGATAAACAAAATGTGGTACATACACACAAGGGACTACAAGTCAGCCATAAAGAGAAATGAAGTCCTGGTACATTCCACAACATGGATGAATGTTGAAAACATTATGCTGAATGAAATAAGACAATCGCAAAAGGATGTTATATGACTTCACTTATACGAAATGACAAGAACAAGCAAATGTATAGAGACCAAAGTTTATTAATGGTTACCAGGGGTGGAGGAAGGCAAACAAAGGGGAGCCATTGTCTGGGAAGTGAGTTTCTGTTTATGATGATGGGAAATTCAGCATCGATTGTGGATAATCATCGTACAACATGATTAATGTAATTGATATAACTAAGTTGTACACCTGAAAAATGTTGAATTGACAAATACTGTGTTATATTTTTACAACCGCCAATAAATAAATACCACAAAAAAAGTTAAAAACAAATTTAAAAACTTCAAGCAAAAAGGAGATAAGATTCCGCAGTGCTTCAAAAAAAAAAAAAAAATTGAACAGCCCTATCTAGTGAATACAGAACAAAAAGCAAAACCACAAAACTAAATGCTGTCGTTACCATGTAAGAATAAATGATCCATGCATACAACTTAAGAAGTTAGAAAACAAAGAATAAAAGAAGCCTTAAAAAATTAATACAAACAAAAGTAGGGTGAATTACACAACTGAAAGAACTGAATGACTAAGTCTAACAGCCAATTCTTTAAAAAATGAGATACACAAACTTCTAGCAAGATAATCAAGACATGAAAAGGAGAAAAAAATACAGGTCCATAAGAAGAACTCTTATGCTAATATATTTTAAAGACATAAGGACAAACTTGTAGAAAAACGTCAATTATCAAAATTGACTCTAAAAAAATGTACACATAAAATGCCAAAAAAAGATGGCCAAGCCAAGTTTATGGGCAACTTCTATAAGAAGAGATAACTAACTCCTACACATATTCAAGGGGGAAAAAAGTTCTAGTAATACAACAGATAGAAAATTTTTCAGCTTAATTTACATGTATCAAGAAAAAAAAAAACATTGCCACTGAGTCAATTCTGACTAATAGTGACCCTACAGGACAAAGGAGAACTGACCTGTAGGGTTTCCAAGAAGCGCCTGGTTGATTAGAACTGCCAACCTTTTGGTTAGCAGCCAAATTCTTAACCACTATGCCACCAGGCATAAGGTAGCATAATCCAAATACCAAATCCTCAGAAAGTTTAAAAAAGAAAAAAAAAGCCAAAACTGTAAATCAGTCTTACTAATAAATGACCAAATATTCTTAAAGTAGCAGCAATCAAATTCAGTGTTACATATTTAAAAAACGCAAATCTTTTAGAACTATAAAGACGGTTTACTATCAGGCTAGTTATTAATATAGCATTCAAATAGATTCAATAAGAAAAACCTTAGGGCTGTGTCAACCAGTAACATTTGAAAATTTTAACATACATCTCCCGTTTAAAAAAAAAAAGTAAACAAATGAAGGAAGGACATTTATTGACATGCTAAAGAATATTTCTATCAGATCAAAGGCCAATTATTTCTTGACATTAAAACACAACAGACATTCTTACTAAAATCAAAGCAAGAGGGCAATGTCCACCATCTTCTAATATTTAACACTATGCTCAAAGCTCTAGCCAGTGAAATAAGACAAGAAAGAAACATGAGGCAAACTACCTGAAATAGAACTACCTCGATTAGTAGAGTAAAATCCAAAAATTAACAGAAAACTTGACTTATTTTCTTAACTATGTCATGAATATGATGATACATTTTCAGGCAAAATTAAAACTACTACGTACATTAAAAATATACACGTAAGGGATATTTAAATTTAATTTTGGAGGGGGGGATGCATCTTGGAACCCTGGAAATATGATGTTTGGAATTGATAAGTCGGATTCTTTCTTATTATCTAGCAAGGTCAATAATAAAATGACCAGGGGAAACTTATAAAATACAAAAATTCAAAAAACACTTGGAAATTAGATACACAAGGAAAATCATTTCTACTGAAAGTCAAATAAGAACTGAAAACCTGGGGAGGCCTTCTATATTCCTGGAAGGAAAGTCTACATTTTAAAGAGATGTCAACTTGTTCCACTTAACGAAAGCCATTATGGCCAAATTCTCAAAAGCTGGCATTCCTACTACACATGCTGCTGGCAGAAAGGCACATTTAACAAAATGACTCTAAACTTCATGAAGAAATAAACTAAACTTCACAGACTAGCCACGAATACACTGACACAGAATAAGAAGGGGTGTACAGTACTACCAGAGAGTCAAAATGGTATAACACCAAAAGAAATAAAAACCAGGCCTTCATAAATAAAGGCAGTTAAAAGACTCAGAAACAGGTGTCAGAAATATTTAAGAATAATGTCTACACTAAAAATGCCACTTCAAATCAATGTGGACCGATTATATAATAGATGGTACTTAAAGAAAAAGAGAACGCTAGACCATTACTTCACACCGAAAAAGAAATGAAAATCATCAAAAAACATAAATTGTTCTATCTGACTAGTAATCAAAGAAATAAAAAAAATTTAAATCCCCTATTCTTACGTCAAACAAAATTTATCACGATAATACTTAAAATCGTTGAATATTTGCAGGATGTGGCACATTCTATTTTTCTACCTTTTTGGATAACAATTTTGCAATACAAGTATGTAAAGGGTTAAAAGTATTCGTCTTATGAACCCAGCAATTCCACTTCTAGAAACAGGCTCCAAGGAATCACAAACATAGGATGTACTGCAGCATTGCTAACATCTAAGCATAAAGGCAAAGGAGGGGAGCACAAATTTAAGGCCGTTTGAATCAAATACAAAATAACATAAATCGCTACAAATGTTACAAAAAAAGAACAAACTTCAATTCTAATTACTTTCAACTTACTCTTAAAAAAATTTTAAATAGTGGAAAAATCCACAAATTTGAAATGCAAATGAGAACGACAATGCAATACCACTTCACACCCACTAGAACGGCTACAATCAAAAAAACAATAACAAGTGTTGATAAGGATGTAGACCAATCGGGACCCTCTTACATTGCAGGTCAGAATGTAAAATGGTACCGCGGCCCCTTTGGAAAACAGTCTGGCAGTTCCTCAAAATGTTAAACATAGAGTTGCCACCCAAACCCCAAACCCACTGCTGTCAAGTAGATTCTGACTCACAGAGACACTACAGAACCAAGTAGAACTGCCCCCAAGGGCTTTGAAGGCTGTAATCTTTACGCAAGTAGACTGCCACATCTTTCTCCCACAGTTACCACATGACCTGGCAACTCCATTTCTAGTTATATCATCAAGAGAAACGAAAACAATACACCCACACAAAAACTTGTACACGCATGTTCATAGCAACATTATTTATAATCAAAAAGTGGGAACAACTCAAATGTTCATTAACTGAGGAGTGGATAAAACGTGGTACATACACACAATGGAATACTATTCAGCCATAAAAAGGAATTAAACACTGGTTTTTTTTTTTTAACGTTACAACATGAACATTGAAGATATTATGCTAAGTAAAAGAAGCCAGTAACAAAAAGACCACATACTGTATAATTGCATTTATATGAAATGTCCAGAATGGACAAATTTACAGAAACAGAAAGTAGATCAATGGTTATGCGTAGGACTGGGGGCGGGGCGGGGGGGTACAGGAGTATGAAGAGTGACTGCTAATGGGTATAAGGTCTCTTTTGGGTGGGAAGGGAGAAACTGTTCTAAAATTACATTGCAGTGATGACAGCACGATCTCATGAAAACAAAAAAAAACCACTGAACTGTATACCCATGAATTTTATGCCGAGTTGAACTATATCTCAATGGAGATGCTTGAAAAAATATAAAACAGCTTTACTCACTCAAATGTGAACCTCTCTTACTCAAAGAAGACTTAAAACATTTCTCTTGAGACTCACCTTTTAAGGGCATCTTTGAGTTCAGGCACAGAACGGATACACTGAACTGTAGCATTCATGTAACAAGTGTTACCAAGGTTTGTCAATCCACATGGTAATTCCATCTGGTATAAAGGATTAAATCATTTTTATAAATTAATGACACAGCATATATAAAATCACTAAAGTTCAGACCCTGAGGCAAGTCTTGTTTACCAACTCCTACCATTTCAGTCCACTGTCACCCTAAAGTAACTACGTTTTATCGCCCTCACCAAAAACTTTTACATGCATCACGCTGACACAATCACTGTGTTTCAGTTCCCTTCTTGAACATAAGAGAACAATCGTATCAGCCCTGCCTCCCTCCAGGCTTGTGAGAATAGAGCGGCACAGTATACACATAAACACTTCAAAAAAATGAATGACACTATATAAATACTCGGTGGTACAAAAAAATAACATTTGCCACGTATGTGTTGACCACTTTCTAAACTGACTTTGTATTTAGGGAGAAACTGTATGTATTTTCAACAAGGAGGGTTTTTAATACTTTGAACATACTAGCACTTGAAATATTTAATTTCTTTGAGCCTGTTTCCTCATAGAACAAAAGTGCTTAAACAGCACTATCTGCCAGATACATATTTATTACATACACTGACTTTGTGTGTGTGCGTATATGTACCTTACAACAATCCTCATCTGTAAAATAAGGTTAATTATGATACCTACACTTCATAGACTTATGAAACTTAAAATTATAACCCATGAATTACAAACCTTATGTTTAATGTTAGATGTAAATAAAATTCACTTGAAAATCAGAAAAGTAGTAATAGTCAAAGTATACAACATTAAAAAAAACATTAATTTTATGAGTTATCTGACTAGAAAAGGACTCCCTTAAGCCTACTGCAAAAATAATAAAACTCCTACCGACTGGTGAAAACACCTTGACATTAACAATTAAATCTTAAAAACACTTTGATGCTCTTTCTGAAAGACAACTAATAACTGTCCTTTGAAAAGTACTGATCTAACGAACATTTGGCATATCTTACAGCAGATGCTAACTGTTCTTCTGTCATGTCTTCTACGAAGACAGTTTTAGCTGAGGGTTCCTCTGGAAGAGCGTCTGCTGAGCCCATCATTAGGAGATTCATTCCCTGTTTAAAAAAAAAGTAATCTCATTAAAATCCATGAAAGTTGATAATGTTTATGCCCAATGAAAGATGCCAGACACAAAAGAACATATATCACACGATTCTACTGATATAAAAAGTCCAAAAAAAGCAAATCTATAGAGACAGAAAGTAGATTAGTGGTTGCCAGGGGCTGTGGGGACTAGGAAATGAGGAGTGACTTCAAATGAGCACAACGTTTCTTTCTGGGGTGATGGAAATGTTCTAAAATTATATTGTGCTGATGATCACACAACTCTGTAAATACACTTAAAAAAAAAAAAAACATACAGAGGTGGTGGCTGCCTGGGAGCAGGGGTTACCTGCTTGGCTGCAAAGGGGCATGAGGAAACAAGTAATGGGGCTTCTTTAAATAAGTACACAAAAAGTCAGTAAGGATATACGTGACTTGAACAACATTATAAACTAACTTGACCTAAATAATCAGTACTTTACCAACGACAGCGAAATACATTTTTCTCAAGTGCACAAGAAACAGTCTCCACATGAATGAGCCATAAAAAATATCAGTAAATTTCAGAAGACTGAAATAATACTGAGTATTTTATCCGACCACAACAGCATCAAACCATAAATAAGTAAGACAAGAAGATCTAGAAAAGCCCCCAAATATTTAGAAATTCAATAAAGTAGTTCTAAACAACCTATGGGTCAAAGACGAAATCACAAGATAAATTTTAAAATGTATTTAACTGAATAATAACACAATGTATCAAAACATAAATGCAGCTACAAGTGCTTAGAGAAATTTATCATTTCTAAATGTTTATGTAAGAAAGGCATAAAAATTCATTATCTAAGCATATACCGTAAAAAACAAAAAAAGCAATTTAAACCGAAAGTAGAAAAAAAGGAAATAATTTTAAATGGATATCAGTAAGATAGAAAATGAATATTAAATCAACAAAGTCAAAAAGATTTATTGATAAACTTTTAGCAAGACTGATTTAAAAAAATAATTTAAAAAATTACTAATATCAGGAATGAAAGAGGAACATCAATAAAGATGCTATAAATATAAAAAAGATACTCAGTGAATATTCTGGATATATGAACCACTTTATGCCAATAAATTAGACATCATTAAAATAAATTCCTTGAAAGACAAAACTCACCAAAACTGACATAAAAAAAAGAGAAAATCTAGCCATATCTATTAAAGAAACTGAGTATTAATCAAACAAATTTCCATAAAGAAAACCCAGCCCCAGACAGAGGTGCTAGTAAATTATTTTAAATATTTAAAGTAGTAATATCAATCTGACATAAATTCATTCAGAGAAGGGAATACTTCCCAACTCTTTCAGCGCATACAATATAACCCTAAAAAACAAATTAAAATATTACAAAAAAATAAAATTACAGACTAACATTCCTCACAAACATGTATGCAAGTATTCTTAAAAATATATCAGAAATTTATATCCGGCAGTACATTGTGGCTTAGTGCATATATCCCAAGCTGCCGTTCTCAAAGTGAGGTACGCAAGCTCCTATGGGTCCCTGAGATTCTTTCAGAAAGTCAGTGAGGTCAAAACTATTTTCATAATAATGCCAACAAGTTATTTCCATTTTTTACTATGTTGACATCAGCACTGATGGTGCAAAACCAATAGTGGCTGAAACTGTTAGCGGCTTAGCACCTATCAAGGCAGTGACATCAAAATGTAGTATAGTACACAACCAAGAAGCCCTGAGGGAGCAGGAGAGCAGCAGGACTCAGACCCCAAATTCTCATAAAAAGACCAGACTTAACGGCCTGACTGAGACTAGAAGGACCCCAGTGGTCACAGCCCCCAGACCTTCTGTTGGCCCAGGACAGGAACCATTCCCGAAGCCAACTCTTCAGACAGAGATTGGACTGGACAATGGGTTGGAGAGGGATGCTGGTAGGAAGTGAGCTTCTCGGATCAGGTGGACACTTGAGACTATGTTGGCATCTCCAGTCTGGAGGGGAGATGAGAGGGTGGAGGGGGTTAGAAGCTGGCGGAATGGATAGGAAAAGAGAGTGTGGAGGGAGTGAGCAGAGTATCTCATTAGGGGGAGAGCAATTGGGAGTATATAGCAAGGTGTATATAAGTTTTTGTGTGAGAGATTGACTTGATTTGTAAACTTTCAATTAAAGCACAATGAAAATTTTTTTTAAATATAGTAGGAAAAACGATTAATTTTATCATATCCCAACGTTTGAATACATTTTTTTTTTAATTCTGCATCATGAAATGGGAGGTACCCATAAAAAATTTCTGCTGCATATCAAAGTTCATAGCTGTGTTAAGGATATGTATTTGTGCAAATGTCTGAGTTGCAGACTGGAATTTTGAATTTTATGGAATACCATTTTTACTTAAAACAACTGACAAAGTATTGTTTTTCAGAATTGGGTATTCAGCAGACATTTTCTCAAAAGGAAAAGTGAGCTTGTCAGTTCAAGGAAAACAACTGACAATATTTATAGTTGCCAATGACAAAATTAGAGATTTCATGTGAAAGTTAGCATTTTTTATCTGCTACTATGAGCTTGGCAGCTTTCACGTATTTAAAGTCTTTTCTGGTAAGACTGGTCGAGATATTAACAAATGCAATTTTTTGGTAATGTATAATGAAATGTGTTAACATATATAAGATTTAAATAACTCAGGAAATGAATATTTTCCAAAGGACCAATACAGATGGTACAAGATCACGCATGAGTATAAGACTGATTCTAAGCGCAAAAGAAAACCACAGATTTTCACATACAAAAGGTAACTGATGTGGTTTCAGATTCCACCTCTGCAACTAACTCACCAGTGTTGAGTTCTGGTGTGTATGAAAGACGAGTGTGCACGATTTTATCTGTAAAGACCATGAAAATACTCCTCCTCTTCCAACTACATAACTGTCAGACCGATTTCCTTCACAGACTTCAACCAAAACAACATATTATGCCAGACTGAATGCAGAAGCAGAAATGAGACTTCAGCTATCTTTTATCAAGCTAGATATTACAGAAATTTACAAAAATGTAAAACAAAGCCAGCTTTAACTAAATTTTGGTTTTGGAAAATATTTTTAAAAAGGAAATATATAATGGGCTTGTAATTGTTATTTTTAAATAAATGAGTAAGAACTATAAAACTCCTCAGTTTTAATTTCTAATATGGTAAATAGCAGTAGATACAACCCACATATACAAAAGCTCTTTGGGGTCCTCAATAATTTTTAAGAGTGTAAAGGTCTGCAGACCAAAAAGTTTGAAAACTGAAGAATCTGGGATTTCAAGGTTTAACAGTTAAAAATCAATGAAACTAACCACGTTACAGAATAAAGGAGAAAAATCCTATGATCATCTTAGCAAGTAGAAAAGAGCATTTGAAAAAATTCAAGTCATTCATAATAAAAAGCCTCAATGAACTAGGACAAGATAAAGACATCCACTCTCACTTCTATTTAACACTGTATTAGAAGTCCTAGCCAGTGAAATTAGGCAAGAAAAATGAAAGTCATACAGATTGCAAAGGGAGAATTAGAACCGTCTTCATTTGCAGATTAACATGCTTGTTACACAGATAACCCTATCCCAACCAAACCAAACCTGTTGCCTTCGATTTGGTTCCAACTCATATCAACCGTACAGGACAGAGCAGAACTGCCCAATAGGGTTTCCAAAAACCGGCTGGTGGATTCAAACTGCCAACCATTTGGTTAACAGCCAAGTTCTTAACCTTTATGCCACCAGGGCTCCAGATAACCCTAGAGAATCTACAAAAAAACTACTGGAACTAGTAATTGAATTTAGCAGGGTCACAGCATGAAAATCAACTTACAAAAATCAGCTATATTCTAGTCATGAAAATGGGAAAACACTTTTTTTAATATCATTTTCAATGGCATCAAGAAACATTAAGTTCCAAGAATCTAACAAGAGGTGCAAAATCTCTATACTGAAAACTATAAAACTTGCTAAAAGAAATAAAGACCCAAATAAAAGGGGAAGTACACCATAATCAAGGCTTTTAACACTCAATATTGTTAAGATGTTCATTCTCCCCAAATTGAACTACAGATTCAATGCAATCTCAACAAAATACGAGGTATTTTGGTAGAAACTGACGAGCTTTAAAATTTATAAAGAAAAAAAGGAACTATAATAAGATATTCTTGGAAATAATGAAAGAAGTTGAAGAACTTTTCCTGTCTTGTTTCAAGACTTATTAGGAAGGCTTTGAAAATTAAGATTGTGTTATCAGTATAAATTTAATCAAATAGGTCAATAAAACAAGAGTTCAAAAATAGACCTACAATCAATTTTCAAGGCTCCAGCAAAAGTCAATGGGAAAAGTAAAGTATTCTCAACAAATGGTGCTGAAATAACTAAATATACCAAAACAAAAAATAGCAAATCTGTAGCCGTCGAGTCAATTCCAACTCACAGCAACCCTATAGGACAGAACAGAACTGCTCCATAGAGTTTCCAAGGAGTGCCTGTTGGATTTGAACTGCCAGCCTTCTGGTTAGCAGTCACAGGACTTAACCACTACACCACTAGGGTTTCCAACTGAACATATACATGAAAAAAATCATCCGTAATTTATTCTGGTGTAAAAGTAGGAAACCACATTATCATAAGTGTTTTGGAGATTAATACTTACATTTTTTATTTTGATGTTTCCCCAATCATCATCCTGTTTTAAAAAACAAATAAAATACATTTAACCACCTCTGTACAATCTAAAAACAATTTCATAATCAACTAATTTTTAAGCTACTTCAAAATAAAATAAAATTTATGTGGTATGAAGATTTTATTTAAAATTATTGCAACTAAAATTATCTTAGAAAACAAAATATACACAGACCTAAAGCTAGTAAGTCTAACAGTGGCTTAAGTTGTACAAGAAAAGATAATTTGAAACAGAAAATAACAAGTACTGGCGAGAATATAAACTGGAATCCTTGTACACTGCTGGGTGGAAATGTAAACCGGTGGCAGCTGCTGTGGAAAAGTCCGGCAGTCCCACAAAAAATTAAACATAATTACCATATGACCCAGAAACTCCACTCCTAGGTATTTATCCAAAAGAACCGAAAACAGGGATTCAAATAGATACTTGTACACCAGTGTTCACCACAGCACTATTCACAACAGCCAAAAGGCAGAAACAACCCACGCGTCCATCAACGGGTGAATAGATAAAAATGTGGTATTATACATATAACAAATTATTCGGCCATAAAGAGAAATGAAATTCTGATACTTGCTATGACATGCATGAGCCTTGAAAACACTATATTAAGTGAAATAAGTCAGGCACAAAAGGGCAAATATTGTATGATTCCATTTATATGAAATATCCAGGATAGGCAAATTCATGAAGTCAGACAGTAGATTAGAGGTTACCACCGGGTTACCAGAAGGGAATAGAGAGTTCTTCCTGAATGGGTAGCTTCTGTTTGGGTAAAGAAAACGTTTTGGAAATAGTGGTGATGGTTGGACAACACTGTGAGTGTGTTTAATGTCACTGAACTGTGCACTTAAAATGGTAAATTTTATGTTATATGTTTTACCATAATAAAAAAAATTAAAAAAAAAGAAGACAATCTGAAAGACAGTAAATTTGACAGCACTAAAAGTACTAAAAAACGCTTGACTGATGACAAATGACAGATCCTAATTTTTTGCACGTTTGGAACCAGCAGAGCTATTTAAATACTAGCTTATGTATCAGGAATGAAGAGTATTTTACAAAATAAGGTCCACCTTGATTAGGTGACTAATAATTTACCACCCAACAGGAGAATAAGTGCTATTAAAAATTATACCAGGAAAATAAACTACTCCAGGCAAAATGACCTTTAATAATATCTGTATATCCACAAATGTTTCTCAAGTCCTGAATTTCATATCTATAAAGCAATTATATACTTTCCCCTCACTGTGCTCAATAAAATCAAGTGTTTTTTTCCTAATATGATGGTTGGTCCACATATATTTTAACTTTACTGCAGCTAGGCCTTTCCCTTCATAGGATGAAGTCAGTTCCATATTACTCCTTTGTTTTTACGGAAGGTGCCAGGCACTTAATCCTCATCTCCCTATACTGTTGTCAATAATTACCTCTCTGGACACTCTGCTTCCTAAAGGCCCTTCTCAGTTTAAGGGCTATTACTGCTAAGTATAAGGAATGAAAAATATAAATGCCCTCTCACATCACTTACTTAAGGTCATAAAAAGCTGGAAATAGAACCCAGATGTGCTTGACTTGTAAATCACGTGGTTATGGTTCTTTAGTATACATTAAACCTCTCTGACACTCGGTTTCCTAATTTATACAATATGAATAATACATACACTTGAGAATTAAAGAAAATAAATGAAATGCCTGCACAAAATAAGTACTCAATAATTATAGCTATTAGTCATAGTTTCAGTTAATTAGCATTTTTCCGTAATTCTCCACAGCATCCAGTATAGCACTCAGCACAAATTATCAACTTGACTAACGACCAGAAGTTCACACTGCAACTTTATAGTGTTTGATTTTTCACCAACATGGATTTTAATGCCCATCAAACAGGGGTAGCTACAGTTCTTCAGCATTTTATATATAACCCTTGACACAAGTTGTTTTTTTTTTTTTAAAACTATACTTATATGGAAACCTTGGTGGTGTACTGGTTAAAAACTATGGCTGCTAACCAAAAGGCTGCCAGTTCAAATCCACCAGGCACTCCCTGGAAACCATATGAGACAGTTCTACTCTGTCCTATAGGATCGCTATGAGTTGGTATTGACTCGATGGCAATGGACTTGGGTGTTTTTTTTTTTTTTTTTGGTTACACTTACATAGTATTATGAATAATAAAGAAAATATCTTTTCTGTGGCCCTTCATCAACGACACAGGTAAGCTTGCACCCTTAATCATAGTTGCTGTGATCATTCCAAGAGAACAAAAGGAAACATCAGGATCCCTCTTTTTTTAAACAAAATTTTTTTTTCTCCCATCTCCAGGTATGAGTTAGTGATTCATCTTAAGAGAAAGGGGCTCTTCTTCAATGAGTAGGATGAAAGAAGAAAGACCAATGGAAACAGTATTCCAGAACCAGGCCTTTGGTAAGGACATTGAAGCACTCTGAATTTGTATATTCAAATGCATGGACAAAAACACATTCTGTGCTGTCATTTTTTAAAAACCAATTTAACTTATTGATTCATATTTTTAACAAAGCTTCCCATCCCTTTAATGGAAATACAGTAAAGAAATACAAATAAAATTTTATATTAGTCTAAACAAAATAAAATTAAATACTTTTAATTTTTTCCTCACAGGAAAAAAATTCAAACAGTACAGATAAATGGAAAGTGTGCCACTCCCTTGACCCCCAGAGGTACCCATCAATACAATGCCTTTTAAAAGAAAAATAAAACTTTTCATAATAGCATTTTGAAATAGCTATAATAATCCTCCCTAACACTAAGATGAATAAAAAACCCACTCCCATTGAGTCAAATCCGACTCGTGGCAACCCCACGTGTATAAACCAGTTTTAATTTCATTGATTACATACTCTCCACAAATAAAAAATATCTCAAATATTAAATTAACACTAAACACATTTTCAAGTGTTAATTATGATATAATAATACAATAATAGTATGTTATGAAAAATGGACTAAATTTTACCTTCAATGTTCCTCCTTTCACCATAACTTTCTGTCTGGCTGGCTGGACTCCAGTTAATGCAAAAAGCTGAGCCTTGAACACCATTGGCGGTTCATCAGTATTCAACTCTACACCTTCAAATTTCTCCTTTCCCCATTTTACAGTAACTGCAAACAAAACCATCATTTATTTTTTTCATTTACAAAATAACAAGATTTTAAAATTTTCAATTATTAGGCTAGTTCTTGAAAGCTACTTTGTGTCATTCATCTTTTTGCCTGCATCATGCCTACCTAATCAAGAGTAGCTCACAGGCAGTAAAAAACCCAAACCAAACCCACTGCTATCAAGTAGATTCTGACTCATAGTGACCCTATACAGCAGAGCAGAACTGCCCCACAGAGTTTCCAAGGAGTGCCTGGTGGATTCAAACTGCCAACCTTTTGGTTAGCAGCCGTTGCACTTAACCACTACGCCACCAGGTTAAGGAAACTGAGAATTAAAAGAGGTTGACTGATATGCTAATGTCACACAAACGATTGCCATTGAGTTGATTAATGTCACAAAACTGGTTAGTAAATATCCAAGTCTTTTGAAACCTACTCTAATAATCCTTGCAAAATATGATCACACTGAAATATTTTCCAAAATAAGGATCTTTTGGCCTTCAAAAGTGTGTTTTATTAAATAATTATTAAAATTAATACATACTGTTGGAAGAAAGAGAGGAAATGAAGTTTAGATAATTTAAGAGAGAGTAAATAAAATTACTGAGAGAATAAAGCAGATTTAAAACAAGTTAGGATCCCTGGCTGGTGCAAACGGTTAATGCGCTCGGCTCCTAACCCAAAGGTTTGACAGTTCAAGTCTACCCAGAGGCACCCTGAAGAAAGCCCTGGCATCTATTTCCAAAAAGTCAGCCACTGAAAACCTTATAGAGCAAATTTCTTTCCTGACACACATGGGGTTGTCATGAGTTGGAATAAACCTGACAACAAATTTAGGAATACAGGTACCAGATTATTATAAGAAAGGTGTGAGAAAACTAAAAGGTGTGGTTGGTGAGCAAGAGGTGCTTAAATATTTTGTGAAGAATCCAAAGACATGGCTATATCACTTAAAACATAAAAATCAAATTTTAATCAGCTTCATAAAATAGCTAAACTTTTGAAATATGTAAAAAGCAATAAACTCAGAGGCACAGTTTGTTTTCACTGAAAACTTTACACCTACTCAAAATGAGACTCTCACAATTAATAACTGTTTTTCAACTCCTGAAATCAGGATTCGAAAAACTGATACTGACTCCAAATTCTATTACCAGTTCTGGAAACGTGCTGAGCACTCTTTCAATAACAAAAACAGTACCAAGCACTTGGGAGACTCCTAAGAGCCAATTAAGGGAGAGAGGCAGGGGATGAAAGTTTGTAACGATTAAGAGTACAACAATAATGTTCTAAATGCTACAGGAGCACAGAGGAAGGCTTCATGAGTGAGGAAAGATTTCCTAGAGGAAGTGATAGCTGAAAGAAAAAGTGAGATGTTAGCCAGAATAAGAGAATAAGAGCATCCCTGAAATGCATAAAGTAGCCTGGTTGTGTTCCGAGATGTAATTCCCACAGTGAAGGCGAACAGTAGATAAAACTGGAAGCTAGCTAACCAACAAGTCGAGAAAGGTTAACGTAAGTCATGGTAAAATGTATGGACTTTATGTTGGAGGAAAACATGTAATCCCCAAAATGCTTTCCATAAAGGTCACTTTGGTCTGGTGTATTACATCACTCTGACAGCAGCAGAGAAAATGGGTCTGAATGGGACACAACTGACTCACTGATATCAGCGAGAAACATATGGCAACATTTCAAGCAAAAGATAACACAGGACTAAACCAAAACATTGTTAGAAATAAAGGAGAGGAACCTATCTGAAATTTATTCAGCTGTTTCACCTTTAGCAAGTTAAACTTTTTGCTTATCCATACCACAGGAATACAATACCAGAATCACAGGATTATGCTGAAGATTAAAAAAAAGCAACGTGTATAAAACCCCAGCTCTGCACGAGACACATAGGAGGTATCCTATAATTTTTACGGCACTTATCCTTAGTAATATAAGAATCTGGATATTTAATTTTGTATTAAAACATGAAACAGTACTTAGAATGTTCACTCCGTTTTAATACAAGACTTACTATTGAGCCTGAAAACAGATTCTAAATATGGAGACATCAAAGGGATCTTTGAAATATACATCAATTCTCTCATTTTGGAGATGAGAAAAAGATCAGTTAGGCTGATTAAATATTTAAGGTGGAACTTAATTTTTAAGATAGAAACTTTGGTGAGTTTGGGTGGGCAACAAAGGAAGGGGTTGGTTTTGGGGTGTGTGGGTGTGTGTCTGTGCACCCTTCTTTAGCACCATTACTCATTTGGAGTGTGTGTGCATGTGTGTGTACCCTTCTTTAGTGCCATTACCCGTTTGGTGTGTGTGTGTCTACCCTTCTTTAGCACCACTACCCGTTTGGGGTGTGAGTGTGTGTGTGTGTGTGTGTTTCTGTGCACCCTTCTTTGTCGCCATTACTCATTGCCATCGGGTTTCCATAGGGTGTCCAAGGCTGTAAATCTTTAGAAAAGCAGATTGCCACATCTTTCATTTTCAAACATCTTTCTACTGTTATTTTTTTGGCCTTAAAAAGGGGTTGGAAAATCATTAAAAGCATACCATT